>NC_057813.1:528024536-528356676 GCF_018294505.1 Triticum aestivum | reverse complement strand
GGTGTATATTTCAGAATGTCAATACCAATAACTCCTTTTGAATTGATAGTTATACATAAAAAAAAGTTTAACCAACAGAAATTCTAAAAGGACATCCATTTTAGATTGGAGAGTACCTTGGAAGATATTCATATTTTGGCTGAGTGGGAAATGAGAGTCCATACCCTCAATATTATGATGTCACCATTCAAATCCCTTAGATAGTTTGTATTTCCAGTATAACTTTTCTTTGTTTGAAATTATTTTGCGCCATCTCATTAATTAAGAAAAGGGAATAACAGAATCTTAAGAGATTCAAACCAAAAAAGGTCAATACAACGGGACTACTCTTCCGGAATTAAGGACCCCACCCCGGCAATGACCCAGTTTCGGGCTTCTCTTTTAATCTTGGTCATCACGATTGACAGCATAGTCGCCTCATTACGGAAAACATGTGCATTCCGTTCGTTTCATATCTCCTAGGAAATCATCATGATCACATAGCTTTGCTTCGGCCGCCCGGCATTCCAATCGTCGCATTCCACCAATCCTTGACTGAGAGTCTGAGAGGTAACCGTTCCAGTTGGGTGTGTCCATGTGATGTATGTCAATCCATTCCTTAGTCATATTCCAGATGTACTTGGAGTAACAACACTTGAAGATCATGTGTGCCGCAGACTCAAGCTCACGCTTACACAGTTGACATAACCCATCAATTCGGCTAAACTCGCCTCTGTAACTTGTCCGCCATCCAAACTCTATTACGCAAGATGAGCCAAGAAAACAACTTGATTTTCGAAGGTTCCCAACACTTCCATACTATTTAATTAGGCCCGCAAATTACAATTTTATAAGCTGTAGCCCCCGAGTATTAGCCATCGGTCATGAATTTTCAAGTGATCTCATCTTCTGTATTTGGGTTGAGAACAACCTCTTGAATTTTCTACTAGAGGATGAGGAACTAATGGATGCGAACCATCAAGAGGGCATGCTGAAGGTATATGCGCCTGATCAATAAGTGTCTTGTAAAGCCTTGTGCACCTCGCAGTTATTGCGTCCAGAGAGGTAAAAAATTCCATGGGCAATGCGCGCCTTCCAAAAGCTCACCGTCTTTCCATCACCAATTGTGATGCTGGTCAGGCCGTAGAAAAGATCGTAATCTTATTCATCACATGGAGTCTCAAAGCCTACCCACGCCCTGCGCGGATCCTTCCAAGCGAACCAAAGCCTCCGAAGGCGAAGAGCCCTTGAGAACTTATCAATGTTAAGAACTCCAAGGTCTCCAATGGATTTTGGTATCACAACGATTTCCAATTGACTTTGCATTGCACACCATTGACTTTATCCATGCCGCCTAGAGGAAAGCTCGTTCAATTATACTAATGTTTGCTTGGGTTCCCTTAGAAATGTCAAGAGCAATGATGTGGCAGATGATTTGGGAGGTTAGCACTGATTTCACCAGAGTCACTTGATCCACATTATTGATATTTTTTTCCTTTCCAAGCCAGGAGCTTAGAGACAGCTCCCAAGTTCATAATATTGTGTTTGCCACCTATTGTAGAGCACTACAAGCCGAGTACCATTCAACTCGATCATTAGCAACAAATCCAATTGCAGAAGATACAATACAAAAATGAAGTATGCCATTTCAAACTCTTCAATTCCAGGAGTAGAGTAGACACTGCAAATTTGTACCATGTTATTTGAGACTATCAACACCAAAAAATATTGTTGGACTCTCAAACAATGCTCTTCGATAAGACCAGATCATCATCTAAGGTTTTAGAGAATTCTTCTAAATATTTCCATTACAGGAAGAGATTACAACATATAATGAGAGACATGGAAACCTTGATTCAACTAGAGTACATTACATATCATCTGGACAACATTATCTTAGCAATGATCATATGTACAGTTGGATGAGCTCATCGCTCACAGAACACCAAGATCAGTCAAAAAGAAGTGTGATACTGGGGAGGAGTGTAGTCTCTTGCTGATGTCTTGACTTCCAGACGAGATGGTAACTATGGGGACAATCAAACATCTCAATGAACAAAAGAAGCCTTTGCACCGAAGACAACGTCAACAAGAACTCTAGATAGTAGAGATCAACAAACACATGAGGTACAAGAAGACAAAGAGAGGTTGTACTGAAATACCCACAACGGAGTGAATCAACGGCGACACATGGGGCCGATGTGCAAGAGGATGGAGAAAACAATCCCGAGGTTACCGAGGAACGCTACGCTGCAGAAGACAACAAAACAAAGATGGAGACTATTTTAAAATTATCATAGTGCACTTGCAAACTATTTTACCTACCTCATGCGATGTTGGGGACTGTGCAAGGGGTGTGTCGAATGGGAAATGTGTGGGTTGAAGGAGCATTGGCAGAGCAAGTGGTTTCAAAGAAAGAACAATAATGACACACATATATGTAGTAGTGGCACACATTATGATAGAGGCATACCGTGCTCCTATATAGGCACACTAACTGTCACATAGCTAGCATCTTTCATAAACACGCCACGATGCATCCTCGACAACCAATGGAATTTGGCAAGCCTTTGTATCTTCAACTAGCACGTTTGTACAAACAACCCAATGCATCACGGATAACCTATGGGAACTCACAAGCATCCTAGTACCTAGAATATCTGTACATACAATGGGACTAAAATGATGGATTGGAAAGGGGGAACCAACAAGCGTTCTAGCATTTAAAGCAAACATCATACTTCTATAAAGTGTTTTTTAAGGAGTGGTGTTTCCACTTAAGCAATATCAATGAAAGAGTTGGAGGCCTCAGGAGGAAGAAAGGAAGTAGGGATGGAAAATATCTCTAGATCAAACATTTTTTTATGATGAATCCATACTGTGCAACACAAAGTAAAAAAGAAATTGAAATGCAATACAATAGATAGTTCAAGCGGTAATAAAAGATGACACAGTGATAGCAAACGAAAATAAACATAAGCAGGACAGGAAACAAAAAGTGCTTCAAGTCTCTCATTGAACGGAATGCTAAGGATGCAACATACATCCTATATCATCAGTTCAACTTTGGGCAGGTGGGCTGGAGCATAATCTTAGTTGGAGCAGAGGGTGGCAACACATATCTTCCCAAGTTACCCTCCTGTATAAGCATCTTGTAAAGCAACAACCACGTGGTTTGTATCACGTCAAAAGTGTCAGCAGCAAGCGCTCCGAAGGCGCAATCCACAATTTTAGCACAAGTGAAGGCGTAAACACCAGAGGCATTCCTGAACAAACACATAATTAACAATCAATACATATGGCCCAGGAAGTCGGATAATAACTACAAAGCCGTGGTGAGTAAACTAACATACTTGATACAATTATGGCCTATTACTGAGTGCACTAGCATAGTCCAAGGGCCAGCACCATAACCAAGATCGCCATGGATCTGACGTAGAACATCGATAAGTTTTTTGTTCAAGAGGGAAAAGTTTTCTTTGTGCCTGGCCTAGATTTCATCTGAAGTCATGCTAATCTCTGTAGGGTCCACAAGGGTGAAGTGACGCTTCTTAAAATCCCATGATAAACAAGCTCACATCTTTTCTATAGGCACGACATCCACAAACTACAATGTATTTTATTATATGAAGTAGTTCAATTGTTAGCACTGCATATACAACAAACCAAATGTAAATACCTGATGGCAGGCACGAATGTCATAGCCAATGACATCCACACTGAGCATGTCCATGCCTGCTATGGCACCATGTTTATTTGAAAGGGCGTTGATCTAGAAAGGAAAAGTTAATGAAAATTGTTAAGGTTATTTTTCATCTAAACAAACATACAAGATGAAGGGAAAAGTAATAGAGGCACAAACCACGAAGGCGATAGTGACGTAACAACGAGGTGCAAAGGAAGCATCATGTTTCAATTTGGAATCTACATCGGCGTTGAACACACGAATGACCCCTTTAGCAACATCATTGTTTATATCTGAGCTCATGTTGGAAATAGACCACAACTCTTTTCCTGTCACACGGACAGCAGGGTGATCCTCCATGAGCACCCAATCTCTGAAATAGTTGAAATAGAAGAATCAACCTTACTTTTTCCCGGACTAAGGTGGGGAAATAATGCGATAAATAAATGGAAACACACCTTGCGAGAGAAGGAGAGGGAACCTTTTTTGCAATCCAGTTCATGATACAATTAGCAACATTAGAAATCGTCATGTCTATGGGGAAACTAGGCACAACAAAGTCACCATATGACGCTGGCAGGTCAACAACCTGACACTTGATGCAACTTGAGCCAGTGGGTATTCGAACATAGGGCAAGGGAGAATTTGGGAAACATTTTTCATACGTGGACAACGCAACCGCAATGGCCACCCTGAACTCCTCCCAGCTGAAATACGGTTATCAAAATCGGGGTGTTAGTAGTGATTTGCAAAAAAAATAAAGAAGAGGAATAGGCAATTCTGCCTAACAAACATATGATAGCATGATACATCTCCAACATATCTACTTTTCCTAACACTTTTCCTCTTGTTTTGGACTCTAATTTGCATGATTTGAATGAAACTAACCCGGACTGACGCTGTTTTCAGTAGAACTACCATGGTGTTGTTTTTGTGCAGAAAAAAAAGTTCTCAGAATGGAACGAAACTTTGCGAGGATTTTTTATATCAAATAAGAGAATTTCTGGAGCCAAGAGGTACCCGAGGGGGCACCTGGGTGGGCACAACCCACCAGGGAGTGCCTGCCCCCCAGGCGCGCCCTGGTGGATGCTGCCCACCTGGTGGCCCCGCTGACCCTAAAACCGACGCTATAAAATCACATATTTCCAGAAAAAAATCAGGGAGAAAGAATTATCGTGTTTCACGAGACGGAGCCACCGCCGTCTCTTGTTCTTCATCGGGAGGCCAGATCTGGAGTCCGTTTGGGGCTCCGGAGAGGGGGACCTTCGACCTTCGTCATCACCAACACATCTCCATCGCCAATACCATGATGCTCCCCATCGGGAGTGAGTAATTCCTTCGTAGGCTCACTGGTCGGTGAGAAGTTTGATGAGATTCATCATGTATTTGAGTTAGTTTTGTTAGGGCCTGATCCCTAGTATCCACTATGTTCCGAGATTGATGTTGCTATGACTTTGCCATGCTTAATGCTTGTCACTTTGCGCCTGGGTGCCATGATTTCAGATCTGAACCATTTATGTTATCACCATTATATCCATGTTCTAGATCCGATCTTGCAAGTTATAGTCACCTACTACGTGTTATGATCCGGCAACCCCGGAGTGACAATAGTCGGGACCACTCCCGGTGATGACCATAGTTTGAGGAGTTCATGTATTCACCGTGTGCTAATGCTTTGTTCCTGTTCTCTAGTAAAAGTAGGCCTTAATATCCCTTAGTTTCCAATAGGACCCCGCTGCCACAGGAGGGTAGGACAAAAGATGTCATGCAAGTTCTTTCCATAAGCATGTATGACTATTTACGGAATACATGCCTACATTATATTTATGAACTGGAGCTAGTGCCATATCGCCCTAGGTTATAACTGTCTCATGATGAATATCATTCAACGAGTCATCGATCCAATGCCTACGAATTTATCTTATATTGTTCTTGCTAAGTTATTACTACTGCTACTACTATCGTTACTGCTACAATATTACTGCTACCACTGTTACCGTTACCGTTGCTACTGCTGCTACCATCAAAACTATCATACTACTGTGCTACTAATCACTTTGCTGCAGATAATTAATCTCCAGGTGTGGTTGAATTGACAACTCAGCTGCTAATACCTTCAAATATTCTTTGGCTCCCCTTGTGTTAAATCTATAAATTTGGGTTGAATACTCCACCCTCGAAAACAATTGCGATCCCCTATACTTGTGGGTTATCAAGACATTTTTCTGGCACCGTTGCCGGGGAGCATAGCTATATTTGTTGAGTCACTTGGGATTATTATCATACTATATCACTATGAAGAATCTAAAGGATGCTAAGACTAAGATTTTTCCCTCAAAGACGAGGGGAGGTAAGGAACTGCCATCCAGTTCTGCTTTAGATTCACCTTCTGTTATAAGTAAACTTGCAACACCACAACATGCTATTAATTCCGATATGTCGCAAGTTATTGATGATGCTACTTCTTCTATGAATGCTACTCATGATGATGCTAGTACCTTGCTTGATGATGATGTGCCACTAAGTGAATTTCTTGATGAGCAAATTGCTAGAGTAAGACAACATGATATTGTTGAATCTGATGATGAACTTGAAACTGAAAATCTTGAAACACCTACTAGAACTAGTCCTCCTAGATATGAATTGCCAAACGTACCACAAGCTTATACTATGAGTGAAGAGGCAACTAGAGATATTCCTGCTTGTAAGGATAGAGATGATCTAGAGAAATTATTATGCAAGTATAAAGAAAGTTCTCTGAATGCTAAGATGAAATGTGATCCTGAGTTTGCTACTTCACCTATTCTTATTAGTGATAAGGATTATGAATTCTCTGTCGACCCAAAGTTAATTACTTTGGTTGAATCTGATCCTTTCCATGGTTATGAAACTGAAACTGTTGTGGCACATCTTACTAAGTTGAATGATATAGCCACTCTTTTTGCTCATGATGAGAAGATTCGCTATTACTATATTCTCAAGTTATTTCCATTCTCATTAAAGGGTGATGCTAAAGCTTGGTACAATACTCTTGTTCCTGGTTGTGTGCGTAGTCCCCAGGATATGATCTATTACTTCTCTGAAAAATATTTCCCTGCTTATAAGAAACAAGCTGCCTTGCAGGAAATATTTAACTTTGTGAAAATTGAAGAAGAGAGTCTCCCACAAGCTTGGGGAGGCTTCTCCAATTGCTTAATGCTTTGCCTGATCATCCTCTTAAGAAAAATGAAATACTTGATATCTTCTACAATGGACTAACCCATGCTTCTAGGGATTCCTAGATAGTTGTGCTAGTTGTGTTTTCAGGGAACGAACATTGGGCAAGCTGAAGAATTATTGAATGACATATTGAAAAATTATGATGATTGGAATCCTCCTGAAACACCTATTGAACCCACTCCGAAGAAGAGGGGTATCTTATATCTCAGTCCTGAAGATATGCAAGAGGCAAATAAATCTATGAAGGAAAAAGGTATTAAAGCTGAGGATGTTAAAAATTTACCACCCATCAAAGAAATACATGGGATTGAAGCACCACCACCACCTAAGGTGGTAGAGGTAAAATCTTTAATGAAATTCAATTATAGTGATGATCCTCGTAACAAACATCCTAGTCAATGCCTTTATGAGTTTGATAATTACATTAGAAAGCAAGATCACTTCTATGCAAATGTTATGAAACAATTGAAATACAACTCTGATATGATTGCTCGCTTAAGTGACTTGTTATTTAGAATCTCAAATGATGTTAGAGGTGTAGGAAAGCATGCCTCTATGGTTAAAACTCAATTAGAACAAGTTGCTAAATCTCAAAAAGAGTTGCTTGATGAAATGAACAATAATATAAGTGGCTTTGTTGTTAGAGTAGCAACTAGAGGAGGTAAAATGACTCAGGAACCACTTTATCCCGAGGGCCACCCAAAGAGAATTGAACATGATTCACAAAGGAACAACACAACTACACCTAGTCCTTCTAAAAAGAAGAAGAAAAATAAAAATCATAGGACTTTGCATGCTACTAGTGAACCTGAAATAGAGAAACCTCCTGATAATGATAATGAAATTTCTATCTCTGATGCTGAAACTCAATCTGGTAATGAACACTCACCTCCTGATAATGAGAAAGAAAACGATGAGGTTCATGAAGACACTCAACCAAATGATAAAGAACCAGATAATGATGTTGAGATAGAACCATCTGTTGATCTTGATAACCCACAACCTAAGAATAAAAGATATGATAAAAGAGACTTTGTTGCTAGAAAACACGGTAAGGAAAGAGAACCATGGGTTCAAAAGCCTATGCCCTTTCCACCTAAGTCAACTAAAAAGAAAGATGAAGAATAATTTGAATGCTTTGTTGAAATGTTGAGGCCAGTTTTTCTGCGAACTCGCTTAACTGATATCTTAAAGATACCTCCTTATGCAATATAATGAAAGACATCATCACCAATAAGAGAAAAATACCGGAAGCTGAAATCTCCACTATGCTTGCTAATTACACTTTCAAGGATGGAGTACCTAAAAAACTTGGAGATCCGGGAATACCAACTGTACCTTGCTCCATCAAAAGAAATTATGTGAAAACTGCTTTATGTGATTTGGGAGTTGGTGTTAGTGCTATGCCCTTCTCTTTATATAAAAGACTTGATTTGAATAAACTCACACCTACTGAAATATCTTTGCAAATGGCCGACAAATCAACTGCCATACCTATCGGTATTTGTGAGGATGTGCTCGTTGTTGTTGCTAATGTTACTATTTTGACTGACTTTGTTATACTTGAGATGCCCGAGGATGACAATATGTCGATTATCCTTGGTAGACCCTTCTTGAATACTGCAGGGTCTGTTATTGATTCCAATAAAAGCAAGGTCATTTTTCATATCAATGGGAATGAGCATACGGTGCACTTTCCGAAGAAATAATTCCAAGTGAATGGTATTAATGTTATTGAAAAATCTCCGACAATCACTATTGGAAGTTTTCAACTAACTCTACCTACTGTTAAAAGAAATATGAAATTCTTATTGTTGGGGACATTATATCCCTATTGAGGTAACTTAGTGATTTAGGAAAGTTCTTCTGTTTCATGCTAATCGAAAGTGGTTGTTAATAAGACTTGATCAACCTTATTAATGAATCATTTTCGAAAGGTATGAAGTTGATGAATTTAGTAGGCACTACCTTCTGTCCCTACCTTTTGTTTTCTATTTTTCTTAGTTAAATAAAATAAAATGCCATGCCTTGTCTATTTTCTGATTTTTTTCATGCAATAAAAATGACCCAAAAAATAAAAGTTCTCAGAATGCCCTGAAAATTTTACACGATTCTTTTCTGAATATTCCTGAATTTCTGGTGCAAATAATATCAGAGGGAGGTGCACCAGGTGGGCACAACCCACCTGGGCGCGCCAGGACCCCCAGGCGCGCCCTGGTGGGTTGTGGTCCCCAGTGGCCCCCTCACTTACTTCTTCTTCCCACATCACTCCATTCACCCAGAAAAAAATCACTACCACTCTCTCTCTCTCTCTCATGTTCTTGCTCCCGAAACCGCAGATTTTGATCTCCTTGCCCGAAGCTCCATTTTCGGAACTATTTCGGGGATTTGTTGCTTGGCATGTCACTCCTCCATGTGTCCAATTAGTTTTTGTTTTAGTGGTTTATATTTAGAATAATTAGCTACTCTTGGTGCTGCTGTAGATGAGCTTGCATGTTGAATTCTTAGAGTTCTAAGTAGTTTGAATGCTTTCTATGGCCTCTATACATCTCTATAAGTAGTTGCTATCAATTTTCTGAAGTTTTGTTAATAAATTTTCATGACCAAAATTTTTCAGAAAATTGTACGCGAACATTATGAACTTCTTTGGAAGGAGTTCTTTGAGGGGGAGATCCTCGGAGGCATCTTCTAGCAGCAGCTCCGTCCGTCGGTCTTATGTCGAACCAAGTGAAAGTTCCATTCGAAGTGCCACCACCAAAACATTCTTAGGGCCATGCAACGATTATATGGTGAGAGTGGGTATTAAGGAGGAGTTTGAGCAATATGTTCATGATGTCTACTATGCAACCTTCTTCTTGTAGACGTTGTTGGGCCTCCAAGTGCAGAGGTTTGTAGGACAGTAGCAAATTTCCCTCAAGTGGATGACCTAAGGTTTATCAATCTGTGGGAGGCGTAGGATGAAGACGGTCTCTCTCAAACAACCCTGCAACCAAATAGCAAAGAGTCTCTTGTGTCCCCAACACACCCAATACAATGGTAAATTGTATAGGTGCACTAGTTCGGCGAAGAGATGGTGATACAAGTGCAATATGGATGGTAGATATAGGTTTTTGTAATCTGAAAATATAAAAACAGCAAGGTAACTAATGATAAAAGTGAGCACAAACGGTATTGCAATGCTTCGAAACAAGGCCTAGGGTTCATACTTTCACTAGTGCAAGTTCACTCAACAATAATAACATAACTGGATCATATAACTATCTCTCAACATGCAACAAAGAGTCACTCCAAAGTCACTAATAGCGGAGAACAAACGAAGAGATTATTGTAGGGTACGAAACCACCTCAAAGTTATCCTTTCTGATCGATCTATTCAAGAGTCCGTAGTAAAATAACATGAAGCTATTCTTTCCGTTTGATCTATCATAGAGTTCATACTAGAATAACACCTTAAGACACAAATCAACCAAAACCCTAATGTCACCTAGATACTCCAATGTCACCTCAAGTATCCGTGGGTATGATTATACGATATGCATCACACAACCTCATATTCATCTATTCAACCAACACAAATTACTTCAAAGAGTGCCCCAAAGTTTCTACCGGAGAGTCAAGACGAAAACGTGTGCCAACCCCTATGCATAAGTTCATTGAACCTGCAAGTTGATCACCAAAACATACATCAAGTAGATCACGTGAATATCCCATTATCACCACAGATAAGCATGGCAAGACGTACATCAAGTGTTCTCAAATACTTAAAGACTCAATCCGACAAGACAACTTCAAGGGGAAAACTCAATTCATCACAAGAGAGTAGAGGGGGAGAAACATCATAAGATCCAACTATAATAGCAAAGCTCGCGATACATCAAGATCGTATCACCTCAAGAACACAAGAGAGAGAGAGAGATCAAACACATAGCTACTGGTACATACCCTTAGCCCTGAGGGTGAACTACTCCCTCCTCATCATGGAGAGCGCTGGGATGATGAAGATGGCCACCGGTGAGGGATCCCCCCTCCGGCAGGGTGCCGGAATGGGCTACCGGGAGGTTTTTGGTGGCTATAGACGCTTGCGGCAGCGGAACTCCCGATCTATTGTGCTCCTCTATGTTTTTAGGGTATATGGACATATATAGGCAAAAGAAGTCGGTCAGGGGAGCCACGAGGGGCCCACGAGGGTCCCACGAGGGTGGGGGGGGGGGGTGCGCCTAGGGGGGTAGGGCGCGCCTCCCTGCCTCGTGGCCACCTCGAAGCTTCCCTGACATCTACTCCAAGTCTCCTGGATTGCTTCCGTTCCAAAAATAACTATCCCGAAGGTTTCATTCCGTTTGGACTCTGTTTGATATTCCTTTTCTTCGAAACACTGAAATAGGCAAAAAACATCAATGTGGGCCGGGCCTCCGATTAGTAGGCTAGTCCCAAAAATGATATAAAAGTGTAGAGTAAAGCCCATAAACATCCAAAACGGTAATATAATAGCATGGAACAATAAAAAATTATAGATACGTTGGAGACGTATCAGTTCACAATGCTGATCTCGCTCCCTACATTTCAGATAAGTGTGACCAACACCTCATCCTTACCGAATCATTTGTCAAAGAATCTAAACTCTTTCCCCGTGAGTCTAGGTTGTCATTTAAATTGTATGAAAATTCATTTACCATTTCTCTAGAGAGGTTTGCTCACCTCTGCAAAATCCCATTCTGGGGTTCGCTCGATGGGCCGTCCAGGTCTGAGTTTGAAACATTCTTGACTAGTCTTTGCTTTGGTGAAACTAGGGGAGTGACGCAAGGTAGAATAAAGATCATACATTTTCCCGCAATTCAATACTTCACATTATTTAATGAAAAATGTATTGTAGGCAAACAAGATTGTAGTACACTCTGTGCTCCCTATCCGAGCCTCATTCACACCGCTCTCTACGGTGATAAAAGTTATAACCTTGGAGCGATCGTTGCACGCAGACTACAGGGTAACGCTAACAATGGCTATTTCTATGGCGGAATATATGCCACGTGTTTACCACGAGGGCTAGGTGTTCCACCTTTGCCCTTTGACCCTATCCTACCCACGTAGTATTTATACTTTGATGCTTTAAAAAGTCATAAGATCCTCAAAGGAAAAATTCATAACTTCACTTACAATCTGTTGTTTAACCAAATATCTATTGTGCACACATATTTGCCCGCGCCTGCTCTTTTTGACTATCACAACAAAGCAAGACATTTTGTTCTTGAGAGCGAGGCTCGAGCTCACAACACAGCAGTGGAGGCAGCACGGCAGGCCAAGGCATCAGCACCGAGAGCCTCCGTGAGCCACCACGCCGGCTACCACCCAGGCTACTGACTGATTACCAAGTTAGGCCAAAAGCCTAAGCTTGGGGGAGTACGTATTCCCGCCGACATTGCATTCATGTTCACACATTTCATTCTAGTTGTCGGTGTCCATATTTTTTCATTGTATCATCCATGCTTAATTTATTTTCTCGCTTTCTTCTTGCGTGTTTGAAAAACTTTGAGAAAATCCAAAAATATGTTTCTTGCTTCTTTTTGATTTTTCTTCCTAGTTTAAATTGTTGTAGTACTAAAAATAAAACCCAAAAAGATATTCTTGTTCTTCTTTTACTTGTTGGGAGCTTTCCCATGTAAATAGTTTTTCTCGTTTTTGCTTTTCCCTTTTTCGTTTGCTTGCTTTCGAAAAACCAAAAACTCCAAAAATATTTTAGTGTGTTTCTCTGAATTTCTTTTTCTTTTATTGAGTCATACCGAGGAGAATACCACAATGAAAATGTTGAGTGGCTCTCATTTGCTTTATTGTTAATCTAACAAAGAGCCCATATTACCTTGTCTTCTCCTCTTTAGTAAAATGTTTGCAGATTCCATCTTAGTCCACGACATTCTTGCACTATTATTATTTTCAAATCATTCGGTCGTGCAAGTGAAAGGCAATAATGACGATAATAGTGAACTGGCCGTGGCAGAGAGAAACTGGTATGAACTTGACTTGTTCTGTTTTTGTAAATATGTTTAACCAAGTATCCATGATTCAGCCTATTATGATCAAACATGTTTGCAATGATAATTAGAGATTATAGTTTCTCATGCCATGCATAAGTAGCTAGGAGTGAATGATGACTTATCTTGGATATCAACATTGCTTTAAAATGATTGTGATGTAGTATGATGATATGGTATCCTCCTCTGAATGTTTGAGTGGCTTGACTTGGCGCATGTTCATGCATGTAGTTGAATCAAAACCAACATAGCCTCTATGATATTTATGTTCATGGTGTTCATATCCTACTCATGCTTACTTATGCATAATGCATGTTCATGACCGTTGTTGCTCTCTAGCTGGCCGCTTCTCAACCTATTTGCTAGCCTTCGCTTGTACTAAGTGGGAACTCTGCTTGTACATCAAAAACCTGAAACCCAAGTTATTCCAGATGAGTCCACCATACCTACCTATATGCGGTATTACCCTGCCGTCCTAAGTAAATTTTCATGTGCCAACTCTAAAAACTACATATAAATATCCTTTTTGTGTGCCTGGATCGTTCATGGAACGACAGGAGGTAGTCGATATCTTCCATGCTAAGTGGGTTATTCTCAGGTCGAGTGTTTATTCACTTGCCATCGCACGAGAAAAAGGGCGGTAATAGGGATGCCCAGTCCCAAACTGCAAAAATAAAAGAGCTCATAAATAATCAAACAAAAACTCCCAATGGAGTCATAACCATTACATTTCCCGCTTGGGAACCGCCACTAGCGTGTTTAGCATGGAAGATATTGATAACTGATAGTCGCAAAGTAAATGGGAAGGGTGCATGTCTCAAAATATTATTTACCTCTGTTTTAAAAACTTGAGCTCTGGCACCGCTGCAAATCACTGCTTCCCTCTGCGAAGGGACTATCTATTTACTTTTATGTTGTGTCATCACCTTCTCAAATAAGCACCAGAACCTGAGAGCACTGATGTCATGCCGATGCATTGTGTGTAGCTAATATTGGGTGCATCATGACTGGATCTTTTCTACCATGAATTACAATATTTAGTCACTTCTTGAACTTTGGGGGTGCTTTGCATTTATGTTTTGCGGTCTCAGAAAGGGCTAGCGAGATACCACTATTATCACATTATATCATGGTTGTTTTGACAATGTGTTGCTATTTGAGATGTTTTATTATTGTTCTCTAGTTGATTATGTCATTGATATGAGTTAATATAATTTTTAAGAGTTATTGTCGACATGGTTAGTTATAATCCTTGTTGAAAACCTGGGTGCTGTTTAAGCTTATTTATGAAACAAGGGCAAAAGAGTTCATAAAAGTTTTTCTTTTTCACTTTCCGTTTATCAACTGAATTGCTTGAGGACAAGCAAAGGTTTAAGCTTGGGGGAGTTGATACGTCTCCAACGTATCTACTTTTCCTAATGCTTTTCCTCTTGTTTTGGACTCTAATTTGCATGCTTTGAATGAAACTAACCCCGGACTAACACTATTTTTAGCAGAACTACCATGGTGTTGTTTTTGTGCAGAAATAAAAGTTTTCGGAATGGAACGAAACTTTGCGAGGATTTTTTGTTGGGTTTCGTAGTAATTTCAAAAATTTTCCTACGCGCACACAGGATCATGTGATGCATAGCAACGAGAGGAGAGTGTTGTCTACGTACCCAACGCAGACCGACTGCGGAAGCAATGACACGACGTAGAGGAAGTAGTCGTACGTCTTCACGATCCAACCGATCAAGCACCGAAACTACGGCACCTCCGAGTTCGAGCACACGTTCAGCTCGATGACGATCCCCGGACTCCGATCCAGCAAAGTGTCAGGGAAGAGTTCCGTCAGCACGACGGCGTGGTGACGATCTTGATGAACTACAGCAGCAGGGCTTCGCCTAAACTCCGCTACAGTATTATCGAGGTATATGGTGGCAGGGGGCACCGCACACGGCTAAGGAATAGATCACGTGGATCAACTTGTGTCAACTTGTGTGTTTAGAGGTGCCCCTGCCTCCGTATATAAAGGATGGAGGAGGAGGAGGCCGGCCAAGGCAAAGGTGCGGCCAGGATAGGGAGTCCTACTAGGACTCCAAGTCCTAGTAGGAGTCCACCAAGAGGGGAGGAAGGGAGAAGGAATAGGAGGAGAAGGGGAGGTGGCCGGCCCCCTTTTCCCTAGTCCAATTCGGACCAAAGGGGAGGGGGGGCGCAGCAGCCTTTTTCCTCTTCCCACTAAAGCCCATTAAGGCCCATTACTTCTCCCGTAACTACCCGGTACTCCGAAAAATACCCGAATCACTCGGAACCTTTCCGATGTCCTAATATAGTCGTCCAATATATCGATCTTTACGTCTCGACCATTTCGAGACTCCTCGTCATGTCCCCGATCTCATCCGGGACTCCGAACTCCTTCGGTACATCAAAACTCATAAACTCATAATATAACTGTCATCAAAACCTTAAGCGTGCGGACCCTACGGGTTCGAGAACAATGTAGACATGACCGAGACATGTCTCCGGTCAATAACCAATAGCGGGACCTGGATGCCCATATTGGCTCCTACATATTCTACGAAGATCTTTATCGGTCAGACCGCATAACAACATACGTTGTTCCCTTTGTCATCGGTATGTTACTTGCCCGAGATTTGATCGTCGGTATCCAATACCTAGTTCAATCTCGTTACCGGCAAGTCTCTTTACTCGTTCCGTAATACATCATCTCACAACTAACATATTAGTTGCAGTGCTTGCAAGGCTTATGTGATGTGCATTACCGAGAGGGCCCAGAGATACCTCTCCGACAATCGGAGTGACAAATCCTAATCTCGAAATACGCCAACCCAACATCTACCTTTGGAGACACCTGTAATGCTCCTTTATAATCACCCATTTACGTTGTGACGTTTGGTAGCACCCAAAGTGTTCCTCCGGCAAACGGGAGTTGCATAATCTCATAGTCATATGAACATGTATAAGTCATGAAGAAAGCAATAGCAACATACTAAACGATCAGGTGCTAAGCTAATGGAATGGGTCATGTCAATCAGATCATTCAACTAATGATGTGACCTCGTTAATCAAATAACAACTCATTGTTCATGGTCAGGAAACATAACCATCTTTGATTAACGAGCTAGTCAAGTAGAGGCATACTAGTGACACTCTGTTTGTCTATGTATTCACACATGTATTATGTTTCCGGTTAATACAATTCTAGCATGAATAATAAACATTTATCATGATATAAGGAAATAAATAATAACTTTATTATTGCCTCTAGGGCATATTTCCTTCAGTCTCCCACTTGCACTAGAGTCAATAATCTAGTTCACATCGCCATGTGATTTAACAGCAATAGTTCACATCACCATGTGATTAACACCCAAAGGGTTTACTAGATTTAGTAATCTAGTTCACATCGCTATGTGATTAACACCCAAGGAGTACTAAGGTGTGATCATGTTTTGCTTGTGAGAGAATCTTAGTCAACGGGTATGTCATATACAGATCCGTAAGTATTTTGCGAATTCTATGTCTACAATGCTCTGCACGGAGCTACTCTAGCTAATTGCTCCCACTTTCAATATGTATCTAGATCAAGACTTAGAGTTATCTAGATTAGTGTCAAACTTGCATCGGCGTAACCTTTTACGACGAACCTTTTTCCATAATCGAGAAACATATCCTTATTCCACTAAGGACAATTTTGACCGCTTCTCCAGTGATCTACTTCTAGATCACTATTGTACTCCCTTGACAAACTCAGTGGTATGGCATACAATAGATCTGGTATACAACATGGCATACTTTATAGAACCTATGACTGAGGCATAGGGAATGACTTTCATTCTCTTTCTATTTTCTGCCGTGGTCGGGCTTTGAGTCTTACTCAACTTAACACCTTGCAACACAGGCAAGAACTCCTTCTTTGACTGTTCCATTTTGAACTATTTCAAAAATTTATCAAGGTATGTATTCATTGAAAAAATCTTATCAAGCGTCTTCATCTATCTATATAGATCTTGATGCTCAATGTGTAAGCAGCTTCACCAAGGTCTTTCTTTGAAAAACTTTTATTCAAGTATCCTTTCATGCTTTGCAGAATAATTCTACATTATTTCCGATCAACAATATGTCATTCACATATACTTATCAGAAATGTTGTAGTGCTCCCACTCACTTTCTTGTAAATACAGGCTTCACTGTAAGTCTGTACAATAACTATATGCTTTGATCAACTTATCAAAGCGTATATTCCAACTCCGAGATTCTTGCACCAGTCCATAAATGGATCGCTGGAGCTTGCACACTTTGTTAGCTCCCTTTGGATCGACAAAACCTTCCGGTTGCATCATATACAACTCTTCTTCTAGAAATCCATTCAGGAATGCAGTTTTGACATCCATCTGCCAAATTTCATAATCATAAAATGCGGCAATTGCTAACATGATTCGGACAGACTTTTAAGCATCGATACGAGTAAGAAAATCTCATCGTATTCAACACCTTGAACTTTGTCAAAAACCTTTTTCGACAAGTCTAGCTTTGTAGATAGTAACACTACTATCAACGTCCGTCTTCCTCTTGAAGATCCATTTATTCTTAATGACTCACCGATCATTGGGCAAGTCAATCAAAGTTTACACTTTGTTCTCATACATGGATCATATCTCAGATTTCATGGCCTCAAGCCATTTCGTGGAATCTGGGCTCATCATTGCTTCCTCATAGTTCGTAGGTTCATCATGGTCTAGTAACATGACTTCCAGAACATGATTACCATACCACTCTGGTGCGGATCTTACTCTGGAAGACCTACGAGGTTTGGTAGTAACTTGATCTGAAGTTTGATGATCATCATCATTAACTTCCTCACTTATTGGTGTAGGAATCACTGGAACTGATTTCTGTGATGAACTACTTTCCAATAAGGGAGAAGGTATAATTACCTCATCAAGTTCTACTTTCCTCCCACTCACTTCTTTCGAGAGAAACTCCTTCTCTGGAAAGGATCCATTTTAGCAACGAATGTCTTGCCTTCGGATCTGTGATAGAAGGTGTACCCAACAATTTCCTTTGGGTATGAAGACGCACTTCTCCGATTTGGGTTCGAGCTTATCAGGATGAAACCTTTTTCACATAAGCATCGCAGCCCCAAACTTTAAGAAACAACAGGTTAGGTTTACTGCTAAACCATAGTTCATACAGTGTCGTCTCAACGGATTTAGATGGTGCCCTATTTTAAAACGTGAATGCAGCTGTCTCTAATGCATAACCCCAAAACGATAGTGGTAAAGAGATATCATAGATCGCACCATATCAAATAAAGTGCGGTTACGACGTTCGGACACACTATAACGATGTGGTGTTCCAGGTGGCGTGAGCTGTGAAACTATTCCACATTGTTTTAATTGAAGACCAAACTCGTAACTCAAATATTTGTCTCCGCGATCAGATCGCAGAAACTTTATTTTCTTGTTACGATGATTTTTCCACTTCACTCTGAAATTCTTTGAACCTTTCAACTATTTCAGACTTATGTTTCATCAAGTAGATATACCCATATCTGCTCAAATCATCTTGTGAAGGTCAGAAAACAACGATGCTTGCCACGAGCAACAGCACTCATTGGATCGCATACATCGGTATGTATTATTTCCAACAAGTCAGTAACTCGTTCCATTGTTCCGAAGAACGGAGTTTTAGTCATCTTGCCCAAAAGGCACGGTTCGCAAGCATCAAATGATTCATAACCAAGTGATTCCGAAAATCCATCTTTATGGAGTTTCTTCATGCGCTTTACACCGATATGACCCAAACGGCAGTGCCACAAATAAGTTGCACTATCATTATTAACTTTGCATCTTTTGGCATCAATATTATGAATATGTGTATCACTATGATCGAGATCCAATGAACCATTTTCATTGGGTGTGTAACCATATAAGGTTTTATTCATGTAAATAGAACAACAGTTTATTCTCTTACTTAAATGAATAACCGTATTGCAATAAACATGATCAAATCATATTCATGCTCAACGCAAACACCAAATAACATTTATTTAGGTTCAACACTAATCCCGAAAAGAATAGGGAGTGTGCGATGATGATCATATCAATCTTGGAACCACTTCCAACACACATCGTCACTTCACCCTTAACTAGTCTCTGTTTATTCTGCAACTCCCGTTTCGAGTTACTAATCTTAGCAACTGAACTAGTATCAAATACTGAGGGTTTGCGATAAACACTAGTAAAGTACACATCAATAACATGTATATCAAATATACTTATGTTCACTTTGCCATCCTTCTTATCCGCCAATCACTTGGGGTAGATCCGCTTCCAGTGACCAGTCCCTTTGCAGTAGAAACACTTAGTCTCAGGCTTAGGATCAGACTTGGGCTTCTTCACTTGAGCAGCAACTTGCTTGCTGTTCTTCTTGAAGTTCCCCTTTTTCTTCCCTTTGCCCTTTTTCTTGAAACTAGTGGTCTTGTCTACCATCAACACTTGATGTTTTTCTCGATTTCTACCTTCGTCAATTTCCGCATTACGAAGAGCTTGGGAATCGTTTCCGTTATCCCTTGCATGTCATAGTTCATCACGAAGTTCTACTAACTTGGTGATGGTGACTAGAGAATTCTGTCAATCACTATCTTATCTGGAAGATTAACTCCCACTTGATTCAAGCGATTGTAGTACTCAGACAATCTGAGCACATGCTCACTAGTTGAGCGATTCTCCTCCATCTTTTAGCTATAGAACTTGTTGGAGACTTCATATCTCTCAACTCGGGTATTTGCTTGAAATATTAGCTTCAACTCCTGGAACATCTCATATGGTCCATGACATTCAAAACGTCTTTGAAGTCCCGATTCTAAGCCGTTAAGCATGGTGCACTTAAACTATCAAGTAGTCATCATATTGAGCTAGCCAAACGTTCATAACGTCTGCATTTGCTCCTGCAATAGGTCTGTCACCTAGCGGTGCATTAAGGACATAATTCTTCTGTGCAGCAATGAGGATTTAACCTCAGATCACGGATCAAATCCGCAACATTGCTACTAACATTTTTTTCAACACAATTTTCTCTAGGAACATATCAAAATAAACACAGGGAAGCAACAACGCGAGCTATTGATCTACAACATGATTTGCAAAATACTACCAGGACTAAGTTCATGATAAATTTAAGTTCAATTTAATCATATTACTTAAGAACTCCCACTTAGATAGACATCCCTCTAATCCTCTAAGTGATCACGTGATCCAAATCAACTAAACCATATCCGATCATCACGTGAGATGGAGTAGTTTCATCGGTGAACATCATTATGTTGATCATATCTACTATATGATTCACGCTCGACCTTTCGGTCTCCGTGTTCCGAGGCCATATCTGCATATGCTAGGCTCGTCAAGTTTAACCTGAGTATTCTGCGTGCGCAACTGTTTTGCACCCGTTGTATTTGAACGTAGAGCCTATCACACCCGATCATCACGTGGTGTCTCAGCACAAAGAACTTTTGCAACGGTGCATACTCAGGGAGAACACTTCTTGATAATTTAGTGAGAGATCATCTTATAATGCTACCGTCAATCAAAGCAAGATAAGATGCATAAAAAGATAAACATCACATGCAATCAATATAAGTGATATGATATGGCCATCATCATCTTGTGCTTGTGATCTCCATCTCCGAAGCACCGTCATGATCACCATCGTCACCGGCGCGACACCTTGATCTCCATCGTAGCATCGTTGTCGTCTCGCCAATCTTATGCTTCCACGACTATCACTACCGTTTAGTAATAAAGTAAAGCATTACATCGCGATTGCATTGCATACAATAAAGCGACAACCATATGGCTCCTGCCAGTTGCCGATAACTTGGTTACAAAACATGATCATCTCATACAATAAAATTCAGCATCATGCCTTGACCATATCACATCACAACATGCCCTGCAAAAACAAGTTAGACGTCCTCTACTTTGTTGTTGCATGTTTTACGTGGTTGCTACGGGCTTAAGTAAGAACCAATCTCACCTACGCATCAAAACCACAACGATAGTTTGTCAAATAGACTCCGTTTTAACCTTCGCAAGGACCGGGCGTAGCCATACTTGGTTCAACTAAAGTTGGAGAGGCAGTCGCCCGCAAGCCATCTCTGTGCAAAGCACGTCGAGGGAACCGGTCTCGCGTAAGCGTACGCGTAAGGTTGGTCCGGGTCGTCTCGTCCAACAATACCGCCGAACCAAAGTATGACATGCTGGTAGGCAGTATGACTTGTATCGTCCACAACTCACTTGTGTTCTACTCGTGCATATAACATCAACATAAATAACCTAGGCTCGGATGCCACTGTTGGGTTTCGTAGTAATTTCAAAAATTTTCCTACGCGCACACAGGATCATGTGATGCATAGCAACGAGAGGAGAGTGTTGTCTACGTACCCAACGCAGACCGACTGCGGAAGCAATGACACGACGTAGAGGAAGTAGTCGTACGTCTTCACGATCCAACCGATCAAGCACCGAAACTACGGCACCTCCGAGTTCGAGCACACGTTCAGCTCGATGACGATCCCCGGACTCCGATCCAGCAAAGTGTCAGGGAAGAGTTCCGTCAGCACGACGGCGTGGTGACGATCTTGATGAACTACAGCAGCAGGGCTTCGCCTAAACTCCGCTACAGTATTATCGAGGTATATGGTGGCAGGGGGCACCGCACACGGCTAAGGAATAGATCACGTGGATCAACTTGTGTCAACTTGTGTGTTTAGAGGTGCCCCTGCCTCCGTATATAAAGGATGGAGGAGGAGGAGGCCGGCCAAGGCAAAGGTGCGGCCAGGATAGGGAGTCCTACTAGGACTCCAAGTCCTAGTAGGAGTCCACCAAGAGGGGAGGAAGGGAGAAGGAATAGGAGGAGAAGGAGAGGTGGCCGGCCCCCTTTTCCCTAGTCCAATTCGGACCAAAGGGGAGGGGGGGCGCAGCAGCCTTTTTCCTCTTCCCACTAAAGCCCATTAAGGCCCATTACTTCTCCCGTAACTACCCGGTACTCCGAAAAATACCCGAATCACTCGGAACCTTTCCGATGTCCGAATATAGTCGTCCAATATATCGATCTTTACGTCTCGACCATTTCGAGACTCCTCGTCATGTCCCCGATCTCATCCGGGACTCCGAACTCCTTCGGTACATCAAAACTCATAAACTCATAATATAACTGTCATCAAAACCTTAAGCGTGCGGACCCTACGGGTTCGAGAACAATGTAGACATGACCGAGACATGTCTCCGGTCAATAACCAATAGCGGGACCTGGATGCCCATATTGGCTCCTACATATTCTACGAAGATCTTTATCGGTCAGACCGCATAACAACATACGTTGTTCCCTTTGTCATCGGTATGTTACTTGCCCGAGATTTGATCGTCGGTATCCAATACCTAGTTCAATCTCGTTACCGGCAAGTCTCTTTACTCGTTCCGTAATACATCATCTCACAACTAACATATTAGTTGCAGTGCTTGCAAGGCTTATGTGATGTGCATTACCGAGAGGGCCCAGAGATACCTCTCCGACAATCGGAGTGACAAATCCTAATCTCGAAATACGCCAACCCAACATCTACCTTTGGAGACACCTGTAATGCTCCTTTATAATCACCCATTTACGTTGTGACGTTTGGTAGCACCCAAAGTGTTCCTCCGGCAAACGGGAGTTGCATAATCTCATAGTCATAGGAACATGTATAAGTCATGAAGAAAGCAATAGCAACATACTAAACGATCAGGTGCTAAGCTAATGGAATGGGTCATGTCAATCAGATCATTCAACTAATGATGTGACCTCGTTAATCAAATAACAACTCATTGTTCATGGTCAGGAAACATAACCATCTTTGATTAACGAGCTAGTCAAGTAGAGGCATACTAGTGACACTCTGTTTGTCTATGTATTCACACATGTATTATGTTTCCGGTTAATACAATTCTAGCATGAATAATAAACATTTATCATGATATAAGGAAATAAATAATAACTTTATTATTGCCTCTAGGGCATATTTCCTTCATTTTTTGTATCAAATAAGAGAATTTTTGGAGCCAAGAGGTACCCGAGGGGGGGCACCTGGGTGGGCACAACCCACCAGGGCGCGCCTGCACCCCAGGCGCGTCCTAGTGGGTGCTACCCACCTGGTGGCCCCGCTGACCCTGAAACCGACGCTATAAAATCACATATTTCCAGAAAAAAATCAGGGAGAAAGAATTATGCGTTTCACGAGACGGAGCCGCCGCTGTATCCAGTTCTTCATAGAGAGGCTAGATCTGGAGTCTGTTTGGGGCTCCGGAGAGGGGGATCTTCGATCTTCGTCATCACCAACACATCTTCATCGCCAATTCCATGATGCTCCCCACCGGGAGTGAGTAATTCCTTCATAGGTCCCTGGTCAGTGAGGAGTTGGATGAGATTCATCATGTAATCGAGTTAGTTTTGTTAGGGCCTGATCCCTAGTATCCACTATGTTATGAGATTGATGTTGCTATGACATTGCCATGCTTAATGCTTGTCACTTTGGGCCCGGGTGCCATGATTTCACATTCGAACCATTTATGTTATAACCATTATATCCATGTTCTAGATCCGATCTTGCAAGTTATAGTCACCTACTATGTGTTATGATCCGACAACCCTGAAGTGACAATAGTCGGGACCACTCCCGGTGATGACCGTAGTTTGAGGAGTTCATGTATTCACCATGTGCTAATGCTTTGTTCTGGTTCTCTATTCAAAGGAGGCCTTAATATCCCTTAGTTTCCAATAGAACCCCGCTGCCATGAGAGGGTAGGACAAAAGATGTCATGCAAGTTCTTTCCATAAGCACATATGACTATTTACGGAATACATGCCTACATTATATTTATGAATTGGAGTTAGTGCCGTATCGCCCTAGGTTATAGCTATCTCATGATGAATATCATTCAACGAGTCACCAATTCAATGCCTATGAATTTATCTTATATTGTCTTTGCTAAGTTACTACTACTGCTACTGCTATCGTTACTGCTACAATATTACTGCTATCACTGTTACCGTTACCATTGCTACTGCTGCTACCATCAAAACTATCATACTACTGTGCTACTAATCACTTTGCTGCAGATAATTAATCTCCACGTGTGGTTGAATTGACAACTCAGCTGCTAATACCTTCAAATATTCTTTGGCTCCTCTTGTGTCGAATCCATAAATTTGGGTTGAATACTCTACCCTCGAAAACTGTTGCGATCCCCTATACTTGTGGGTTATTGAAAGTTCAACTATCCCTGGGTGGATTGGTAATGATTAAAAACATATAGCTCATTGAACTAATGCCATTTCAAGATAAATATTTCAGGAAAGTTCAATGATTGGCATTGCATGGATTTGAATCATGGACCCCTCAAAGTGCTAAGGACAAAAGATTGGCTCAAGCTCTAAAGTCCAAGACTCTAAATTTTCTATTTTAGTGATCCAAGATCACATTGAGTCTATAGGAAAGCCAATACTATTAAAAGGGGATGAGGTGTTGCTTAATGGCTAGCTTGCTCAAAATGCTTAGTGATATGCTCCAAAGCCCTCAACCACTTTCTCATATCCACATATGTCCCAAACCAAAAGTCAAACTCGGCCCCACTGATTTGATCCATCCGGCGCCACCGAGTTCATTTGACATAGCCACTGCTAGAAACCCTAGTCACTTCGGTCTCACCGATAGGGATCTCGGTCTCACCGAGATGGGGTTGCAAACTCTCTGCTTCCCTTCGTAATGTTTTGGTCTAACTGAGATGAGCGATCGGTCCCACCAAGTCTGCAATGTAAACTCTCTGTTTCCTTTTCGTAACGCTTCGGTCCCACCGAGACGAGCGAATTGGTCCCACCAAGTTTGCCTAACCAACTCTTAGGTTAGCTTATTACCAAAGTTGGTCCAACCGAGTTTGTGTAATCGTCAAACCGAGATTAAGTTATGCCCTAACCCTAATGATATCGGTCCCACCGAGTTGATGTCGGTCCCACCGAAATTGCCTAACGATCACATTATGTACTGAATCGGTCCGACCGAGTTTTCTGATTTGGTCCCACCGAGTTTGGTATATTGTGTGTAACGGTTAGATTTTGTGTGGAGGCTATATATACCCATCCACCCTCTCCTCATTCATGAGGGAAGCCATCAGAACGTGCCTACACTTCCACTACTCATTTTCTGAGAGAGAGCCACCTACTCATGTGTTGAGACCAAGATATTCCAATCCAACCATATGAATCTTGATTTCTAGCCTTCCCCATGTTGCTTCCCACTCAAATCATCCTTCCACCAAATCCAATCCTATGAGAGTGAGTTGAGTGTTGGGGAGACTATCATTTGAAGAACAAGAGCAAGGAGTTCATCATCAACACACCATCTATTACCTTTTGGAGAGTGGTGTCTCCTAGATTGGTTAGGTGTCTCTTGGGAGCCTCCGACAAGATTGTGGAGTTGAACCAAGGAGTTTGTGAGGGCAAGGAGATTGCCTACTTCATGAAGATCTACCCTAGTGAGGCAAGTCCTTCGTGGGCGATGGCCATGGTGGGATAGACAAGGTTGCTTCTTCGTGGACCCTTCGTGGGTGGAGCCCTCCGTGGACTCTCGCAACCGTTACCCTTCGTGGGTTGAAGTCTCCATCAACGTGGATGTACGATAGCACCACCTACCGGAACCACGCCAAAAACATCCGTGTCTCCTATTGCGTTTGCACTCTCCAAACCCATCCCTTTACATTCTTGCAAGTTGAATGCTTTACTTTCCGCTGCTCATATACTCTTTGCATGCTTGCTTGAATTGTGTTAAGATTGCTTGACTTGTGCTAAGTAGTTAAAATCTGCCAGGAACTAAAATTGGGAAAAGGTTAAGTTTTTATTTGGTCAAGTAGTCTAATCACCCCTCCTCTAGACATACTTTGATCCTACAATTGGTATCAGAGATTTGGTCTCCATTTGCCTTGATTTCCATAGCTTTTGGTGATCATAGCCTTGGTTTCACAACCTAGGAGAGTATGGCGTCTAGCGAGGGAAATTACCACCGTAGAGATCCTTACTTGATGGTACTAATTTTGCTAGTTGGAAGCATAAGATGAAAATGCATATTTTTGGACATAACCCCGCCGTTTGTGCTATTGTGTGTATTGGCTTGCCAGGTGAATTCTTTGATGGGAGAGAACCAAACCGTGAAGCTACCGCGGAAGATTTGAAGATGCTGCAATACAATGCTCAAGCTTGTGATATCCTCTTCAGCGGTTTGTGCCCCAAAGAATTCAACAAAATCAGCCGCCTTGAGAATGCAAAGGAAATTTGGGATACTTTTATTGATATGCACGAAGGTACCGACTCCGTCAAGGAATCCAAATTGGATGTGCTTCAAAGTCAAGTTGACAAGTTCAAAATGAAGGATGGTGAAGGTGTCGTTGAAATGTACTCTAGGCTTGCTCTCATCACAAATGAGATTGCCGGCTTAGGAAGTGAAGAGATGACCGATAAATTCATCATCAAGAAAATCCTAAGAGCCTTGGATGGAAAATATGATACTGTGTGCACATTGATCCAAATGATGCCCAATTACAAAGATCTCAAGCCAACGGAAGTCATTGGAAGAATTGTTGCTCATGAGATGTCACTCAAGGATAAGGAAGAGCTTCACAACAAGTCAAGTGGTGCTTACAAAGCCTCATGTGATGCTCCTACATCATCAAGTGAGAAACAAATCTTCAATGAGGAATTGAGCCTAATGGTGAAAAACTTCAAAAAGTTATACAAGAGTAGAAGCAAGGAAAGAAGCTCCAAGTCAAGGTCCTACAATGACAAAAGATCTTCGAGTCGTGAACGTAATTGCTACAATTGTGGAAGACCCGGACACTACTCCAATGAGTGTACGGCTCCTTACAAAAGGAGAGAAGATTCACCTAAAAGAAGAAGTAGAAGAGAAGAATCACCACCAAGAGAGAGGAGTAGTAGAGATGACCGTTATGAATGAAGAACATCCCGGAGAAGCAAGGATTCGGTGGAAGGACAAATCATAAAAGATCTACACAAAGCACAGACATCAAGCTCATGTTGGTGAATGGGTATCCGGCTCTGACTCCGACCATCACTCCGAGAGAAGCTACCACTCCGACTCCAAATATACTCAAGATGAAGGTGTTGCCGGTCTAGCACTTGTGTCAACCAACTCCTACGACATATTTGACTCACCAAATGAAGGAACTGGAAGATGCTTCATGGCAAAAGGCCCAAAGGTATCACACCCCGAGTATGTTGATTTCAATAGTGATGAAGATGACTTGTTAGGTGATGATGATTTAATTGTTGACAACTCTAGTGATGAATACTATGATGAAATGTCAATTAATCATGCTAATCAAGATAAAATGAATGGCGATGATAAGGAGAAGATTGAGCGTCTAACTAAAGAACTAAACACTCTTAAGTTAGCTCATGAAACTACCTTGGAAGATCATCGAGAACTTTTAAAAACTCATGAGAAGTTACGCTTTGAGAAGCTCAACCTTGCGCAAGAGCATGAGTTTTTAAAGGCAATCAATGATGATCTTCGCAAGAAAAGTTCTTCTTATATTGCCAAGCATTTACTCTTATCTACTTACATGCCACAAGGAAAATCTAACAACAAGAGTAAGAAAGATTTTTCTTCTAGTAGTAACAATAATCATGCTAAATCCAATGTTGTTGTTTCTAGTAGTTCTCTTGATTCCACTAATGATTCTCTTAGCCAAGTTACACTTGAGCAAGAAAATAGCTTATTAAAGGGAATTATAGAGAAAGGTGTCTACAAGAGCCTTGCCGAAAGTAAGCAATTTGAGGAAATTGTACGCAAGCAAGGAAGGCACCGAAAGAATCAAGGTGTTGGTTTTGAACGAAAGTTCAATGCCAGTGGAGTTGAGTGGGAAGAAGATCAATACCCCAAGACGAAGTTTGCTCCACAACAAGAGAAGTATGATCCTACTTCTTTCCAAGGGACACACACTCAAGATGATCTTCCACCACAAGACCACAAGCAAAAAGGCAAGGACAAGCTTCAAGAGGAGATTGATGCATTTGAAGAACCTCCCAAGGCCTTGGTCAAGTGAGTTCCCAAGAGTACATCAAGTTCTACTTCATCAAGTTCCACTCCAACCCCAAGGATTCCCATCAAGATGATGTGGACCCCAAATAAGAAGAACTAGAGAGTTCTTGAGGGTGACTCCGCCAATATTCTTCACTCATATCATTTTGGCAAGGACAAGTGCAATCTACTTCCACATCTTGCACTAGTTTAAGGAGTCACAAACCCTCTTGTTGGTAAGACAAGGGACAAGGTAACCTAATGCTTTCATGGACATCATCTTGTGTGTGCATCACTCTATGTCTATGGATATCCTTGTTTGTTCCTTGTGGGACTAACCCGTGTAGGTATTGAAAGTGCAACTCACTCCAATGGATTGCTCCAAATGATCTACAACAACATTGAGCATCCATATCTTCAACACCTACATGAAGTCATCATCGACAAAACCCAAGGTTAGTTCATCCCTTTTAGGGGGGTCTCACATCTAGGGGGAGCTTTACTCTAAAGAATTGAGCTAAAGCAACTCTAATGGTGTGAACACAATTATGCTTTATGTAAAAGTGGTAACCCCACTTGTGCTTAAACGATGAGTATGACCTATTATCAAATGTTCTCATTTGACTCCTAAGTCAATATACTCATATATAGATGACCTAGTCATCGCCAATTGTTTGATAGATGCTAGAATTGGTTGTGCATGCTTTGTCACATATTTCATTTGCCATTTTATTGTGTGAGCATGTCATTTGCATATTTTACTCAATCAAGGACATCCACTTGTTGTTTTGTTTGTTTGGTTTCTTTTTCTTTTGCCAGGTGGATGAACAAGAATGCCTAAGAACCTTCTCTAGCTATCTATGCTTTTCTCGTCTCAAACTCTATTCATGCTACATCACAAAGTTTGATCAAGTCAGATTCGAACCACTCTGTGTGAGGAGCACTCGGAGTCCCTGATTCTTCATAGACTTAAACTTCCAAAACCTCTTTGTGCATTTCGGTCTGACCGAGACATCCATTTCGTTCAAACCGAGTTCACTAAGTTGATCTAGGTTTTCATCTCGGTGCAACCGATTTGAACACTTCGGTCACACTGAGTTGGAGCAACCGCTTGCGATTCTGCAATCTCGGTGCCACTGAGTTGTTCCACTCGGTCACACCGACAGGGTAGGGATATAAATACCCACGGGTGAGATTTTGGAAATTACTTCAAATCCTCTCAGCCCGCATGTGTCCTTCTCTGCATCCCGGGTCTCCGGATCGTCTCCTCGCCGCCAGCAACCTCCCGCCATTGGTTTCTGCCGCCATCGACGGATTCTGCTCCGCTATCGCCGCTGTAGCGAACACCCGCCATTCTAGGGTACGTGTTCGACCCATTGTGCTGTCATTTTAACTCCGATTCCTAGCACAAGGACAATGCCATGTTTCTTTCCACGAATGAGATTGATCTATCCAGCCAAATCTTCCTTAGGTCTAGATTGATTCGAAAATTTTAGGGTTACCTCTCCGCAGAACTCATCTCAGACCGATCGAACTGTAGAAATCGGTCTCACCGATTCGGCATAGGCCATTGCACATGCGCTTTTCGGTCTGACCGAAAATTGCAAATCGATGTGACCGAGTTCAAGATTCTGTGAAACCCTAGCAATCTCGGTGCCACCAAACTGTGACTCGGTCTGACCGAGTTCACTAGTTTAGGTTCCAAGTGTTGCTTCAGTATCACCGAGTTTGTCAATTCGGTAGCTTCGAGATCACTTCTGTAGAGAACTAAAACTAAGTTTTTGACTCAATTTATTTTGCAAAACCTCTATACTTTTTGATTCTCATCTACTCTACCTCATATACAACCTATTCACAGGGTCTGCTGACAATTTGCCTGCAAGATGTCTGACCAGAGTGACAGCCAGAACAGGTCAGACTAGTAAGAGCAGTTGAGTGAGGGCACTAGTCCCTCCAACAGCTATGATGAGGGCAGCAGGAGCACACCTAGTAACTTGCCCAAGGCAGCTACTAGAGCAAGAAAGAAGAGAACTTCAGATTCAGAGGATGATGATTATGTTGCAGCTAAGGATGAGGCCACTTCAAAGAAGAAAGTGGTGAAGAAGGAGTTTGGAGAGGATCATTGAACAAAAATTATGTGATCTTGATGTCAAAGTAACTGAGATTCAGTCAGTGGTTGAGCAATTCCAGGAGGAAGTAGAGGAGAAGAAAGGCAAGTCTACTACAGATGCTTTCACAAGAGTGCCAAGAGGTCGGAGGTCTGCTGCAGTGCCTGTTCCAGATACTAGAGCCACTACATCAACACCAGCAGCAACAGCTTCAGTGCCACCTCCAGCAGCCACTCCACCAGCTCCAACTACTTCAACAGAAGCTTTCGTCCTTGGAGTCATCTCTACATCACCTCATGAAGACCAAGCCTGAGAGACGCATAACACTATGCATATTTTTAACTTTTTGGTAACTTATTGCCAAAGGGGGAGAAATATGTACAGATAATAGTCTGAGAGAGAGAGTGTGTTGTTTTTGTCTCTCTTTGCACTTTATTTGCTTAATACTTTATTGTGTGTTTGCTTGATACATTATGTCTTTTGTGAGATACTTGGATGATCATGTGTTTGATCATATGCTACCTTAATGTGTGCTTGAATGATATTATCTCTTATATCCATTTATCATCATTCACTTTGCTTGGTGATGAGTGCATGTTTTAAATTGTTATCATTTTGAGCGCTCCACCAAGATGTATGTGACATGGGAGAGTGACCCAAGATCCTAACACATTGTGCATTTGCAGTCCAAAGCAAATTTAAATAATGCACAAATTTAGGGGGAGCTCTTGTTTGTCACATACTTCTCAAAGCGACGATGTATTTCAATCTTATTATCATTTGTCGAAGCTTTGATCTATATGTTGTCATCAATTACCAAAAAGGGGGACATTGAAAGTGCAACTATCCCTGGGTGGTTTTGGTAATGATTAACAACCTATAGCTCATTGAACTAATGCCATTTCAAGATAAATATTTCAGGAAAGTTCAATGATTGGCTTGGCATGGATTTGAATTGTGGACCCCTCAAAATGCTAAGGACAAAAGATTGGCTCAAGCTCTAAAGTCCAAGACTCTACATTTTCTATTTTAGTGATCCAAGGTCACATTGAGTCTATAGGAAATCCAATACTATTAAAAGGGGATGAGGTGTTGCTTAATGGCTTGCTTGCTCAAAATTCTTAGTGATATGCTCCAAAGCCCTCAACCGCTTTCTCATATCCACATATGTCCCAACCAAAAGTCAAACTCGGCCCCACCGATTTGATCCATCCGGCGCCACCAAGTTCATTTGACATAGCCACTGCCAGAAACCCTAGTCACTTCAGTTTCACCGATAGGGATCTCGTTCTCATCGAGATGGGGTTGCAAACTCTGTTTCCCTTCATGACGTTTCGGTCTAACCAAGATGAGCGATCGGTCCCACCGAGTCTGCAATGCAAACTCTCTATTTACTTTTCGTAACACTTCGCTCCCACCGAGACGAGCGAATCGGTCCCACCGAGTTTGCCTGACCAACTCTCTGGTTAGCTTATTACCAAAGTCGGTCCAACCGAGTTTGTGTAATTGATCAAACCGAGATTATATTATGCCCTAAACCTAATGATATCGGTCCCATCAAGTTGACATGTTGGTCCCACCGAAATTTCCTAACGGTCACATTATGTACTGAATCGGTCCGACCGAGTTTTCTGATTCGGTCCCACCGAGTTTGGTATATTGTGTGTAACGGTTAGATTTTGTGTGGAGTCTATATATACCCCTCCACCCTCTCCTCATTCGTGAGGGAAGCCATCAGAACGTGCCTACACTTCCACTACTCATTTTTTGAGAGAGAGCCACCTACTCATGTGTTGAGACCAAGATATTCCAATCCAACCATATGAATCTTGATCTCTAGCCTTCCCCAAGTTGCTTTCCACTCAAATCAGCTTTCCACCAAATCCAATCCTATGAGAGTGAGTTGAGTGTTGGGGAGACTATCATTTGAAGCACAAGAGCAAGGAGTTCATCATCAACACACCATCTATTACCTTTTGGAGAGTGGTGTCTCCTATATTGGTTAGGTGTCTCTTGGGAGCCTCCGACAAGATTGTGGAGTTGAACCAAGGAGTTTGTAAGGGCAAGGAGATCACCTACTTTGTGAAGATCTACCCTAGTGAGGCAAGTCCTTCGTGGGCGATGGCCATGGTGGGATAGACAAGGTTGCTTCTTCGTGGACCCTTCGTCGGTGGAACCCTCCGTGGACTCTCGCAACCGTTACCCTTCGTGGATTGAAGTCACCATCAACGTGGATGTACGATAGCACCACCTATCGGAACCACGCCAAAAACATCCGTGTCTCCTATTGTGTTTGCACTCTCCAAACCCACCCCTTTACATTCTTGCAAGTTGCATGCTTTACTTTCCACTGCTCATATACTCTTTGCATGCTTGCTTGGATTGTGTTAAGATTGCTTGACTTGTGCTAAGTTGTTGAAAGCTGCCAAGAACTAAAATTGGAAAAGGTTAAGTTTTTATTTGGTCAAGTAGTCTAATCACCCCCCCTTTAGACATACTTTCGATCCTACAGTTATCATAACAAAAATGAGGGAAAAAAGACTTCTACTTAAGATAATAATTTCACATGTTTTTCTTCATTTTGATAGGAAAATATACCTGTGGATTGGCCACTTGATCATAGTTCTTACATCATGACCGACAACCATAAAATCTAGGAATCTGTTGAGGCCGGTGTCGAGTGCAAGCCCATTCTGCTTAACAAGAGTAGCAAGTTCGAAGAATTCATGAGGAATCTCAAGTTGAGAAATCCTGTTCCGCTCAGCAGTCTTGAGAGCAGATAAAGCAATCTTTTTTATTCTCTTGAAGAAAAACATATAAATCCTCTAAAGAAATGGCAGATCCATTTTTGCACTGCAAGTATAGATTAAAATGACAATGAGAAAGATATAAGCAAAGCATCTTAGACAGATAAACATGAGTGCTCTGGTTTTCAACTAACCAAGCCAGGGGTATTATCATCAGGACAAGCCTGAGAAGGATGGTCAACATCATCAGCATGAGCCACACTCTAAAAAAAGAAACGCATTAAAACAAGAAGAACATTCTCCTAGCACACTTGAGCACACAGAAAAGAACAAAAAAAGCAAATTCACATAGTACTCCCTCCGTTCGAAAATAAGTGTCTCAAGCTTAGTACAACTTTGTACTAAAACTAGTATAAAATTGAGACACTTATTTTGGGACAGAGGGAGTATAACAGATTAGGGTCACAAAAAAACTTACTCCTGTAATAACAGTTTCAGTATCCGTGCCACTAGTAGCATGTTTGAGAGATCGACTTGGGAAGGACTCAAAAGGCATGGTCGATGGAGAGAAAGAACGAGGAGCAGAGGGAAAGCTATGACACGGAACACTGGGGTGGGTCTGGGTAGTTTTGCATATGGTCTCTTGTAAAACAAGAACCAATTGGGCGAAGGGGTAGGTGTTGCTGTATCATGTTTTTAAAACCAAGAATTGTACTAAGACTAGCCACAGTGGGTGTAACTTCAGCAGTAACATCGAGTCCAACTTAGCAAATTTGCTTATGTGGCAATGAGTTAATGAGGAGATAGGTAGTTTGAGTAACTTAGCTAGTTACTTGTGACGCCCCCGATTCAATCGTACACTAATCATGCACGCAAATGTGTACGATCAAGATCAGGGACTCACGGGAAGATATCACAACACAACTCTAAAAATAAATAAGTCATAAAAGCATCATATTACAAGCCAGGGGCCTCGAGGGCTCGAATACAAGTGCTTGACATAAACAAGTCGGCGGAAGCAACAATATCTGAGTACAGACATTAGTTAAACAAGTTTGCCTTAAGAAGGCTAGCACAAACTGGGATACAGATTGAAAGAGGCGCAGGCCTCCTGCCTGGGATCCTCCTAAACTACTCCTGGTCGTCGTCAGCGGCCTGCACGTAGTAGTAGGCACCTCCAGTGTAGTAGGAATCATCGTCAATGGTGGCGTCTGGCTCCATGGCTCCAGCATCTGGTTGCGACAACCAGGTAGAAGGGAAAGGGGAAAAGAGGGAGAAAAGCAACCGTGAGTACTCATCCAAAGTACTCGCAAGCAAGGAGCTACACTACATATGCATGGGTATATGTGTAAAGGGCCATATCGGTGGATTGAACTGCAGAATGCCAGAATAAGAGGGGGATAGCTAATCCTGTCGAAGACTACGCTTCTGGCCACCTCCATCTTGTAGCATGTAGAAGAGAGTAGATTGAAGTCCTCCAAGTAGCATCGCATAGCATAATCCTACCCGGCGATCCTTCCCTCGTCGCCCTATGAAAAAGCGATCACCGGGTTGTCTGTGGAACTTGTCTGGGTGTGTTTTATTAAGTATCCGGTTCTAGTTGTGATAAGGTCAAGGTACAACTCTGGGTCGTCCTTTTACCGAGGGACACGACTATTCGAATAGATAAACTTCCCTGCAGGGGTGCACCACATAACCCAACACGCTCGATCCCATTTGGCCGGACACACTTTCCTGGGTCATGCCCGGCCTCGGAATATCAACACGTCGCAGCCCCACCTAGGCACAACAGAGAGGTCAGCACACCGGTCTAAATCCTATGCGCACAGGGGTCTGGGCCCATCGCCCATTGCACACCTGCACATTGCGTACGCGGCCGGAAGCAGACCTAGCAACCTCCATTACAAAGGAAGTTGCGTTAACGCAGTCCAACCCGGCGCGCGCCGCTCAGTCGCTGACGTCACGAAGGCTTCGGCTGATACCACGATGTCGAGTGCCCATATCTTTCCACGTAGTTGGTTAGTGCGTATAGGCCAGTGGCCAGACTCAGATCAAATACCAAGATCTCGTTAAGCGTGTTATTATGAAGTAACCGCGAACGCCGACCAGGGCCAGGCCCACCTCTCTCCTAGGTGGTCTCAACCCGCCCTGTCGCTCCGCCACAAAGTAACAGTTGGGGGCCGTCGGGAACCCAGGCCCACCTCTACCAGGATGGAGCCACCTGTCCTTCCAGCCCCCACATCGGAATCACTTGCGGGTACTCAACGAGCTGACCCGACTTTAGTCACCATCTGTATAGTATGTATATATGTATAATATATACCCATGATCACCTCCCAAGTGATCACAGCCCGATAGTATAGCAAGGCAGACTCACAAGAATGTAGGGCCAATGATGATAAACTAGCATCCTGTACTAAGCATTTAGGATTGCAGGTAAGGTATCAACGACTGTAGCAACAATGACATGCTATGCAACAGAATAGGAGTAACCGAACAGTAACATGCTACACTACTCTAATGCAAGCAGTATAGAGAAGAATAGGCGATATCTGGTGATCAAGGGGGGGCTTGCCTGGTTGCTCTGGCAAGGAGGGGTCGTAAACTCCATAGTCGAACTGGGGGTCGCTGGCAGTCTCAGGGTCTACCGGAAAGAAGTAACGGAGGGGGAACAGAATAACTAATAGAGCAATCAAAGCATAACAAAGCGTAACAAGACAATACGCGGTGTTCGGTGTGCCCTAACGCGGTAGTAGGTGATACCGATGAGGGGGGAAACATTCGGGAAAGTATCCCCGGTGTTTCGCGTTTTCGGGCAGATGAACCAGAGGGGAAAAGTCATGTGTTTGCTATGCTAGGGATGTGTGGCGGATGAACAGGCTATGTATCCGAATTCGTCTTGTCGTTCTGAGCAACTTTCATGTACAAAGTTTTTTGATCCGAGCTACGGTTTATTTTATATGATTTTCCAAACTTTTAAAATCATTGTTAGAATTTATATAATTAATTTAATCCAACATTATCCAGAATAGTGTTTGTTGACGTCATCATGACGTCAACAGTCAACAGAGGTGTTGACTGGTCAAACTGACGTGTGGGTCCCGCGTGTCATTGACTGATTAATTAACTAACAGTTAATTAGGTTAAGTAGTGATTAGATTAATCTAATTATGATTAATTAAGTTAATTAATTCTTTAATTAATTCTTTAATAAATATTTTATTTATTATCCTTATTACTACTTTTTTTTAATAAAACATTCTGGGGCTGGGCCCCGTTTGTCATTGGCCAGGGGCCTTAACGGGCGCCGGGTGCTGGGTCATGGGCGTCGCCCGAGTGGGAGGGGGCGAGCCCGACCAGGGGGAGCGGGGCGAGGCCACCGGCGGACGGCCGCGGTGCGGCAGCCATCAAGGGGCCCCAGCGTTGGTGCACGCGTGCGTGCAGGTGGTCGCGACGAGCGGAGCGGCAGAGCTCCGACCGGCCCGGTGAGGAGAGGCGAGGCGCGGGCGTCGAGGGACGCAGGCGGGCGTGCTGGGGAGGTCACGCCGCAGCGAGTCCAGGGGCGGCAGAGGGGTGGCCGGAGGCAGGAATATGTCGGAGTGCAGCAAAGTGCGGCCTTGGAAACGGGAGGCGCACGACGACAGGGGTTGGTGGTGCGGCCGAGCGGCAGTGTCGTGCGTGCGTGACAACGTGCAGCGGTGGTCGGAGCTGACGGGCACGGCGGGACGTGCGTGTGAAGGCCACGGCCAGGGGGCGCGCCCTGGCGCGAGCGTGCGTGTGCGCGACCGGTGGTGGTGAGCACGAGTGCCTAGCGAGCTCTCGTTGCGGCTGTTCGGCGAACTCCGGCGATGAAGAAACAGAAAAGGGGGGAAATAAGGAGATCGAGGGGGGGGGAGGCTCACATAGCCCTGTAGTTGAGCGAGGCATGCTCTAGGAGGAGGACGAGGAAGGGATGGCGTCCGGGTTGCCGGCGACGAGTGCGGCGGGGCGACGGGTCGAGGGTGCGACACAGGAACGGCGGCCTTGGCACAGGACGAGGAGGAGGCCGAGGCACGCGGGGCGATGGCACCGTCGGCGGAGATCTCAGGCAACGGGCACGCCGGCAAGGTGGAGCTCCATCGCGGCAAGGGGGCCAGGCGTGTGGTGCTTGGCGACGCTGGAGAACGGGAGAGGGTGGGTGTCTCGGTCAGGAGGAGTGGGGTGTTCGTGCGGGAGGAGTGGGGGGTTCGTGCGGGGCAACGGGGATGATCCCGATCCAGATCTGGATCGATGGGGGAAGTGGGGGGTGGTTGCCCTAGGGTTCGATCGGGGTGGGGGATATGGAGGAGGGGAGTGGGGCGCCGACTGGGCCGGCCTGGCAAGCCCAACGACCAGCTGGGCCAAGGCCCAGCGAGGGAGAGCTTTTATTTTCTTCTATTGTTTTTTATTATTCTTTTCTGTTTTATTTTAGTTACACTTTAATTTTTTTAGTTTAGTAAAATATGACAATAGCTCCAAAAATAATGTTTCAAAATAATCCACTGTTCTAAGAAGTTTTACCTCAAAATAAAAATAGTTTAGCATTTCTTAAAATATGAAAGGCACTTATTTAATCATTTTAACTACTGTTTTAATCATTTTTAGTGTAGTAAAACATTTTACAAAAGTGGGGTTTCTGCACCACAATTACCTTTGCAATCTTTTGGCACAACTCGAACATTTTAGTTTTAAAGTTTGAAAACTTTTGTTGTTTGCCTGATTTTCAATTTGAATCTGAATCGGTTTCAAACTAACGCGAGATTAGCAACAGTAATCGAGGAGACGTGGCATCATTAGCAAAGGTTCACTGTAGGTTAAGTATCCGGGCGTCACAATTCTCCTCCACTACAAGAAATCTCGTCCCGAGATTTAAGAGGTAGTGAAAGGGGGGAAGGTTTGGTAATGAATCTAGCGGGTCTTCTCATCCTGGCTTGCTCTTCTCGAATAGGTTGACCCCTTTCGTTGATGCCTTCATTTCTCTGCTTCAAGTCACCATGATCAAGTCGTCATCCTTTCTTCGGGATCTCCATCGGCCTACGAACGCGACTAAGGGGAAAAACTCTGAAAGAACGCATCTCTACAATGCTAGGCATCTAACGGTGAAGTCAATGGAAAATACACAAGGCTCCCCATGAGTTGTATTTCAGTGCATTCGTTGTGTGCAATATACGATGGTACCAAAGTTTCAAACGGGTAGGCAATCATTCGATGACTAGACAGAAGCTGGAATGGGGGTTTGAACAACGAGAATAACATGGTGTTTGATTCTAGAATGATTAATGGTATAGAATTTAGCTCGTGAATCACATACGAAGCCAGGTGCAAAGGATACATTAGAATCCGGGTTGTAAAGAAGAGTCAGGTCTCGGTCCAGTGGACCTGTGGGTTATGGGCCCACCATGTGGGTTGAAAGTAGGAAGGGTGGTGACATCTTGCACAGCCACGACAGGGAGGCATGTGAGTGAATAGCTTGTCAGCTATGCTGGCAACAATGTCGGTACCAAGGACGGGGAACAAAGAGAGCAATTTTCCTGCTTGTTGAACGAGGCGAACCAATTGGCAAAGTTCTCATCCATTGGTGGCTACCGGAATGTCATCCACAATAGTAACAAGGCCTTACAAACAGAGTGGTACAACAAGGTGTTTACATAAGCAGGAGAATATTACTGCTTAGATCATATAGATCACAAGCAACGTTAAACCAACCAATGGAAAAGAAAATATGATTATCAGATTAAACAGGACAAGGGAAAGGAAAATGTGTTTAAACACATATTTCAAGGGTATATCCTTCCCAAGGACAAGCAGAGCATGATATCCATGACAGGATATAATGTAGAAAACTCCTTAGGTAGGGGAGAGAACTTTCATGACATTACCCATACAACAGTGCTTGGATAATTGATAAAGAGAATTTAGCTTTGTGCTTCAAGTGCTTTTATTGATGATCGGAGTAGCACAGTCATGCTTCGAGATAGCATTGACAAGGTCTTCAAGCAAAGGTCAGACTTTGGATACACAAAGGATCCATCAGGATAAACTTATAGAATAAGTCTTACAGTTTCCTCATGGATGGATAACCTTGCTGAAAATGAATCTATAACAATAGGCCTCCGGCCAGGTGCGCTAGGCACGACAGCACCTTACCGGGTCACATAAAGACCATTGTTATAACTCTTGGAAATATGTTCCAATCATCATATCTGACCGAGATTCAGATCTGGTTGGTGTCAGGATATCTCAGACTCGGGGAATGAAGAGTGAGTTCCGAAACGAGAGTTCATCATTAAACTAAGGAGAGGAAGAGGAGGTGGCTGATGGACTCAGCGACAACTCATCGAGATTTCCAAAAAGATGTATTTCCACAATTATGTGAACAAGGAGATATCATTTGTCAAATCAAATGATATAATGATTTATGCTCGAGCAAAACATACATATTTAATAATTGGTTGAAAGTTGCACCCGAAATATGGGCTCGATAGCACGATCAAGGTTAGAATGGTAATTCGATAACCATTGGTCTAAGGATGAACTGTCGATCATTAACTTCGAAGCATTAGTGTAAGGGCATTTTTATCCCTTAGGTGTTTTGGTGATTGATGACAATGCTTTTGCGGACTAATCATGTGCCTTGAGTTTCTCAGATACTTCATCACTAGGCACGAGACGATTCGGTGCCCCTCGGAGACTATTTTTATCACTAGGCACGAGACGATTCTCTTTGGTGGATTTGAGTCGTAGGAGAGCCGTACTATTAAGAGGGGGTCCGCGTCGTAAAGGTTTGGGTGGAATCAACACGTACACTTGTCCTACCTTTCCCTGCACTTTGGAGCTTCCCTACGTTATCTTGGTTGTGCTGAAATCTGACGTCTACTGATGTACTTGCGGTAGTACCGCAAGTACCAGCGGTAGTACCGCTGTGGGTCACGGTAGTACCACTCCTCTTGAGCCGTAGTACCGCGGCTCCCAGGCCTAGTGCCGCTTTGGTACGGTAGTAGGGGCGGATGTAATTTTTTACATCCGCGCCACCCATGATAGTACCGCTTGTCCAGCGCGGTAGTACCGCGGGGACCCACGGTAGTACCGCTCCCCAGGAGTCATAGTACCGTGGCCCTCCTACCTAGTACCGCAGCATCACGGCAGTAGGCGCGGATGTAATTTTTTACATCCGCGCCCGCAACGGTAGTACCACGTCGGATTTTTGTACCACCTCAATTTCAGCGGAAGTAGGCACGGATGTAATTTATTTCATCCGCGCTCTTCGCAGGCTATGACTTCCCTGCCTTGCGGTAGTACTGCGCAAGCGGTAGTACTTCACCCTAGTCAGGCAAGTCCCGGCCTCTGCTGCTGTCACGGAAGTACCGTGGTCCGCCACGGTAGTACCGCGTGGCCTCGCGGTAGTACCGCGTGGCCTCGCGGTAGTACCGCGCCCCTGGAGTGGTAGTACCGCGTGTCGCGGGATGAACTTGTGGATAACAGTTGGATTTTTCCCATGGCTATATAAGGGGCGTCTTCTACCTCTAGTTGACTACCTCTTCCACCTCTAAGCTCCATTGTTGCTCCAAGCTCCATTTTCGCTCGATCTCTCTCCCTAGCTAATCAAACTTGTTGATTTGCTCGGGATTGGGTGACAAGGGCCCGATCTACACTTCCACCACAGGATATTTGATTCCCCCCACTTATCCCTATCAGATCTTGTTACTCTTGGGTGTTGAGCACCCTAGACGGTTGAGGTCACCTCGAAGCCATACTCCATTGTGGTGAAGCTTCGTGGTGTTGTTGGGAGCCTCCAAGTGTTGTGGAGATTGCCCCAATCTTGTTTGTAAAGGTCCAGTTGCCGCCTTCAAGGGCTCCAATAGTGGAATCACGACATCTCGCATTGTGTGAGGGCGTGAGGAGATTACGGTGGCCCTAGTGGCTTCTTGGGGAGCATTGTGCATCCACACCGCTCTAACGAAGACGTACTTCCCCTTAAAAGGAAGGAACTTTGGTAACACATCCTCATCTCCACCGGCTCCACTCTTGGTTATCTTATCCCTTTACTTTTGCAAGCTTACTTGAGTTATATCCATTGCTTGCTTGTGTGCTTATTGTCTTTGCGTCATATATGTTGTCCACGTAGTTGCACATCTAGACAACCTATTTCATTGCAAGTTTTTAATTGTTAAAGAAAAGTCTAAAAATTTTTAGTTGCCTATTCACCCCCCCTCTAGTCAACCGTATCGATCCTTTCAGTTGGTATCAGAGCCTCGTCTCTTTATTAAGGACTTTGCCGTCCGAAGAGTATGGTTGACACCCACGACGGTGCGGAGGAGCACTCCGGTGTGAATCCCATCTCGTCCACGGTCGAAGGGGGAGCCTCGGTCTCTCGTGAGGAATTCAATGTGGCTTTAGACACATTGAAAACCTCCATGACGGCCGAGGTTAAAAGCATGTTATTTGATTTATTAGACGGACTTAAACTATCTACCTCGCCGATGAAAGTGGGTGATCCCACTAACAAGGTGACGGATGCTACCTCCAACAAGGGGGAAGCTAACAGTGAAAAGAGTCCGTCTACTAGTGGTTGAAATGGCACCGACATCTTTGCCAATGTGGAACCCCCAGTGTATAGAGGACCGATCCCCTCTACTCATTTGAATCATGTCGGTCCTCCTCCTAAATATGTGAAAAATGAAGATTTTGACGCTTGGCTTTATCGCTTCAAGCGTCACTTAAAACATGTGAACACTAACCTTTGGAGAATTATTGAAGAAGGTTTCTATCCTCATGATCCAAGCAACTTCACCCCTCGAGAAGAAGTGGACAATCAATTCAATGAGAGTGCTCTCTTCATCATCCAAGATGCAATCCTTCCCGAAGATCTCCCTCATCTTCGACCTCATGCCATGGCTAAAGAAGCATGGAAATGTGTCGAGCGTCTCTATCAAGGAAGTGCTAGCATTCAACGCTCCAACTATGAAGTGGTGCAAGATGAAGCCGATGAGTTTGCAATGAAAGAGGATGAAGAACCTTGTGAGATCTTTCGAAGAGTGACCAAACTCGCGGTCGCACTCCGAGATCATGGGAGCAAGGACACGGATGACAACTAGATCAAGCGCAAGTTCCTCAAGGCCATGATGCCCTACAACAAGGCCATGTCCTCCGTCATTCGCCAAAGACCGGACTTCCACTCCATGACCTCTGGTGAAGTGTTGGATGAGTTTGTTGCAATGAGCATCTTGGACAAGACCGCCGACAATGCGGTGCTCCGTTCCCAAAGGGCAAAGAATCCCAATCTTGCCTTGAAGGCCAAGGTTAGTGTGGAAGAAGAAGAAGAAGAAGAGGAATATGAGGAGAGCAACCCCGAGGACACGAAGTATGATTATCATGAGCACATGGCTCTTGCCTCAAGACAGTTTTGGAGTAAGAAGAATACAAGACCCAACTTCAACAAGAACAACTCAAGTGGCCTCAAGGGGAAGCAACGAGTTAGAACTTGTTTCAACTGTGGCAATGTTAGCCATTTTGTTGCAGATTGTCCCTACGAGAAGCGGGAAGACAATGGTGGCAAGTTCATCCGAAAAGACAAAGCCAAGTCCTTCCCCAACAAGAACAACTTCACCAAGAAGACTCCTTCTCGCGGGTTGGTGGTTCAAGAAGAATACCGTGAGGATGACGATGATGATGAAGATGGTGAAACAATGGCCATGGCATCCGTTGCCATTGTCACAACTCCCCGGGTGTCTCTCTTCGATGCACCTAACGAGAACATCACCGCCAAGTGCCTCATGGCTAAGGCCACCAACAAGGTAGCCTCCAACATCAAAACCACCATTATTCCTAACCCTCCTTCAACGGATGACTTTGATAATGGTAAGGGGTCTAATGAGGAGATCAATGAATTTGAGTCCTTCATGAGTAAGCTCAAGGGCAAATCCAAGAAGCACTTTGTTGCTCTCTTGGAACAACTTGGTGAAGCCAATGACATGATCGAGGCTCACGAAGAAACCATCTCTAAGATGGAAAGTCATAGTCGTGACTATGCCGATGAGATATCAGATCTCTCTAATGCTCTTGAGGAAGAGCGTGAGCATCGTTTGGCTCTTGAGGAGTCACACAACGATGGTCATGCTAAACTAAAGAAAGATCTTGATCATGCTCTTGTTGTGTCTCGTGTTCTAGCTTTCGAGAAGGCTAAACTTGGGGTTGATCATGTTAGACTCACGGAGGAGTTTGATGTACTTGACAAGGCCCACAAGGTCTTGAATGGTGCTCATGCTACCCTCAAGGAGTCTCATGCTCAACTCCAAGTTAAGCTAACCAAGGAAAAGGCCACATTTCCTCACATGGTCTTAATTGATAATGCAAATGCTACTAACCCATGTTGTGAGCATGTGCATCTTGTGGAGGAGAATGCCAAGTTGAAGGAACAACTCGATAAAGGTCTTGTGTCATGCATACAAGGCGAGAAGAACCTAAATGACCTTTTGAGCAATCAAAAGGAAGTTGTGGGCAAGGAGGGAGTTGGGTTCTCACCCAAGTCCAAGAACAAGAATAAGAACAAGGAGAAGAAGAGCAAGACCAATCGACCTCCTTCGCTCACGCAAACCTTTGTGAAGGAGGGAGAAGGTGCTCCTAAGGAGAAGAAGAACAATGGGAAGAGTGGTGATGCCAAAAAGCGCAAAGCCATCTCTCCCAACAAAGCCGGCGACTTTAACCCATCTTATGTGTTGTGCCATGCTAGTGATGGGCATGTTTATGCTAAATTTGTTGGTTCTCCTTATGAGTACATTGAATGGTCTATTTGGGTTCCTAAGACCCTTGTTACTAACATCAAAGGACCCATTACTCAATGGGTACCTAAAACCAAGCATTGATCTCTTGTAGGTGTTTGCTTCCGGTGGGGGATCATGGTTGCTCGATAGTGGAGCAACAAATCATATGACCGGGAGCAAGGACTTGGTGGTGGACGTGCACAAGATCCCATCTATTCCCACCAATGTCGAGTGGGGTGATGCCTCACATTCTAAGGTATTGGGTCTTGGCAAGGTTGTCATTTCTCATGATCTAACGATCGAGAAAGTCATGCTTGTTGAGTCCCTTGCGTTCAATTTACTTTCCGTTCGTCAACTCGCACTCATGGGTTTTGCCACCTTCTTTGATATTGATACCGTGGCCCTCTTGTGGAGCAAGACTCTTAAAGTAGCCTTTGTTGGGCATGTTGAGAATGGTCTCTATGTGGTTAACTTTTCGGAGCAACCCACTAAGACCGCGACATGCCTAATGGCTAAAGTTGATGTGCGATGGATTTGGCATCGCCGTTTAGCCCACGTCAATATGAGATCTTTGCAAAGTCTTCTCAAGGGGGACCATGTTCATGGACTAACGAATGTTAGTTTTGCCAAAGATCGTGCTTGTAGTGCTTGTATCGAAGGAAAGCTTCATGAGACGGCTCACCCTCCCACGACTATCATCTACTCGAAGAGACCCTTGGAGCTCCTGCACATGGACCTCTTTGGGCCTCCATCCTTTGATAGTCTTGGGGGTAGAAAGTATTGCTTGGTGATTGTGGATGATTATTCAAGATACACTTGGGTATAATTCTTCAAGAGGAAGAGTGAGACTCAACAAACCATCATCGACTTTGCAAATGAAGCTCAACGTCAACATAATGCAAAGATTCTGACAATAAGAAGTGACAACGGCACCGAGTTCAAGAACTACACCTTGGATGAGTTTCTTAGTGATGAAGGGATCAAGCATCAATATTCTGCACCATATACCCCTCAACAAAATGGTGTTGCGGAGAGGAAGAACCGGACGTTGATGGATGCGGCAAGGACCATGATGGCGGAGTTCAAGTCTCCATACAACTTTTGGGCCGAAGCCATCAACACAGCTTGTCATGCATCCAATCGGCTCTATCTCCGCAAAGGCTTGAACAAGACTCCGTATGAGATACTCACCGGGAACAAGCCCAATCTCAAGTACTTCCGGGTGTTCGGGTGTAAGTGTTTCATTCTCAAGAAAGGTGTTCGTTTGTCTAAATTCGAGGCTAGAGCTCATGAGGGCATATTTGTTGGTTATGCTACAAACTCTCATGCTTACCGTGTTCTCAATAAGTCCAACAAACTCATTGAGGAGACGTGTAACGTAGACTTTGATGAAAATAACGGCTCCCAAGTGGAGCAACGTGGTACTTGTGATGTAGGTGATGAAATTCCTCCCCAAGCCATAAGAAGAATGGGTATTGGTCATATCCTACCCATTAAGGAACCCCTTGTGGCCGAAGGAGAAGGACAATGCTCCACTCAAGTGGATCCATCACCTCCCCAAGACCCACACGCTTCCGAAGAACAAAGTGAAGGCCCTCACCCTCATGAACAAGACCAAGGGCAAGATCAACCTCAAGATGGTGGTGAACCTCTAAATGATGCCCAAGGTCAAGTTCTCCCCCTCGAGCAAGTTCAAGATCATGAGCAAGCTCAAGACGGCGCTCAAGATGATCAAGTTAACCTTCCTCCTTCCACACTCGAGGAGGAATTAGAGCGTCGTGCCGCGAAGATTGCTTCCAAGCTCACCACCCAAGGCCATCTCATGGAAAACGTGGTTGGAAGCCTAAGAAAGGGGGTAAGCACTCGTAGACAATTAGCTAACTATTGTGAACATCACGCGTTTGTCTCTTGTGTTGAACCCCAAAAGGTCTATGAGGCGCTCGAAGACTCGGATTGGCTCAATGCCATGCATGAAGAACTCAACAACTTCGAGTACAACAAGGTGTGGAGATTGGTGCCAAGACCTTCGGGGAACCACAACGTCATTGGAACCAAGTGGATCTTCAAGAACAAGCAAGATGCTCATGGGAACATCATTCGCAACAAGGCAAGATTGGTAGCACAAGGCTACTCCCAAGTCGAGGGTATCGACTACGGTGAAACCTTTGCTCCCGTTGCTCGTCTTGAATCCATTCGTTTGTTGATTGCTATGCTTCCCATCACAACTTTAAGTTGCAACAAATGGATGTGAAAAGTGCTTTCTTAATGGTCCTATTAATGAGTTGGTCTATGTCAAGCAACCCCCCGGGTTCGAGGACCCCTACTTCCCGGATCATGTGTATCAACTCGATAAGGCACTCTATGGCCTTAAACAAGCCCCACGTGCGTGGTATGACCACCTTACCGAGTTGCTACAAGATCGTGGATTTGAAGTAGGACAAATCGATCCCACTCTTTTTACTAAGAAGGTCAAAGGGAGTTGTTTGTATGCCAACTATATGTTGATGATATTATCTTTGGTTCTCCTAACAAAGCTTTCAATGAGGAATTTGCCACTCTCATGACCTCCAAGTTCAAGATGTCTTCGATGGGAGAGTTGAAGTTCTTCCTTGGTTTTGACATCAAACAAAGAAGAGAAGGAACCTTCATCAACCAAGCCAAATACACTCAAGACATGCTTAAAAGATTCAAGCTAAGTGATGTCAAGCCGGCTACTACACCAATGCCTACCAAGTGCGAACTTGACATCGATCCCAATGGTAAAGCGATGGATCAAAAGGTATATCGCTCCATGATTGGCTCCTTGCTTTACCTTTGTGCATCTAGACCAGATATCATGTTGAGTGTGGGGATGTGTGCACGGTTTCAAGCCGCACCAAAGGAAAGTCACCATGTGGCGGTCAAGCGAATCTTTCGATATTTGGCTCATACCCCAAACTTTGGCTTATGGTACCCAAGAGGAGCACATTTCAAGCTTGAAGGTTTCACGGATTCCGATTGGGCGGGGGACAAAGTGGATAGGAAGTCCACTTCCGGAGGGTGCCAATTTCTTGGTTGCTCTTTGGTAAGTTGGTCTTCCAAGAAGCAAAGTTGTGTGTCTCTCTCATCCACCGAAGCGGAGTATGTGGCGGCCGGTAGTTGTTGTGCTCAACTCCTATGGATGAGGCAAACTCTAAAGGAGTACGGTGTCATTTGTGACAAAGTACCTCTTTGGTGTGATAATGAAAGTGCCATCAAGATTTCTCTCAACCCGGTACAACACTTCAAGACGAAGCACATTGAGATTTGGTATCACTTCATCCGGGATCACATTAGGCGAGGGGAGATCGAGCTCAAGTATGTCAACACTCATGATAACCTTGCAGATATTTTCACGAAGCCCTTGGATGAAGCAAGATTTCGCGAGTTAAGGCATGAGCTAAATATCATTGATTTGAGCAATGTGACTTGAACCCGTACACCCCCACCACACTCAACGTGTTGTCTAGTTTAGGTGTAGGCATGTACATAGGGGAAGTGTTGTTCTCTCAATGAACTCTCCCTCCCCCCATCATGCATAAATCGATCACCTCTTTCACATTAGCCATATTTGATGGTACTTGTGCTTCAAAGACGAGTTTTGGTCATGGGCCCAAGGATAATTCTTTGTGGTGCCATACCATCCAACTCAAACATAGGTGGCTTCGGTCACCACCCTCTCTCCTCGAGAGGCTTTGTCACTTGGTGGTTTCTTGTTGTCTCTCTGCCTCTGGTTTGTGCTTGTTCTTGAGGTTTCTTGTGTGTGAAAAGTTTCCGTGCAAAGGCTTTTTCCTCATGTTGAAACTTGCGGTTACTTGAGTTCACGGTACTACCGCGGCCAGCTACGGTTCTACCGCAGCCTGCCACGGTACTACCACTCGCGGGAGTACGGTACTACCGTCACCACGCGACAGTAAATTTTTACTGCCGCCTGGTTGAGCGGTATTACCGCCTCGGTGCGTTACTTCCGCCCGAGCGGTACTACCGCGATGATACGCGGTACTACCGTGCCGGTTTGGGCCCGTGGGGATAAGGACGGGCAGGGGGAGTTCTAACTCCCCATACCCATTCGTAGTTCTTCCCCCACATCGCCTCTTTCTCTCCCTCGCTCAAGAACGGAGCCGGCGTTCATTGTCGGATCTCTTCCACCGGCTACCCTCCCGTGATTCCGTCCGGTGGGATCGTTCCCCACCACGTGCTCTTGCTATGGACCAAGGTTTTCCCCAACTCCCTCTCCTTGCTCTTTGGGTTTGGTGTTTCTAGGTTTTGGGGAGGCTTGTGTGTTCTTGAGATTCTTAGGCTTAATCTCTGCAAGAGTAGGATGAAGGAGCGTGGTATTGCGTAGGATTTATGCTTGTATTGTTGTCTTGCTCTAGATTTGATCACCGTAGCACCGCCGTTGTTTCGCGGTTCTTTTTAGATTCAAACCGCCGGTTGGATCTGACGCGACGCGATACTACCGCCCGTCTGGCGCGGTACTACCGCTTGCACGGTACTACCGCCCTTCGGGAGCGGTACTACCACGCTCTATGCGGTACTAAAATTTTACTTCCGCTCCAACCACGGTACTACCGTGACCTCGCGCGGTACTACCGCGTTTGGAGCGGTACTAATATTTTAGTACCGCAGGCAGTGGCAGTTCTACCGTGGCTCACATCTATCGCATGCCAACTTTCTCGTATGCCTTCTATGCGTTTCTTGTGCTTTTTCGTGGCCTTTGCATTGATCTTCTTCGCGTCTTTGGTGTTTTGCGTGTGTGTCTCAGGTGGTGGCTCTCGCCGGTCCAATCCCAGTCGTGACACTGGCTCCAAACGTCTGCGCAACCCAGGTGAAGTACCAGAGGGCTCGTCTGCCTCCAAGCGCAATGTCAAGACCTCAGCTAGCAAGCACAAGGAGCCCGCTAAGGGCATGGATGAGATAGCCCCAGCTAATTATGTCCGTCTCAGGCAGCTTCACCCTTATGTGCACCCGCGTTCCACTATCAGAGGCTGTGAGCTGTTCTGGAACAAGCAACAGACCAACATCTATCTGGATGTCATCAAGAACAAGCAGAATACCTACGTGGAGGTGAAGTGGATTGATATGCATCACATGAGGAAGGACAAGTTCCGTGACTACTTTGGAGAGGCTCTGGACTTAGTGGAGCAGTTTGGCATTGAGCATGTGTTATCCTTCCACCTTGACTATGACCCTGAGCTTATCTGTCAGTTCTTCGCCTTAGTTTACTTTCACTCCAATGAGGAACAGAGGATGACCTGGATGACCAATGGGCGTCAACTGTCTGCTACCTGGAAGGAGTTCATGGACCTTCTCCAGGTTCCTGATGATGGGCTCAACACTCCAGTGGGTGTTCGCCCCCATGCCAATGCTGAGTCTGCCAACAAGGACAAGCTTGCACCATTCATGGTTGATAAGGTGCTCGCCAATGGCAAGACAACTTTGGTGCTCAACTCTTTTTTGGATATCATGTATCGCATCTTCCGCAACTCTTTGTTCCCTCGCATCGGTGACAAAGACAAGGTTCATGCCTATATGGTGGATATGATGCTCATTTGCAAGGAGGCTCGTTCGACTCAGTCTCAGCCACTTGATGTCTCACACATCATGTGGTGTGAGCTCCGGTTTGGAGTGTTCAATCGCAAGGTGCCTATCTATGGGCCCTATCTGTTTCTGCTGATTTCGAAGACTTGGGAGAAGATGTTCCCTGATGAGGAGTTCCTTGCTCCAGACTGGATTCGCCATGAGCCCATCTGTCTGCGTATCAAATCCAACTGGGCCAACACCACTACTCGTGCCGAGGCGACTGCTGCTAGGGCTGCTGTTGATGAGGAGGATGCTGGCGCCGAGGATGTTGCTGAGGGCCGTGCTGCTAGGCCTTCCCAGAGTGCCACTATGCCATCATGGGCCAAGAAGCTGAAGGACAAGATGAAGACTCTTTTCTGCATGCAAGCCAAGGGGCAGTACAGGACTCACGTGGCGTCCAAGGAGAGTCGTCGCCGGGACAACAAGATCATGCAGCTCTATGGTGAGGCAGTGTCTGGCGGGTCTGAGGAGCGCATCACTCCAGAGGCCGAGTGGATGGAGAAGCATGGCTACAGGTGGACTGATTCTGAGGAGGATGTCGAGGAGACCATCCCTGCTGCCGAGGAGACCGACGGAGAGGGTTGGGACGAGTTCCCTGCTTGAGCCACCTCTTGTGTGTAGGTGTCCTCTCTGCCTTTTTGGCGTCTCGATGCCAAAGGGGGAGAGAGTGTAGGGATTTGCGAGTGTGTCGTGTGTTTGCTGCTTTCTCGGTTGAACTATTTGCTGCTTTCTCGTTTGAACCTCGGTGGCTTTACTTCGTCTGGTGTAAGACGTTTGCACTCTATCTATCCTAGCGAGCTTGTGTTATATTGTGCTATCTTTATGCTATGCTATGTTATTTATCGTGCCTTGGTCTCTAAAATATAGGGGGAGTGTTGATCCTAGTCTGTGTGCTATGCAGTCCAAAGCATTCATCTAGAGTGCACACATCTAGGGGGAGCCCGTCTATATTTTAGAGAGGTGGGGTTTGCCCTTGCTCTAAATCATCTTATCTTTGTGCAAATCCCGTGTTGTCATCAATCCACCAAAAAGGGGGAGATTGTAAGGGCATTTTTATCCCTTAGGTGTTTTGGTGATTGATGACAATGCTTTTGCGGACTAATCGTGTGCCTTGAGTTTCTCAGATACTTCATCACTAGGCACAAGACGATTCGGTGCCCCTCGGAGACTATTGAAGTCGGCGTTGTTCTACGTTTCTCTTTGGTGGATTTGAGTCGTAGGAGAGCCGTACTATTAAGAGGGGGTCCGCGTCGGAAAGGTTTGGGTGGAATCAACACGTACACTTGTCCTACCTTTCCCTGCACTTTGGAGCTTCCCTACGTTATCTTGGTTGTGCTGAAATCTGACGTCTACTGATGTACTTGCGGTAGTACCGCAAGTACCAGCGGTAGTACCGCTGTGGGTCACGGTAGTACCGCTCCTCTTGAGCCGTAGTACCGCGGCTCCCAGGCCTAGTGCCGCTTCGGTACGGTAGTAGGGGCGGATGTAATTTTTTACATCCGCGCCACCCATGGTAGTACCGCTCGTCCAGCGCGGTAGTACTGCGGGGACCCACGGTAGTACCGCTCCCCAGGAGTCGTAGTACCGTAGCCCTCCTACCTAGTACCGCAGCGTCACGGCAGTAGGCGCAGATGTAATTTTTTACATCCGCGCCCGCAATGGTAGTACCGCGCCTCGCGAGCGGTAGTACCGCGTCGGATTTTTGTACCACCTCAATTTCAGCGGAAGTAGGCACGGATGTAATTTATTTCATCCGCGCTCTTTGCAGGCTATGACTTCCCTGCCTTGCGGTAGTACCGCAAGGGGGAGCGGTAGTACCGCGCAAGCGGTAGTACTGCACCCTAGTTAGGCAAGTCCCGGCCTCTGCTGCTGTCACGGAAGTACCATGGTCCACCACGGTAGTACCGCGCGGCCTCGCGGTAGTACCGCGCCCCTGGAGCGGTAGTACCGCGTGTCGCGGGCTGAACTTGTGGATAACGGTTGGATTTTTCCCATGGCTATATAAGGGGCGTCTTCTACCTCTAGTTGACTACCTCTTCCACCTCTAAGCTCCATTGTTGCTCCAAGCTCCATTTTCGCTCGATCTCTCTCCCTAGCCAATCAAACTTGTTGATTTGCTCGGATTGGGTGACAAGGGCCCGATCTACACTTCCACCACAGGATATTTGCTTCCCCCCACTTATCCCTAGCGGATCTTGTTACTCTTGGGTGTTGAGCACCCTAGACGGTTGAGGTCACCTCGAAGCCATACTCCATTGTGGTGAAGCTTCATGGTGTTGTTGGGAGCCTCCAAGTGTTGTGGAGATTGCCCCAATCTTGTTTGTAAAGGTCCGGTTGCCGCCTTCAAGGGCTCCAATAGTGGAATCACGGCATCTCGCATTGTGTGAGGGTGTGAGGAGATTACGGTGGCCCTAGTGGCTTCTTGGGGAGCATTGTGCCTCCACACCGCTCTAACGGAGACGTACTTCCCCTTAAAAGGAAGGAACTTCAGTAACACATCCTCGTCTCCACCGGCTCCACTCTTGGTTATCTTATCCCTTTACTTTTGCAAGCTTACTTGAGTTATATCCATTGCTTGCTTGTGTGCTTATTGTCTTTGCATCATATATGTTGTCCACGTAGTTGCACATCTAGACAACCTATTCATTGCAAGTTTTTAATTGTTAAAGAAAAGTCTAAAAATTGTTAGTTGCCTATTCACTCCCCTCTAATCAACCGTATCGATCCTTTCAATTAGGGTTGCCAGAAGTACAGAATCCAAACAACACCGTTCACTTGTTGGTACCCCGGTTAGAATCAACAAATGAACCAAGAAAGAATGGTGATGGTGAGAAGTATCACTATACCAAGAATTCTTAAGAGGTGGAGTAATCCTCATGACATTCTTGACATAAAAGATGGTAATACTCCAAGGTAAAGAAGAACAAATGCTGGATAGCAAGGAACTCAAGATTCAATCCAAAACAAGAACACATTTGTGTCGAAGGAAGACAAGGATGTTATCGATGATAACACAAATCATCGAGGGGCAAGGATGGTATTTCTCAACATGAATTCGATCGATATCCTTGAAGAGCTCAGAATGTTGATGATGATCATGACACATTTATTGAGAGGTTTCATGAAGATATTATCGCTCATCGACGACATCAAGCAAAAGGAAGGATGGAGCGAAAAGTTATTGAAACAACGGGTACGGCACACACTCAGAATCAAGCTTTTTGTTCAAGGCAAAATGATATGACGAGGAAAGTTGACATAAGCTTAGCTCATCATCGAAAATTGTGCTTCGAGAAGAAGGACCAGGTAGCACAGTTAAGATCAGCACGATACTGATATAGCCGAGCAGGCTAGGAATGACGGATCGAGTACAAACTCGTAAGCAAAGAAGAATACTAAGAGCTGTTTAGTCGTGGTGCGAACTCGATTCAGTTATCGGTGTCCTTGAGGGTGTAATAACTCAGAGCCCGTGAAAAATTGGAATCAATGAGAATGTAGCACTTGATGAAGACCTCGTAAGAAGTTATGCAGTTTTGTGATAATCTTGAGATACCAGGGGGTAATACTCAACGACAAATCAAAGTAGAGGTTGGACTGGGGTATTACTCTGCATAAGACAAGTGCTTAAACATGCACGAGAAATGGTATTTAAAGGAGAACATGGTCAGAACCACGATTGCAAATGATCAATCCACCGATACCAGAAGATATTATATCAAGGAAATAGTTATTATTACAAGAAGCTTCCATGATAGGATCTACATCGTGTCCATGGGCATGAACACAAAGTTCAAGGTCGACTCCCACTTCTCTAATGCATAACCTTTCACTCACTTCTCGCCTTCGATGAAGTTGTAGTGTTGAAATTTTATCTGGTATAACATCAGTAGATTATGACCCGTAGTAGTTTCCGGGTTCACAAGATTAGAAAAGGCATAGGTTCAACCCATCAGGGCCTCTTAGGAACATATACCACAAACTTCAGAAGTAGATAACACAAGCTCGAAAGCAGAGCATGTTCAACAAGGCAGAGGATACAATTTACCAAAGGCAATATGTACCCAAGAAAAGACTCACAAAGTTATTGGACATGAAGGACGTTGTCGGATGAAATCCATAAAGGATCTGGTGGTCCACAAGGGATCTGATGTGAGCATCGGTACTCAACCAGAAGAAGAAAGAATGCAAGGGGATCAAATTATAGAAACAACTGACTAACTCAAAGTTCAATTGCACAAGAATTATGAATTCCCAGTCAAGGGATCAGAAGCAACGCTCTGATTAGGGATGGATAAGTTGAAGAGTCTTAGGGGTACATTCGACTACCATCTGATTGGTCGATAAACAAATCATTTTCAAAATGACATCTCAGCCGGAAAGATAATTTTAAAAGAATCAACCGATGATTGCGTGCATTTGCACTCATGTTGAATCAATAGGATCAAAATGACGATGTCAAAGGAGACTAATGAATGTTACTAGATCTATGGGAAGCATCCATAATGCAAGCAGACAAGTATATGTAGAGCAATAGTTTTAAAGAGGATTCTCGAATGATCAGATAGAATTTCAAAGTATCAGTTGAAACATATGAACAACTCGGGATGGATGGATACTCAGTAAGTGCGAGGAATTTTCAATAGGGGTATTCATGTGGTAAAGAACTGCAACGCAGTAAGCTTAAAGGATTTTCGGAACAACAGAGAGCAATTTAAGGCATCTTGTAATAACAAGAGCAACTGAGGATGAAGGTATGAACGACAATTGTAGGTAGTTATCGTATATCGGTGGTAGGGGATTGTAAAGTCGATGGGCACAAGGGTCTCGGAAAAACCTCAAAAATTATCTTCGGAATCTTCTAGTGCAGCAAGCGATCATCTGGAGGGAGGGGCTCTCCGGGAGAAAGTATTTTCGAGAACCTAAAGTTAGTCTTTTTAGCAAAATCATTTAACCCTAATAGAGGAGAGATTAGAGTCCCAGAGTATAGGTTGAGGAACAAAAGATCCTAATACCATCCAAATGGCGACGTGGGCCCATGGGCCGCATAGCCATGTTAGTAAAACCGTTTTGTAATATCTAGACGCGACTTCGGCCAAGGAGTGTGGAAGGGGATTCCTACAGGCAGTCGGCTCTGATACCAACTTGTGACGCCCCCGATTCAATCGTACACTAATCATGCACGCAAATGTGTACGATCAAGATCAGGGACTCACGGGAAGATATCACAACACAACTCTAAAAATAAATAAGTCATATAAGCATCATATTACAAGCCAGGGGCCTCGAGGGCTCGAATACAAGTGCTCGACATAAACAAGTCAGCGGAAGCAACAATATCTGAGTACAGACATTAGTTAAACAAGTTTGCCTTAAGAAGGCTAGCACAAACTGGGATACAGATCGAAAGAGGCGCATGCCTCCTGCCTGGGATCCTCCTAAACTACTCCTGGTCATCGTCAGCGGCCTGCACGTAGTAGTAGGCACCTCCAGTGTAGTAGGAATCATCATCGACGGTGGCGTCTGGCTCCAGGGCTCCAGCATCTGGTTGCGACAACCAGGTAGAAGGGAAAGGGGAAAAGAGGGAGAAAAGCAATCGTGAGTACTCATCCAAAGTACTCGCAAGCAAGGAGCTACACTACATATGCATGGGTATATGTGTAAAGGGCCATATCGGTGGACTGAACTGCAGAATGCCAGAATAAGAGGGGGATAGCTAATCCTGTCGAAGACTACGCTTCTGGCCACCTCCATCTTGCAGCATGTAGAAGAGAGTAGATTGAAGTCCTCCAAGTAGCATCGCATAGCATAATCCTACCCGACGATCCTCCCCTCGTCGCCCTGTGGAAAAGCGATCACCGTGTTGTCTGTGGAACTTGTCTGGGTGTGTTTTATTAAGTATTCGGTTCTAGTTGTCATAAGGTCAAGGTACAACTCTAGGTCGTCCTTTTACCGAGGGACACGACTATTCGAATAGATAAACTTCCCTGCAGGGGTGCACAACATAACCCAACACGCTCGATCCCATTTGGCCGAACACACTTTCCTGGGTCATGCCCGGCCTCAGAAGATCAACACGTCGCAGCCCCACCTAGGCACAACAGAGAGGTCAGCATGCCGGTCTAAATCCTATGTGCGCAGGGGTCTGGGCCCATCGCCCATTGCACACCTGCACGTTGCGTACGCGGCCGGAAGCAGACCTAGCAACCTCCATTACAAAGGAAGTTGCATTAACGCAGTCCAACCGGGCGCGCGCCGCTCAGTCGCTGACGTCACGAAGGCTTCGGCTGATACCACGACGTCGAGTGACCGTATCTTTCCCACGTAGTTGGTTAGTGCGTATAGGCTAGTGGCCAGACTCAGATCAAATACCAAGATCTCGTTAAGCGTGTTATTATGAAGTAACCGCGGACGCCGACCAGGGCCAGGCCCACCTCTCTCCTAGGTGGTCTCAACCCGCCCTGTCGCTCGGCCACAAAGTAATAGTTGGGGGCCGTCGGGAACCCAGGCCCACCTCTACCGGGATGGAGCCACCTGTCCTTCCAGCCCCCACATCGGAATCACTTGCGGGTACTCAACGAGCTGACCCGACTTTAGTCACCATCTGTATAGTATCTATATATGTATAATATATACCCATGATCACCTCCCAAGTGATCACGGCCCGATAGTATAGCAAGGCAGACTCACAAGAATGTAGGGCCAATGATGATAAACTAGCATCCTGTACTAAGCATTTAGGATTGCGAGTAAGGTATCAACGACTGTAGCAACAATGACATGCTATGCAACAGAATAGGAGTAACCGAACAGTAACATGCTACACTACTCTAATGCAACCAATATAGAGAAGAATAGGCGATATCTGGTGATCAAGGGTGAGCTTGCCTAGTTGCTCTGGCAAGGAGGGGTCGTCAACTCCGTAGTCAAACTGGGGGTCGCCGGCAGTCTCGGGGTCTACCGGAAAGAAGTAACGGGGGGGGGGGGGACACAATAAATAACAGAGCAATCAAAGCATCACAAAGCGTAACAAGACAATACGCGGTGTTCGGTGTGCCCTAACGCGGTAGTAGGTGATATCGATGAGGGGGAAACATCCGGGAAAGTATCCCCGGTGTTTCGCATTTTCGGGCAGATGAACTGGAGGGGAAAAGTTACGTGTTTGCTATGCTAGGGATGTGTGGCGGATGAACGGGCTACGTATCCGGATTCGTCTCGTCGTTCTGAGCAACTTTCATGTACAAAGTTTTTTGATCCGAGCTACGGTTTATTTTATATGATTTTCCAAAGTTTTAAAATCATTGTTGGAATTTATCTAATTAATTTAATCCAACATTATCCAGAATAGTGTTTGCTGGCGTCATCATGACGTCAGCAGTCAACAGAGGTGTTGACTGGTCAAACTGACGTGTGGGTCCCGCGTGTCATTGGCTAATTAATTAACTAACAGTTAATTAGGTTAATTAGTGATTAGATTAATCTAATTATGATTAATGAAGTTAATTATAATTGATTATTTAATAAATATTTTATTTATATCCTTATTACTACTTTTTTTAATAAAACATTCTGGGGCTGGGCCCCGTTTGTCATTGGCCAGGGGCCTTAACGGGCGTCGGGTGTTGGGTCATGGGCGTCGCCCGAGTGGGAGGGGGCGAGCCCCACCAGGGGGGAGCGGGGCGAGGCCACCGGTGGATGGCCGCGGTGCGACAGCCATCGAGGGGCCCCAGCGGAGGTGCACGCGTGCGTGCAGGTGGCCGCGACGAGCGGAGCGGCAGAACTCGGACCGACCCGGTGAGGAGAGGCGAGGCGCGGGCGTCGAGGGGCGCAGGCGGGCGTGTTGGGGAGGTCACACTGCAGCGAGTCCAGGGGCGGCAGAGGGGTGGCCGGAGGCGGGGAAGATGTCGGAGTACGGCAAAGGGCGGCCTTGGAAACGGGCGGCGCACGACGGCAGGGGTTGGTGGTGCAGTCGAGCGGCAGTGTCGTGCGTGCGTGACGACGTGCAGCGGTGGTCGGAGCTGACGGGCACGGCGGGACGTGCGTGTGAAGGCCACGGCCAGGGGGCGCGCCCTGGCGCGAGCGTGCGTGTGCACGACCGGTGGTGGTGAGCACGAGTGCCTAGCGAGCTCTCGTTGCGGCTGTCCGGCGAACTCCGGCGACGAAGAAACAGAAAAGGGGGGAAATAAGGAGATCGAGGGGGGAGGCTCACATAGCCCTGTAGTTGAGCGAGGCATGCTCGAGGAGGAGGACGAGGAAGGGGCGACGTCCGGGTTGCCGGCGACGAGTGCAGCAGGGCGACGGGGTCGAGGGCGCGACGCAGGAACGGCGGCCTCAGCACGGGGCGAGGAGGAGGCCGAGGCACGCGGGGCGATGGCGCCGTCAGCGGAGATCTCAGGCAACGGGCACGCCGGCGAGGTGGAGCTCCATCGCGGCAAGGGGGTCGGGCGCGGGGTGCTTGGCGACGCTGGAGAACGGGAGAGGGTGGGTGTCTCGGTCAGGAGGAGTGGGGTGTTCGTGCGAGAGGAGTGGGGGGTTCGTGCGGGGCAACGGGGATGATCCCGATCCAGATCTGGATCGATGGGGGAAGTGGGGGGTGGTTGCCCTAGGGTTCGATCGGGGTGGGGGATATGGAGGAGGGGAGTGGGGCGCCGACTGGGCTGGCCTGGCAAGCCCAATGGCCAGCTGGGCCAAGGCCCAGCGAGGGAGGGCTTTTATTTTCTTCTATTGTTTTTTATTATTCTTTTCTGTTTTATTTTAGTTACACTTTATTTTTTTAGTTTAGTAAAATATGACAATAGCTCCAAAAATAATGTCTCAAAATAATCCACTGGTCTAAGAAGTTTTACCTCAAAATAAAAATAGTTTAGCATTTCTTAAAATATCAAAGGCACTTATTTAATCATTTTAACTATTGTTTTAATCATTTTTAGTGTAGTAAAACATTTTACAAAAGTGGGGTTTTTGCACCACAATTACCTTTGCAATCTTTTGGCACAACTTGAACATTTTAGTTTTAAAGTTTGAAAACTTTTGTTGTTTGCCTGATTTTCAATTTGAATCTGAATCGGTTTCGAAATAACACGAGATTAGCAACAGTAATCGAGGAGACGTGGCATCATTAGCAAAGGTTCACTGTAGCTTAAGTATCCGGGCGTCACATTACTGTAACATCACATGTCCCAATACAATATGAGTCTATAGCCTAATAAATGAAGCTTTGCATGACACCACACTTATGTTACTACCCACTATGAAGATAGTAATATAGTTTAGAGATATGTGTATGTTACTAGTGTAAGTTACTATCCACTCTGGCTAGTCTAATGGTAAAGGAAACCCTGAAACGTGGATTGTGCTAATCTAAACGCATGAACAAGAATACATACAGACCATGATCGCAGGAATGGAAAATCGACGGGGGGTTTTAATACCAAATATGAACGAATCAAAGCAAGAAAGATTTTACTACTTTATCCATTGATTTTGTTTTTAGAATAGTTGAAGACATAATCCCTCGCACACCGGCCCATTAATTTCTAGGATTTAAATTTTGCATGCAAAATTTTATTTTGTCTACCTTGCATGCATGCCAGATATGGAAAAGATACGGAGTGATTATTTAGTGGGTACCTCTTCGGGGCCCAACCCAGCGAACGCTCTTGGGGGCAATCCTACGCGCCACGTGGTGTGCCCCAGCACCACCACCTATCGCGCGCTAGTGCACCCGCGTGAATACTTTTTTTGCGCCCGTGTTTTCAGTTTTATTTTTATTTTTTTGGGTTTCTGAATTTACTTGCATTTTCCTAGGATTTCATGATTTTTTTTTGTTTTTCTAGCGTGAAGCACACCGTGTACAAAAGCACAATTGTGCTTCCCGGTGAAGTACATTTGTGCTTTTTGCAGTCGGACGAGCTTCGCTTACATTAGGTTTTACGTTGCATGTAATAGTATAAATTTGAGGTTTCTTAATTGAGGTATCCGGTTATGAAAGAGATTATTTGAGGACTGACCAACCACTATCCGCGGACGCGCCTGGACACGTTTGCGGGCATTTGAGGGATCAGATTTGATGTATCCGATTGTAGATGCTCTTAGTTCTTATGCGATACTATCACATTCCAAAAGGTTGGGGAATCTGTATTTTCGTGAGATAAATTATGACCGGATCTGTATCCTTAGTTCCTCACACAACTATTTGTGTCAAACATCTTAAGAAAAATTATGGTGGAAAAAAATTGAAAATAAATTATTAACTTTTTAATTTGAACCTTCCCAAGCACTTGACATACTATAGTGCAATCATCAAAAGATGGGATTGGGGAAATCCATAAAGAGCACATTATATGATGCTGAATTTTGATAAGTTGTAAGGGGTAATTAACTGCGACATCAAGAGTCCATCTTCTGACAACGATTACCTGCTACAGAGCCCAGGAAATTCAGAGCTGATAATCCAGAAAACATATAAAGTTGATACTAGCCATAAGTCCATAACAAGCCTACATGTTGTCCACATTTTTGCAGGTTTGAGTATCCTTGCTTAACTCAATGGAATCAGATAATGAATAGTTGTGCGCCATAACAAGTCCTTATAGTGTGCAGTTTCCCCCTCAACCTTCTCCTCGTCCTTTCTCTCCAATCCTTGAGCCAGGCAACAAGAGTGGATGGTCTTAAGGTAATATGCAGTTTCGCCCTCCAACAAGAATGCAGGCATTGGATTATGAGTTTGAAAATGATAGCTTTATGTAAATACTCAAGGTTTACTATGATATTACAATGCTAGGCCTGCCCGAGTTTTGAGAACCCTTGCAGGCTCGCAGACAATGATAATTTTTTGCCTGCCACTTTCTTCATGTGCTCATAGGTTCCTCTCCTTATTTTACTAATTTCTTTGCTTACTTCATCTGCTTCCTTAGAGCAACTCTAGCAGACCCCGCATCCCGCCCTGACCCGGAAAATAACCGCCAAAATACGGATCGGGGCGGAAAAACCTGCCCGATCAGACCCCGCATCCCGCCTCGGCCCGCAAAAAAAAATTGAGAAGCGCGACAAAATCTCGGCCCCAACCCGCGTATTCGTGGGTTTCCCCCTCGCTACTGCGGTGCCCTGCATATAAGCGGAAGCGGTTGGTGGGGGGACATTTTAGCCCGCGCTTTCCCACACCAACCACCTCCCCTCTCCTCCCTCGCGCCGCCCAAAATTCCAGCAAAAGCAGCCTGCAGGAGCTCGCCGAAAGGCCGCCACATGCACGAGGCCTCCCCTCTCCTCCCCCCTGCGCCGTCGGGCCGCCGGATTAGCGGATCTGCGGACCTTCATCTCGGGGCCGCCGGATTTGGCTTTGCCGGCCGCCGGTGGCTGCGCCAAGCGATGGAGTAGTCGCGGAGCATCTCCCACAGCCTCGACAACAGCGCATCATCGCATGCAGGGACGAGTTCGTCCTCCCTGCGCCGCCGATGATTTGCGGGCATGGATTCGTCCGGCTGTCCACTGGGTTCGGCGCTCGCGCAACGGCTCTGTGGCTCGCCGTTGCCGCTCATACAGTGCGACGACTGCATGCAGACAGTGCTGCGGCTTACTTCGGCCACACCGAAGCACCCCGGATGGGTGTTCTTCAAATGCGAAAACGACGGGGTACGTGCACTTGCAGTAGCTCATTTCAATAGCTCATTCTTTGGTTCAATTGTGGATCCTCATTCCGAACATGGTCATTCTTTTGTGTAGGAAGATGGATGCTCATTTTGTTTTTGGGAAGGCCAATACATTGATTTATTGATAGAAAGAAAGTTAATAGATGCTGATGCACTCCTTAGTTGAATAGAAAACAATGATGCGGCTGCATGTGCAACTAGAGTGGAAGCAATGTCTACTTCCGAACCAAAGATGAAGAATGAAGAATGCAAGATCAAGAACCCGTAGATCAACAATGAGTGTATGGAGAATACATTAGTTCAACTAGTGGGAGGAGTTATGGAAGTTGGAAATCTTCTAAAATGCATACTTGTGGTTCTTGTTTTCTTTGGTCTTGCTATTCTAGCAAAGATTTGGTGATGTCTTATGTATCCAATGTTTTCGAAAAAGCAAAAGAAATGCATTATGTTGGATCAAATTAAGGTGCAAATTTAGGTTTTCCAGGCCGGGAGGAACTGCGCCAGATCAGACCCCGCAAAGTCGACCCGTAAAAAAACATATTCTGCAAATATGCTTTTTTACGGGTCCGTTATGCGGGGTCTGCATCCGCGGCCGTGCGCGCCGGCCCGCAAAGGCGTTTTTCCGTGAACTGCAAACACGTTTTGTGGGCCGGATGGATGCATGGTCTGCTAGAGTTGCTCTTACTTGCCATTCTAGCAAAGGTAAATTCAAGGCTTGTCCGGTTTGATTCGATCCTCTCAGATTCCAAGCAGGAACTTCTCAGCATACTATCCAAATTCTGAATTTTGAAGGCTATGGATGGTGTTCCCGTGCCTTTCCCCTTGACTGTAGGGCTTTCACCTAATGGCTCATCTCTCATCTCTCTCTCTGTGTGTGTGTGTGACTGCGGCTATTTTACTTCACTTATGTTGTTCGTTTTGCCAATTATGTGGAAGTTACAACAGTTCACTGATCTGAATCGTGATCGTCCACCTTGAAGGTTATAGTTGCTAAATAAGAAGCAGAGATTTAGAATGAAAGCAGAAGCAGGTTTGACAATTTTCACCTGATCAGTTTGAGAATAAAAACGGAAGAATGCATCGCACGAACAATGATTAATCATATTTTCTCAATAAGGGGCGCTTTTATTAACTCAAAATATAGCATCAAGCGGATAAAAACGTAATGAGTAACACCCGGCCTCTGCACAACTAGGATGCATACAACCAATCGTGGATAGTCTGACACAAGAAAGAAAAAAAAATATTGGCACCCATGTCTATGTCTAAGGAGGTGGTGGACATATGATGCCACCCATGTTGGGTGAAAACCTCCCTCGCCACCCGTTCCAGCCGACACACCACCTTGAATAATGGTTGGTACCCCGATCGGTGTAGCATAGACCATGTACGAAGCCAGTGTGTACAACGGAAATTACCTGCAAAGGAGTAGAGTTTTTGCCATTGAAAATCAAATCATTTCTACATAGCCACAACAACCATAATAAGGCACACGCTCTCACCCTTATTAGCATTTTGAACCTATTTGGAATACCGTTCAATCAATGACCAAAAATATTGGCAACACTTGTGGGAGCATACAAATTGGACGCTATTTGGATGACTGACCATGTAGAGCGTGCAAACTTGCACCGAAAAAAGAGGTGTTTGATTGTCTCGTGTGAGTACAAAAACTACACTTGCTTCCTTGCCAGTTGCGACGGGAGAGGTTGTCTTTCGTTAGCACAACTCCCCTTCGAAGATACCACATGGAAATTTTAACTTTTAGTGGAATCTTGGACTTCCAAATTTCATGTTATTATCCACTGGGACCTCTGAGTGCATGAGCGCCTGGTACATAGAGTCGACTATGAAGGACCAAAATGTAGTGAGGTTCCAACGGAAACCATGCCACCCTTGAGTTAGGTTAATCGAAACCAATCAGGATAGAAGATTTTGCCATGACATAAGATGGGGGACAGTTAAATCCTGTCGAAGAAATATCTGGTGGGATAGAACTGAGCACCAACGCACGAGTATCATTCTTATCACGAACAATGCGGTACAAAGATGGATATTGTTCCCGGAGGCTGGCATTGCCTAACTAGTTCTCCTCCAGAAACCAATCTCTGACCTGTCTTTTATCGTGAAGGATCCAAAGCGAAAAAGATGTTTCCTTGCCGCCATTAGACCAGCCCGCACCAGGTTTCCGATAGGCCCATGACACAACTTTTTGGCCTAGATACTTATTACGCAACAGGTTTACCCAACCGCCATCCTTTCTGAGAAGTTTTAACAACCATTTACTAAGTAAGGCATCATACTTGACTTGAAGGTCATCCATACCAAGACCACCTTGGTCTTTAGGCCTAGAAACCACACTCCATTTGACTAGCCTGTATTAATCCGACCTTTGTTAGATCCCTTTAGGGAGTTGGAAAAAGGAAAGCATATAGAGAACAATATTTGTGAGTACATAATTTATCAAGACTAGTCGTCCTCCAATGGAGAGTAACTTGCTTGTCAATTGCTCAACCATTTCTCTAAGCGTTCCACTACATGTTTCCACTCTGCGTTAGTGAGACATCGATAATGAACCGGAATTCCCAAATATTTAATAGGGAACTGGCCTTGCGCATAATGAAACATGCCAACATAATCATGTGACGCCTCACTGGCTTCCCCAAAGCAGTATAATTCACTTTTATAAAAGTTAATTTAAAACCAGACATTTGCTCAAACGCTGAAAGCAAAAGCTTTAGGTTTCTAGCCTTATCCAGATCATGTTCCATAAAGGGAATCGTATCATTAGCATATTGCAAAATGGAGAGGCATGAATCGAAGAAAGCATTTAAATATACAAAGGTCTCCACAAGGTTTGCATAAGAAGGTGATGTCTCACCTTTAAATCGTCCGAGTTTGAGGGATGGAGCTAATTTTCTTACTTACTGAACGTCTCTGTCATACATGTTTAGTGCCTTGTCTCTTTATACATTTATTAGTGTGAATCATAGAGTAATAATAACGTTTGCACTGCTGTATGTATTTCATTGTAAGTAAATGTTTCCTACGGCAGGGCAGTGTTGGTGTAGCATCACTAGTTTCTTTCTTTATTTACTAACAAGTTACCCTATGCGATTCCTTGACTGTTTCAGGCCTTGTTCGCGTGCAAGATTACTAGGACCTTATTTAGTAGGAGCGCATGTGATTCTCTAGGATCGAAAGTATGTATAGAGGGGGGGGGGGTGATTAGACTACTTGACCAAATAAAAATCTAGCCTTTTCCCAATTTTAGTTCTTGGCAGATTTTAGCAACTTAGCACAAGTCAAGCAATCAACCTACACATGCAATTCTAAGTGTCTAGCAGCGAAATGTAAAACAATTGCACATGAAGGTAAAGGGGAGGAGTTTGAGAAGGCAAACGCAATTGGAGACACGGATGATTTTGTCGTGGTTCCGATAGGTGGTGCTATCGTACATCCACGTTGATGGAGACTTCAACCCACGAAGGGTAACGGCTGTGCGAGTCCACAGAGGGCTCCACCCACGAAGGGTCCATGAAGAAGCAACCTTGTCTATCCCACCATGGCCGTCGCCCACGAAGGACTTGCCTCACTAGGGTAGATCTTCACGAAGTAGGCGATCTCCTTGCCCTTACAAACTCCTTGGTTCAACTCCACAATCTTGTCGAAGGCTCCCAAGTGACACCTAGCCAATCTAGGAGACATCACTCTCCAAGAAGTAACAAATGGTGTGTTGATGATGAACTCCTTGCTCTTGTGCTTCAAATGATAGTCTCCCCAACACTCAACTCTCTCTCACAGGATTTGGATTTGGTGGAAAGAAGATTTGAGTGGAAAGCAACTTGGGGAAGGCTAGAGATCAAGATTCATATGGTAGGAATGGAATATCTTGACCTCAACACAAGTATAGGTGGTTCTCTCTCAGAAAATGTATGTTGGAAGTGTAGGCATGTTCTGATGGCTCTCTCCACGAATGAAGAGTGGGTGGAGGGGTATATATAGCCTCCACACAAAATCTAACCGTTACACACAACTTACCAATCTCGGTGGGACCGAATCGTGAAACTCGATCAGACCGATTTAGCAAATAATGTGACCGTTAGGATTTTCGATGGGACCGACATGTCAACTCAGTGGGACCGATATGGTTAGGGTTAGGGCATAACGTAATCTCGGCAAGACCCATTACACAAACTCGGTGGGACCGATTTTGGTAATAAGCTAACCAGAGAGTTGGTCAGGCAAACTCGGTGGGACCGATTCGCTCATCTCGGTGAGACCGAAATGTTACGAAAGGAAAACAGAGAGTTTGCATTGCAATCTCGGTAGGACCGATCGCTCATATCGGTTTGACCAAAACGTTACAAAGGGAAACAAAGAGATTACAATCCCATCTCGGTGAGACCGAGATCCCTATCAGTGAGACCGAAAAGACTAGGGTTTGTGGCAGTGGCTATGACATTTGAACTCGGTGGCGCCGGATAGAAAGAATCGGTGGGGCCGAGTTTGACTTTTGGTTTGGGTCGTATGTGGATGTGAGAAAGTAGTTGAGGGCTTTGGAGCATATCACTAAGAATCTTGAGCAAGAAATTCATTAAGCAACACCTCACCCCCCTTGATAATATTGGCTTTTCCTATAGACTCAATGTGATCTTGGATCACTAAAATAGAAAATGTAGAGTCTTGAGCTTTGAGCTTGAGACAATCCTTTTGTCCTTACCATTTTGAGGGATCCACTTTTCTCATCCATGCCATGCCAATCATTGAGCTTTCCTGAAATACTTATCTTGAAATAACATTAGCTCAATGAGATATATGTTGTTAGGAATTACCAAAACCACCTAGGGATAGTTGCACTTTCAATATCCCCCTTTTTCGTAATTGATGACAACATATAGATCAAAGCTTCGACAAATGATAATTAGATTGAAAAACATTGTAGCTTTGAGAAGTATTTGAAAAGCAAGAGCTCCCCCCCTAAATTTGTGCATTATTTAAAATTTGCTTTGGACTGCAAATGCACAATGAGTTAGGATCATGAGTTACTCTTCCATGTCACATACATCTTGGTGGAGAGCTCAAAATGATAATAATTAAACACATGCACTCATCACCAAGCAAAGTGAATGATCATATGAGGATATAGGAGATAATATCATCCACCAAGCATTAATGTCGCATAGCATATGATCCACATGATCATCCAAGAATCTCACAAAAGGCATAATGTATCAAGCAAACACACAAATAACGAAGTTCAACCACCAAAAAGACAAGAGAGAACAAAAGCAACACTCTCTCTTGAAGCCTATGATCTGTACATTTTTCTCCCCCTTTGGCAACAAGTTACCAAAAAGTTCACAAAAAAGCATAGTGCTAAACGACTCTCAGGCTTGGTCTTCATGTGTTGGTGTAGAGATGTCTCCAAGGGCGAAGGCTTCTATTGATGTAGCTGGAGCTGGTGGAGTGGCTGCTGGAGCTGGTGGCACTGAAGCTGTAGCTGGTGCAGATGATGTAGCTCTGGTGTCTGGAACAGACACTGCAGCAGATCTCTGTCCTGTTGGCACTCTAGTAAAAGCATCTATGGTAGACTTGCCCTTCTTCTCCTCCACATCCTCCTGAAGTTGCTCAACTGCAGTTTGGATCTCAGTAACTTTGACATCAAGAGCATAAAACTTCTGCTCTATGATTCTCTCCAAAGTCTCCTGGTTTTGAGTCAGGGTGGCCAAGCCCTTCTCAATCCTCAAGGTGGAGGCAATAAAGTAGCCAAGCTGATCTTGCTTGCTCTTCAGGAAAATTTGAGATGCCTCTTCAGCAGTTGGCATCTTAGCAGCTTTCTCAGCCCTTGCTTTCTCTTTCTTCTCTTGTGCTTGCACAGATGATGGTTCATTTTCATCCATCACAATGGCGTTGTCCTCAAAATCAGGGTAGATGGGCAAGTGCTCCTTGTCTAAAAGATATGTGCCTGTGCCCATCTTGGAGTTTATGAGCTCCTGAATGTGTGGGGCATATCCACAAGACCTCTTCTGATCAGCAACAGTCCCTTTGATTGTTTCCACAATCAAACTCATGGCTTTGAATTTCTGAGGCACATCAAATATATGCAGCAAGTTGATTGCATGGCCTCTGATCATCTGGTGATCACCTAACTTGGGCAACAAAGTGTGCCTTAAGATTCAATTGATAGTAGGCAATCCTGACAAGTAATGTACATATCCAAACTTATGTGTCTCTAGTGCAGCATCTGGGATCTCTCTGTACATGTGAGCCATAGAGTTGTGGTCTTTCTTCTTCTTGGCATAGACATCCAAGTCATCCTCATTCTCTTTTGGAGCATTTATCAACTCAGACCATTCCTCAACTGTGGATTGGTACCTAGTACCCTCAGACATCCAGACTATCTTCCCATCTGGGTAGAAGTGAGTTGTGGAGTAAAACTGCATGATGAGCTCATCATTCCACTTGGTGACCTTCTGGCCAACAAAGTCATCTACTCCACAAGCATTGAAACTGTCATACACTCCTGGATAATGCTCTTCATTCTTCCTGATGTACTCCCAATCAATCCATCCCATGTCACATACTATGGGCTCTGTCTCATAGAAATCTTGCTGTTCCTTAGTGTGGAACCTGTAGTCCATTGCAGTTCTTCTTCTGACAGCATAGGGATCAGTCTATCTCCAGAGTCCCAGTCCTGCATCCTTCCTGAGCTTCATATCCTCTGCAAATGGATGAGCATCATTATGATAAGGGATCTTGGGCTTCAACTTTCCCAAGACAAGTGAATATTCATCTTCTTCATCATCAGCAGCCTCGGGCACTGGGGCCTTGTTCTTCTCTTCTGCTGGAATACTCCTAGTGTTCCTCTTAGGTGCATACTTGGGCTTAGGAGCAGTAGCCTTGGGAGCATCTTTGGGCTTAGATGGAGCAGCCCCTGATCTTATAGCATCTCCCATCGGCTTCTGAGCTTTAGGTGCTGGTGTAGCAACCTGTTCCTCTTCTTCTTCCTCATCAGAAGAGTGCTTCTCAAATTCTGCCATTGGGTCAACTTTCTTGCACCATCTTCCTCTCTTCCTTCCCTTCTTCTTTCCTTCTACAGCTGCCTTTTTGGGTTCAGACCCCAAAGTTACTTGAGTGGATGCTCTGGCCTTTGACATAGGAACTCTCTTGGCAGGAACCTTTGTTTTCATTCCTGGCTTTCTGGAAGCAGCTGTGCCATACTCTTTCTTCATCACCTTCTTCTTAGAAGTGGCCTCATCCTCAATAGCCACATAGTCCTCATCTTTAGAATCTGAGGTTCTCTTCTTCCTGGTCCTGGTGGCTGCCTTTGGCAAATTGCTAGGTGTGCTCCTGCTGCCATCATCTGAAGTACTGGAGGGACTAGTGCCCTCACTCATATGAACTTGCTCCTCAGACTTGTTCTGACTGTCACTCGGATCTGACAGCAGACCCTATGAATAGATGTAGATGAGGTAGAGTAGATGAGCATCACAAAGCACAGAGGTTTTGCAAAAAATTGAGTCAAAAACTTAGTTTTAGTTTCCACAGAAAGCATTTTGGAGCTACCAATTTGTAAACTCGGTGATACCGAAGCAGCTTTTGGAACCTAAACTAGTGAACTTTGTCAGACCGAGTCACAGTTCGGTGGCACCGAGACTGCTAGGGTTTCACAGAGAATCGATCTCGGTCACACCGATTTGCAATTCTCGGTCAGACCGAGAATCACATATGCAATGGCCTAAGCCAAATCGGTGAGAACAATTTCTATAACTCGGTTGGTCTGAGATGAATTCGGCGGAAAACTAACCCTAAATTTTCAATCCAAAACTAATCTACAGAGTGATTTCGCTGGATAGAGTGATTTCAAATGTGGCAAGATTCATGGAAATGCAATGTGCTAGGAATCGGAGTTAAGAATAGCACAAAGATTCAAATCCATACCCTAATGCGGTGATGGACTTGCTACGGCGACAACGGCGGGGCAGAATCCCGTTGACGATGGCGGAGACTAGCGGCGGGAGGTCCCTGGCGATGAGGAGGATGATCCGAAGACCCGAGGAGGCAGAGCAGGCTATGCACGATCGAAGGGGTTTTGGAAAATTTTCCAAAATTTGACCCGTGAGTATATATAGCCTGACCCTGTCGGTGTGACCGAGTGGAACAACTCGGTGGCACCGAGATGCATTACTGCAAGCAGTTACTGCAACTCGGTGTGACCGAAAATTTCAAATCGGTTGCACCAAGATTGAAAACCTAGATCAACTTAGTGATCTCGGTATGAGCGAAATGGATGAATCGGTCAGACCGAAGCGCACAGAGAGGTTTTGGAAGTTTAAGTCTATGACGAATAGGGGACTCCGAGTGCTCCTCACACAGAGTGGTTCGAATCTGACTTGATCAAACTTTGTGATATAGCATGAATAGAGTTTGAGACAAGAAAAGCATAGATAGCTAGAGAAGGTTCTTAGGCATTCTTGTCCATCCACTTGGCAAAAGAAAAGAAACCAAACAATCAAAGCTACAAGTGGATGTCCTCGAATGAGTAAATTATGCAACCAACATGCTCACACAATAAAATGGCAAATGAAATATGTGACAAAGCATGCACACACAATTCTAGCATCTATCAAGCAATTGGCGATGACTAGGTCATCTATATATGAGTATATTGACTTAGGAGTCAAATGAGAACATTTGATCATATGTCATACTCATCATTTAAGCACAAGTGGGGTTACCACTTTTACATAAAGCATTATTGTATTCACACCATTAGAGTTGCTTTAGCTCAATTCTTAGAGTAAAGCTCCCCATAGATGTGAGATCCCCCCTAAGAGGGATGAACTAACCTTGGGTTTTGTCGATGATGACTTCATGTTGGTGTTGAAGATGTGGATGCTCAATGTTGATGTAGATCATTTGGAGCAATCCATTGGAGTGAGTTGCACTTTCAATACCTACAAGGGTTAGTCCCACAAGGAACAAACAAGGATATCCATAGACATAGAGTGATGCACACACACAATATGATGTCTATGAAAGCATTAGGTTACCTTGTCCCTTGTCTTACCAACAAGAGGGTTTGTGACTCCTTGAACTAGTGCAAGATGTGGAAGATGATTGCACTTGTTCTTGCCAAAATGATAAGAGTGAAGTATGTTGGCGGAGTAACCCCCAAGAACTCTCTAGTTCTTCTTCTTCGGGGTACACATCATCTTGATGGGAATCCTTGGAGTTGTAGTTGTACTCGATGAAGTAGAACTTGATGTAGTCTTGGGGACCCACTTGACCAAGGCCTTAGGAGCTTCTTCAAATGCATCAATCTCCTCTTGAAGCTTGTCCTTGCCTTTTTGCTTGTGGTCTTGTGGTGGAAGATCATCTTGAGCTTGTGTCCCTTTGAAAGAAGTAGGATCATACTTCTCTTGTTGAGGAACAAACTTTGTCTTGGGGTATTGATCTTCTTCCCACTCAACTCCATTGGCATTGAACTTTCGTTCAAAACCAACACCTTGGTTCTTCCGGTGCCTTCCTTGCTTGCGTACAATTTCCTCGAATTGCTTACTCCCGGCAAGGCTCTTGTAAACACCTTTCTCTATAATTCCCTTCAATAAGCTATTTTCTTGCTCAAGTGTAACTTGGCTAAGAGAATCATTAGTGGAGTCAAGAGAACTACTAGAAGCAACAACATTGGATTTAGCATGATTATTGTTACTACTAGAGGAATAATCTTTCTTGTTCTTGTTACTAGACTTGACTTGAGGCATGTAAGTAGATAAGAGTAAACGCTTGGCAATGTAAGAAGAATTTTTCTTGTGAAGATCATCATTGATTGCTTTTAAAAACTCATGTTCTTGCTCGAGGTTCAGCTTTTCAAGGCGTAACTTCTCATGAGTCCTTAAAAGTTCTCAATGATCTCCTAAGATAGTTTCATGAGCTAACTTAAGAGTGTTTAGTTCTTTAGTTAGGAACTCAATCTTCTCCTTATCATTGTCATTCGTTTTATCTTGATTAGCATGATTATTTGACGTTTCATCATAGTATTCATCACTAGAGTTGTCAACAAATAAATCATCATCACCTAACAAGTCATCTTCATCACTATTGAAATCAACATACTCGGGGTGTGTTACCTTTGGGCCTTTAGCCGTGAATCATCTTCCAAGTCCTTCATTTGGTGAATCAAATATGTCGTAGGAGTTGGTTGACACAAGTGCTAGACCGGCAACACCTTCATCTTGAGTATATTCGGAGTTTGAGTGATAGCTTCTCTCGGAGTGATTGTCGGAGTCGGAGCCAGATACCCATTCACCAACGTGAGCTTGATGTCTTTGTTTTGTGTAGCTCCTTGATGACTTGTCCTTCCTTTCCGAATCCTTGCTTCTCCGGGATGTTCTTCGTTCATAATGATCATCTCTACTCCTTCTTTCTCTTCACTACAAAAAAGACACATCCGTGACATTTTGGGCCGAACGAATTTTTTTCCTGTCATACATATGACACTTCTATGACGATAATTGTGACAAAACCCGGTATCATCATAGATGTAGTGGGATCCTACTTCTATGACAAAAAATCATGACAGAAAATGAGTTTTTCATCCTGGGTGGGCCGGAGACGCAGCTGCATGACATTCTTTGGGCCGTCCATGACAAAAAAAACCATGGTAGAAGCGAGGGCAAGGAAAATTTCGGGGAGTTCCCAGTTACGGTGGGTGGTCGGGGGCCGAGCGATGCGCGTTTCTCTTGTACACGTACGCACGTGTGTGCGAGGCATTGGCTCTAACTGAACCCGAGCGAGGCATTGGGCTCTAACTGAACCCGATCGATTGCACTGTAGGCTACGCGTTACTGAACCCGAGCGATCGATTGATGGCTGTTAATTGAACCCGATCGAGCGATTCCTTCGCTACTGCTGCTGACTGAAGCCGATCGATTGGATGAACAGTGAGCATTGCCAGGGGGAGGGGGGTTGGATGAACAGTGAGCGGTGGGGGTGGATGAACAGGACCCCGTGGTGTTGCCTCTGGATGAACAGGACCCCGATTGACCGAGCTGGTTGGGGCTGGATGAACAGGACCTCATGGAGGGCTGGATGAATAGGACGACCCCATGGAGGGTTGGATGAACAGTAGACGATGGAGGGTGCCCGTGGAGGGGTGGTTGAACAGTAGCCGGTGGAGTAGCGCGCAGTGGAGGCTGGAGGAGGTCGACGGTAGCCCGTGGAGGCTGGAGGAGGTCGACGGTGGAGATGAACAATATCTCGTGGAGTCCCGTTTTGCGGTACGCCACACCCCTCTCGATGAACAGGACCCCTGTTTCGACCGTAGCACGACAACACAAGTCCGTTTCGTCCGTTTTGCGGTACGCCACACCCCTCCCGATCAATAGGACCCCAGTTTCGACCGTAGGAGGTCCATTTCCTCCGTTTTGCGGTACGCCAGACCCCTCCCGATGAACAGGATCCCGTTTCGAACGTGGCTGGTCGAATGCAAGGCTGTTTCCTCCGTTCTGCGGTACGCCAGGCCTCGTTTCCATCGCCTGTTCCGTCCAAGCCGGTTGGCTCCCACGCGTTCCGTTGCCTCCCGATGAACACGACGCATTCCGTTTCCTCCCCATGAACACGACGACGATGCAGTTTCTCCGTTCCGACCCAGCCATGTACCGAGCCCTGGCCGTACGTATGCGCGAGTAGGCGTTCGAGACCCCGCCCATATGTACACATACGTGGTTGTATTTTCTTTCTTGCACACTGGCCGCTTTACGTACGTGTACATGCTACGTGCGCGCCTCTACTACGACACGTACATGCCTCTACTACGACACGTGCGCGCCTCTACTACGACACGTGCGCGCCTCTATATCCACCATGTACGTACACGTTCGGGACCAGAATGACAACGCTACATACGCTTCGACTAGGTGGGTCCCGACTGTCAGGCACTTCCTTGCCTGTGAAGATGTAGTTGGTGGGTCCCAGCAGTCAAGGGGGCGAATCATTTTTTTTTGCCCGGACGCACTTCCTTGCGTGCAAAGGTGTAGCTTGTGGGTCCCAGCAGTCAGGGGGAAACGTTTTTTTCACGAAATACGGTGGCCCGTTCGGTGGGTCCCTGCTGTCAGGTGGAGGAATAATTATTTTGCGCGTAATAAGGAGGCACTTCCTTGTGGCCGCCGTGGACCCAGCTGTCAGCCTCTCCATGCACAATACTCTTCCGATGGAAGTCGGTCGTTGACCACATTGACCATGCCACGCCGAGAGCACCACGGCGGTGGACGACGGCGAGGCCTAGGAAGGGGATGACGCGGAGCCGGGGAAGACGCAGCAGTGGATGCCCGCGCGAAGAGGAGTACGAGGGTTTAGTGGTTCGGCTGTGGTGTGAGGCTGCCGTCGCCGCAGAATAACAGGGGGTGTGGGTGAGTAGAGGGATGTCCTGGCTAGCGGTGGGAGTAGTAGGGGGCGGTGAGGCCTCTGCGGTATCACAGCCGACCATGGGAGGCAGGAGCATGCGACATGACCGGCACTACTTTGGGCGGCTGGAGCACGAAGACCAGAGGTTGAAGAAGCACTACGGCCGTTGGATGGACATTGTATGGTCACTGGAGTATTGACTAAGTTGACAAAGCCCTCTGTCCCCGTCAACTTAGTAGGCCCACAAGTCAGCCTGCCACTATACTGGGTCCCAGCTAGCAGGGGGAGTATTCATTTTTTTGTGCATAATAAGGAGGCACTTCCTTGCGTGCGAAGATATAGCTGGTGGGTCCAAGCTGTCAGCGGCGGTAATGTTTTATTCACGAAATACAGAGGCCCTTTCGGTGGGTCCCAGATGTCAGGTGGAGGAATCATTATTTTGCACATAATAAGGAGGCATTTCCTTGCGTGCGGCCATGGACACAGCTGTCAGCCTCTCCACGTACAGTCCAGTTCAGATGCATGTCGGTCGTTGACCATGTTGACCAGGCCGTGCCGAGAGCACCAGGGCAGTGGACGACGGCGAGGCCTTGGAAGGGAACGACGCGGAGGCAGGGAAGACTCGGGAGTTTCTTCACACGCGGAGGGGAGTACGACTATACAAGGGTTTACTGGTTCGTCTGTCGTCGCCGGAGAATAACAGCAGGTGTGGGTGAGTAGAGGGATGGCTAGGCCAGCGATGGGAGTACGATGGGGCGGTGAGGCCTGCGAGCACAGCCGGCCGCGGGGAGGAGGGAGCAGGCAGTCTCGCTGGCGCTTGTTTGAGCGGCTGGAGCAGGAAGAGCAGAGATTGAAGAAGCACGACGGCCGTTGGATGGAAATCCAACAGTCACTGCTTGTGCGTCAACCTTTTTTTAGGAAAGCCTCAAATCTGTGGAAAACAGCATACAACACATCTGCCATTATTTCTAATAATTTACAGCCCATTTTCTAATTCTTAAGGTTTTTTTGGTGTCCATATTCTTTTTGTTAGCATTACAGCCCATATTGTGGCCACGGTTAAAAAATTATATGAATTTTTGCATATTTCGGTGTGGTCCGAACTGTTTTTAATCCCGAAATTTCAAGTCACATTCAAAATGATTTTAGAAATAAATGTATATCAATATAAAATCCAACAAATTGTCCACGCATAAAAACAAAAGCAATTTAAAATCTCAAAATGAAAAAGATATTTGAAACTAATTGCCGGTTTGATGTGTTTTAAAGATGTATAGCCCATTTCTCATTACTGATAGGCCATTTTCTCGGCCAACCGAATGAAGCTCTCCCCGTCTTGAAAGATTTGCAGCCCAACAGTCCTGACAAAGCGACTTACTTGGCAAATCACAACAAAGCTGGGCTGTGGCCATGGACCTAGCTGCGGCCGTGGACCCAGCTGTCAGTCTCTCCACATACAGTACTCTTCTGATGGAAGTCGGTCGTTGACCACATTAACCATGCCGCGACGAGAGCACCAAGGCGGTGGATGACGGCGAGGCCTAGGAAGGGGACGACGCGGAGCTGGGGAAGACGCGATAGTGGATGCCCACGCGGGGAGGAGTACGAGGGTTCACTGGTTCAGCTGCGGTGTGAGCCTGCCGTCGCCGCAGAATAACAGGGTGTGTGGGTGAGTAGAGGGATGCCCTAGGCCAGCGGTGGGAGTAGTAGGGGGCGGTGAGGCCTCCGCGGCATCACAGCCGACCATGAGAGGCAGGAGCACGCAGCACGACCGGCGCTGCTTCGGGCGGCTGGAGCAAGAAGACCAGAGGTTGAAGAAGCACTGTGGCCATTGGATGGACATCGCACGGTCACTGGAGCTAGAATCGTTCATATTGACTAAGTTGACAAAGCCCTCCGTCCTCGTCAACTTAGTAGGCCCACAAGTCAGCCACCCACTATGGTGGGTCCCAGCTCGCAGGGGGTATTCATTTTTGTGTGCATAATAAGGAGGCACTTCCTTGCATGCGAAGATATAGCTAGTGGGTGTGACATGTCAGCGGGGGGAACATTTTTTTTCGCGAAATATAGAAGCCCTTGCCACGTACAGTCCACGTACAGTGCATAATAAGGAGGAACTTTCCTTGCGTGCGACCATGGACCTCGTGGGTCCCAGCCGCCAGGCTCTCCATGTACAATCCTCTTCTGATGACTCTCGTATGTTAACCACGCCGCACCGAGCGCACCGAGGCGGTGGACGACGGTGAGGCCCCAGACTGGAACGACCCGTAGATGGGGAAGACGCGGCAGTGGAGTCGCAGATGGAGAGGAGTGAGAAACTTGACTGGTTCGGGTGCGGGGTGGGCCTACACTCGACAGAGAATAACAGGAGGTGCGGAGTGGAGGGATGGCCTGGCCGTCGGCGGGGTAGCATTTTGCTGAGGAGCGCAAAACAATGCCGCTGGACGCCGAAGGCTGGAGCAGGCGGTCCCGACAACGCTGGGGGAAGAAGACAAGAGATTGAAGAAGAATGCCGGCCATTGGATGTAAATCCAACGCCTTCTTAGGCTTCGACCTACTGGCCCACATGTCAGCCAGTCCATTTGTTTTTTAGTCTATTTGGTAGGCTGGGTGAAACAATGATGTAGCATCTATGCAACCCGTTTAAATCCCATTTGCATTTTTCTCGAAATCCACAGACTTGCTGGGCTGGGTGAAAACATCATGTTGGGCTAGACGGAGAAATGTTATAAAAACATAAACACATGATTGCACGTCTATTACTGCATTGGTCAGTAAAATCTTTGCAAGCTTATGTACGCAATCACTAGGAGTTAACTTGCCAAGTTATATATAAACAATTATTATTATTATTTTGTTAGAACTTTCAACTTACGAAATAAAATATCATTTAAATTTGATGAGATAATAGTACGTGGGGTATTATTATTTTTTAGGCTAGGCGTGGGACAGTTGACTTGGTTCTAGGGAAAAGTACTGGGAGAAAACTCAGTTTACATCGAAAAAGAAAGTGGGAGAAAATTCAGAGACCTGCTGGGTCCACCTGAGGAGGGAAATATGTTGGGGGGAAGGAGATTCAAAGCACGACAGCCGAGTGAACTAGTTTTTTTAACGGACAAGTGAACTAGTTACATACATAAGCAAATAGCCACTAAAAAAGCAATCAGGTTAATGGGTTCTTAAAAGAAATATTTCGAACAAAACAGATAATTACGACACATAGGCTAATGCATGAAACACTCAGATGATAAAGGTGCTTATAAACAGATAAAGTACAACATCTAGACCTTCCTGGCATGCTTGATCATGCCGTTGCGGCTGTCCGTGTACTCATCGGTTACGGGAAACAGACACACCCTCATGTCCAAGATCTGCCTGTACATGTCGTAGCATGCGTATGCGTCCTTGGCCGCGTAGGTTATGTAGGCTAGATTCAGAGGTACCTCCCACGTGTTCAGGTCCTTGGTATCGTTGTCTTCTTTCATGTTGGCGTATCAGGGGTCGATGATGGTCTCGGGGAGGTCAACCATGGAGTCCTTCTCCTGCCCGTTGCTGATGATCTTGTATTGCTTCTGGATGTCGACAAGCTTGTTGCACCAGATGGCCTAATCATCACGTTCTTCCTTCTCTCCACCGTAGCAAAGGTGCAGTCGGCGCTGCCAATGAAACGGGCGAATGCTCCAGAACCTCTGATGGCCCTACAGAAGTGGTAGATGAGAACCTCGTCCAGCACACATACCTGGGTGATGGTGATCCGATGGTCCCTGTAAGGAGATGAATGGATGGGCATAAGGTCTAGTCCTGCAACCTTGTGCTTTCTCGTCCTGTGGGTACTGCTTGATTGACCGAGTCCGAATCGTTGGTGTACATCACATTCAACTTGGTGCAGCCATAGGACTGAACGGCGAACTCAAAGGGGAACTCCTAGCTGAAGTCCATATCCAGCAGGCTCACCCCTCAGATCGCCATTGGAGTCTCTTCGAGTGAACAAGTGTGCAGGCGGCGACAGCAGTTCGTTTTTCAGCTCTTGGGGAACTGGATTCAACAGTAAGCTGAGTGTGTACAGGCGACAATAGTTACTACCCCTCCCTCGTCTGCTGCACGCCCAGCAGAAGATGCACCCTCGGCGCATTCAAACGCCTCCATTAAGAAACCTACTCCGTCCACACGTTGGTTCATGAGCGGGTCTGTATTGGTACTGTAATAACAGGACTTAGTGGTCACTTTACTTAAATTTAATTAGCTTTAATAGAAATTTATACTTAAAACAAGCAATGTATTGGCTCGTTCTATCAGTGCCACAGGATCAACATGCACAACAATTAGAATTATTATTCTCAGGGCGCACACGATCAGCACATTTGTCGCACTCTCACAAAGATAATACTACCAAGTTTGAACTGTTTGTTATGGTTGTTGTCCTCTGCATCATCATGCCGTGTTTCCCAGCTTGCAAGATTTAGAACCAACAAATAAGATCCAAATAATAAGTACAACAAAGATGCCTACACATCTCATTGATTCCCAGCTTGCAAGATTCAGAACCAACAAATAAGATCCAAATAATAAGTACAACAAAGATGCCTACACATCTCATTGATTCCCAGCTTGCAAGATTCAGAACCAACAAATAAGATTCAAATAATAAGTACAACAAAGATGCCTACACATCTCATTGATTCTTAGCTTGCAAGATTCAGAACCAACCCATTAGAGCCTTTTGATAAAGTGAATATCGGGATTAAATCCATCTTGGCTAGCCATGTCATACAATCGAAGAACTTGGCGAATGCTCTTGACCGTCACAACATCTGTAGTTGAGTATTCCTGTTTGCACAACACAAACAAGGAGAGCATGATTTCGCTTTAATAGTGGCCTCCTTGAACTCAACCTGCAGCTCCACTAGGATGAGGTCTGCCTGGAGTTCCATGATTCAATTCATGCGCCTTTTTCTGTAGTTCACCTGAAATGAAGCAAAGATTGCATCATTCAGCTAGCAAGAAGTACTTGCTCTCGTGAGCTGGCAGGTTCTTCTTTAGTAGTTGCACTAAAATTGAGGAACATTAAGGTTGGCTGTCCGGCTCATGTAAGGTGCAACTATAATTTTCTTATCCTTTTGTGCAGTTCCACTAAAATAAAGTGCCATTGTGGTGATAGTGATGGCTCCATCTTGCAAAGGCTAATAAAATGTTGCACGAGATTACCAGCAGAACTTGACGGAGATTTTGGAAACTCCAATCACCATTTTGTGCAGTTCCACCAAAATTGAGAGATGTTGCCCACGTGACATTTTAGTTGAACTGCACAAGACACTCATTCCAAAAAAAGTGTTTTGTGCAGTTCACCAAAAGGTCACAATAGCAACAAGGTGAAATGGATATCCCTATCTGCACAAAAAGATAGAAAGTAAACAGTTGCTGGTCAATAAGAATATACGAAACATATACAAAATGAAAAGAAGCATCTTAATTATGTTCATGGCAATCACGCAAGGACAGTAGAAATTTTAAAACGTCAGCAATGCTTCATGTTACCAGAATCATTATGATCAACAATGAGATTCCTCAAATATGGGATTACTTAATGGTGGCATTGCTTGTTTACCAGACACAGTAAATCAACAGCAACTAAAGAGTTGGTTTAAGGGCATGGGACCGTGGGGACACCAGGACACTCAGCAGCGTAAAGGAGCAACTTACTTATCATACTGTGGAAAACAGCAGGAGTGCCATTTGTAACATAGTTTAATTGCATCTTATCACTGGAGGCATTAGATTAACAATAACACTGGTTAGACATGTCCCTAAGGTAACAATGTGATCGCTTCATTTTACATGCGCCATTACATTAACAACAGCAAACGGTTGGTATAAGGACATGCGAAAGTGGACGCATCAGCACAATGTAACTACAAGGAGGCATAAAGTGACGATACCGAGTTTGTTCATGCTATGTGAGGGCAGCAAACCTAATCCTGGAGACCTTGTACTATGTGAGGGTAGCAATCTAATCCTGGAGACCTTTTACTATGTGAGGGTAGCAAATCTAATCCTGGAGACCTTTTACTATGTGAGGGCAGCAAATCTAATCCTGGAAACCTTTTACTATGTGAGGGCAGCAAATCTAATCCTGAGACCTTTTACTATGTGAGGGCAGCAAATCTAATCCTGGAGACCTTTTACTATGTGATGGCAGCAAATCTAATCCTGGACATACTCTGTTGACTTGTCCACCAGCCGCCACTTTCTATCCTTTTTTCAACCAATAATAGATCTGTTCCTTATCCAGTTTGTACTGCCTTTTCCCATTATTTCCCTTTTCAACCAAGAGAGTGGTTGGGTATCCGGTCTCTACTACTTTCACCATATTATTTCCTCTTTGAATGAAGTCCTAGATTCATGCTACAACTCCCCCCTTTCTTTGTTGTTTGAACAAAGCCCTAGATTCGAATGCATGAAGTAGCTTTACCACTAATAATACTAAAAATTTAGGTGGCTTTGGAAGAGCTGATGGGAGTAGAAAAAGATGCACATGCAGACACGTGGGGAGCTGGGGCAGTAGAGCAAGGCCGCTTTCGAAGAACTTATACCTAAGGGTCGCCGGGATGTTGGCAGCGGCAGGTCGGATCTGCGGACAATATGGCAGGGAGGAAGAAGGGTCGGAGGACCTCCCGAGCCGGCACTGTGTCAGAGAGAACGACACGGGCAGAGGATCGGGCCCCTCCGATAGCTGTGGGTTTCCTCCCTCGGCGACGATGACCGCGTGAACGATGCACCTTTTAGTCCTCTACACACACCGTCCGAAGGGATCCGGCCGGATCTGTGACCAGCGGTGAGCAGAGAGAAAATGTCGCTACCGCTGTCTTGTTTATATCTGGAGAGGATGAGAGAATGAAGAGAGCAACCCTAGTAAAGCAAGCGCTCAGGCTCCTGCATACATATATAGTGGAGTGATTATCTTTTTTCTCTCCACAACAAGCGTTTCAATTTGTGTACGTGGCATTAAAGAAAAGAAACTCTCTATTTAAGGTGACTACTGTACGAATCCTACTTACTACTAGTAGTACTACAGTATTGTTCACTTGTGCTCCCCGCCCCTCCATTCATTGAACAACCCCGCGGGTGAATAAACATACAGTAAGTATTGTATTTATATAGAACGAACAAGCTTGAACTATTTTTGCGTAGTTAAAATTTGAAGGCGGAGCTTTTCCCGGGCAGTACGCGCGACAGTTTTCGGGTAGGCGGTTTGACAAAGAGGCGAGGAGGGTGAGCAAGTGGCGGATTCTCAAACATACTGCTAGAAAGGTCGGGCTGTGCGATTTGATGGCGCGTTACTGCTGGAAAGACTTGTGATATGACCACTCACTATAGTCATGAATTACTGGCGCTCCGATCGGGGTGATGCCCCCCTTCCATTCCGCGCTCTAATCTGGTGCATGACACGTCGACCCAGATGCTGGCTCTCCCACATGTCGGAGTAGTAAGAAGGAGCAAAGAATGATGCAGTATATACTAGTACTACTACTACTACTCAGGTCGGAGGAGTGCGAACAACGACAACCCAGTGAACCAGCAGTGCGAACCACGGTAGCCCAGTGAACTAGCAGTAGAAAACAATGTGGTGATATGGCCATAAAAAACAATGTGCTACGGTCCACACTATAGCATGTACAGTAACACTCCTCTTTGTTTGGATCCCTGAGTTAGAGCCAGTTTGGGTTGAAATAGCCTCAAATTATCGAAACAAGAGGGGTTAGTTTGAGCTAGTTTGCTCTAACCCAGCTAAAAAAACTAGCCCGGTGGAGAGGTTCTAATTGGGTTAGTTATCCTCGGGCCCACTAAAAGAGAACTAAAAAAAATCTCCCGTGCCCGCACAGATCACTCCCTCCCTCTTTCATGACTCCTCTCTGTTCCCCATAGGGCCGCCCGCCCAAACGCCGCTCGCCCTCTCTCTCCTCCAGCCGCCCTCTCCTTCCGGCCTCCGCCGCCCTACTCCGGCCGCCCTCTCCCTCTGGCCTTCGAAGGTCGCCCCGCTCCCCCTTCACTAGTCATTTTTCTCCTCCTGTCGTGCGCGGCGGCGGCACATCTACTAGGGAGGTCGCGAGAGGGGTGAGTTTGTTCGTTCCTTCTCTGTCTCATGGCCATAACATTGATCTTGTTTGCTCTAGCGCTAATTCTGATTTGGAAAAGTAGATCCTGATCAAACTTGGTATAGATTTGTGGTGCACGCATGGAATTGTTTGATGCTGCTTGAGGAAGTAATAAATCTTTCTAGAGGCCCAAAGATTCAGTTCACCTTTCTAGGTATTTCAATTTCAGGCTTGCATTATTTCTAGAGGCCCAAAGATTCAGTTCACCTTTCTAGGTATTTCAGTTTCAGGCTTGCATTATTTCTAGAGGCCCAAAGATTCAGTTCACCTTTCTAGGTATTTTAGTTACAGGCTTGCATTATTTCTAGAGGCCCAAAGATTAAGTTCCCAGTCGGCGGCAAGCGGCCCTGCTACCCATGCTGGTGTCGACCTCAACTTGCAAGGGCCGGCGTCGGAGGGGTTCCCGTGGCTTGGGCTCTATAGAGCCTTCCTCCAGAGCGACGATGGCGAGCTCCTCCCTCGGTGCGTGAGGGGTTCCGGGCTCCCTCTCTATTGTGAATGACTTCCGTGATGAGTTAGCTCATGCTTTGTTTCATGAAGTGTTTTTTTGTGAAGCTTGATTGATGACTTGTATGTTTAAGTGGGATATCTCATTTGTATGGACAAAGTAAAAATTATCATGTTTTGCAAGCTTGATTTGTAAAGATGGTTCGTTTATGTCAATTGTGAGTGGGAGGAGGCCACAGAAGAGCCGGCCACACCAAATCCGGCAGGAAATAGGGTCCAAAGTAGTCAAATGATTGAGAAAGAGCATTTATTGTCAATCTAACGCTGCCATGCATACACCTCTTTGGTTTAGAGTTGGTTCAGGGTTAGAATCTAACTCTAACCTCTAACTGAGTTAGAATTCTCCTCGTCTCGATTCATCACCATCATACTTTCCCCATTCTTGTGTTTTTAGTATCCTGCGAATCAAAGAGGCCCTTTTTTGCGGGAAAAATCAAAGAGGCCCTTAGACTGGTTTAGGTCCGGTCATTTTTTATAAACGTGTTATGTCCAAAATTTAGTGAACGTGCTCCGGTTTCTACGAAAATAATCCGGTTTCATGTAGTAATTCATTCATTCATTTATTCTTCTGCGGGGGGGGGGGGGGTTTGCAAGTAATTCGTGAGGTCTGAAATGTAAAGTACCCCGGCATATGCTCTGAGTTGTGCATACACTACGACCCAGATGCTCTATGTCCCACATGTCGGCGAATGGGAGCACATGGAAATAGCCTAGGAGTACATATAGGAGGATAAATGTGTGAAAAAATATGTACTGTGAAGAGTAGCTGCGGTTCGAAAAGGAGACCTAAAGTGATGACAGCTATAGGTTGCACTTACCCAACTAGTGGTACTAGACATACGACTATTTTTTCCCTAAAAAAAGAGGCACGAGTGCTCAGTACTCCTATTCTATATACACGAGTCCCATATGACAATAGTGTCTGTGCTACAACTAGCTCTCCTCCCTCGTTTCTCTCTTCAAATTCTAAACTCGGCCGGCGCCCGGTGGGCGGGATGGGTTTGCTCAACTGCGGCCCCACCTCACAGTGAAAACGTTACGACTGGAATAAAATGCCATATACTCCCTCCGTTCCTAAATATAAGCCTTTTTAGGTACTATTTCAAATGGAATAGAACATACAGATGTATGTACACATAGTTTAGAGTGTAGATTCACTCATTTTGCTCCGTATGTAGTAGTCACTTGCTTGAATCTTTAGAAAGACTTATATTTGGGAACGAAGGGAGTACTATACTAATAAAACATTAATGCCACGAGGCGATGCAGTGCTGGTTACAGGAGGCAAGAAGAGATGCATCCATCAACGACGTCCACCTCCTCGACTCAAGGCGCCGGCCCACCGAACGACGCCTAAGTAGCTGCTGCTTTCGTGGCCAGGTCGACGTGCTTCTGAACAATGGCGTCCAAAGATTCCAGCCGCTGGAAGAAGGCCAACGTCTTTCTGTCCTTGCTTGCCTTGTAGTGGCCTATGTAGACGATTTCCTCATAGACGTGGATGTGCGGTCGACGGTTTCTTGCATGGTGAGGCGCTGCGCGGCGAGCGCGGCCTCGAGGTGCACATTCTTCGTCGCGACCTGCGGCACCTGCAGGGCCACCAGGGCTTGAAAGAGTTTGTCACCATGGAGGCCGATGAGGGTGGCAGGCAATGAGGAGCTTGGGCACGCGGGCTGGAGCAGTACGGCAAGATCCTCCGTGCGCTTCTTGACGGCGGTGAACTTGTGGATGGAGTTGACCATCATGTCGTCCATGCGAGAGGCGAAGCCAACATCAGCGAGGGATATGATGCCGGCGGTTGCCAGCACCGTCTGGAAATGCTGTGCGGTCCGGGGCCGCAGGCCGGCGCCTTGGATGATTTGGCACAGCCGACTGCCGCTCGCGTCCATCGCCTCCATAGGTTCTTGTGGCTTCTGATCACTTGGTCTTGGATTGGAGTGAGCAGTGTTGCGCAGAGACTTGGGAGTAGATGGATTGGAGTGGTGGGGCGCCTTTATTATATGAGAGTCCAAACTCTGTCTGGCTCTATTCTGCTTCTCCAATTAATTTCCTCTGCATGTAATTGAGGATGCATCATTGTCTGTTCAACATCTCGGGAACCGCTACCCTCTCCCTCCTTGGTATTCAAGCACCTATGGACCCGTCGACGACGAGGTGCCTATGATGACTTCATAAATTTCAAGATGATAGTGCCGTGCGTGTGTGCGTTCATAGAGGTGAGTGTATGCACGTGTATATGAGCGCTTGCGTCTGTACTGTGTCAAAAAAAACCGTAAATGCATGTCAAAAAGAGACTAGTCAGTATACTCAATATTGTGCACCTCAGAGAGGAAAACGATAGAACTAGTACGTATTTATTTACGGTGCAAATTCACTCATTTTGCTCCATATGTACTCCGTCTCGGTGTCGTCTAGTCACTTGTTGAAATCTCTAGAAGGGCAAATACTCCTTTCTGGTTTACAGGGCTATACTAGCAAGTAGTTGTACGTATTAGTACAATAGTGGGCTCACATAGCAATTTGGTCTCATACAAGATCCTGGCTATATGCGTGCGCAACTGCAACATTCGGTTTGCTTGGCCGTCCACTGCTGCTACTACTGCTTCTTCGAGAATGTTGTTACTACTACTGCTTCTACAGTGTCGAATCCACTGCTGCATGTCCGTCCACCATGAGCAGGACGGATAGCTTGTTGTAGAAGTACTACTAAGCAAAAGCCTGTCCTCGTTTGCGAGCAACCGCGTGCATGGGCGAGGGAGAAGGCGTGTAGTAGTAAAATCAAGCTTCTCCTCGTTGTACGAGTTGACGCAACACATCATAGCACTGGCCCCACATGCTTGCCTCTAAACTTGGCTGAAAGACCCACAGTGTACAATATATTTGCTGCAACCTCTAACATTTACCCACCACAAATTAAAATATATGTGGCCGTATGCATCGTTCTGATGCAGAGGCCGGGGAGTCCCCCCTTTAAAAAAAGTTAAAAATATATTCCTGTCTTGACCAGATGAGCGTGCAAACTACAATCACCAGGGTGACAAGTAGGGCTAGAAGACTATTTTATTTTTTTTAAAAAACTTCAAGACGACCACATAGCATGGAGCCGACCCCAACGATTTTAAGCTTACAGGCACGGTACACGATATCCTAGACTACTCTACACATGAAACTGCCAGACGAGCGTCCGGGCTGCGCTTGGCTCTTCGCCTCTTCAGGAAGTCGAACAATGATGGAGTACTACTGCACTGGAGGAGTACTACAGTACGCTTCTAGCCATCTAACACCGATTGAACTGCTGCATGTCCATCGCGTGCGGGAGGGAGAGCGTGTAGCGAAAGCTTTTCCTAGTCTTGCCAGCCACCACGCTCATGGGCGAGGGAGGGATGCTCCTGCCTTTGCGTGTATGACAGGTGGGCCCGACAGGTGGGTGGCTAACCTATCATACAACCAAAGGCAGGTGTAGTTAAGTCCGCGAGGGAGAGGATAATCAAACTTCTCGTTGATGTACGAGTTGACGCGACACATCAAAGCACTGCACTCGATATATTTCAATAATTTGCATTTACCGATGCATTAATTACAACGCATGCATGCATGTTGTGACTCTCCTTTTGATACTTGCATGCGTTGATTTAATGCACCTTGAAGTAGTATAAAATATGTGACGGTAAAGCTTTGTAATGCCCCGGCCCAAGTCGAGAGATGGTTGTGCATGAGAAGGGCAAGATCATGCAGACCGAACAGGACCCGACGATGGAGCCCTCTAAGGTCTCGATGGACCTCACCGTGCTCCAATGCCCCTTGTGCCTTCGCCCCTTGACGCCTCCAGTGTATGAGGTTCGAATACACCTCGTCCGTTCGGCTGATTGAGCAAGGTGCAGGTTTCTTGATTGATGTGCTGTTCGATTGATTTCTGAAGTGCAAGGGATGGCACCTGGCCTGCACGGACTGCCGCGTCGAGCTCCCCGGGAACCAGCGGCAGTGCCAGAAGTGCGAGCACGGCTGTGGCTTCGATGTGCGGAACACGGCGGTGGACTCCGTCCTTTCGTCGGTGAGGGTGGAGTGCCCGCACGAAGGCCGTGGGCTCTACGTCACTTACCACAAGCTCGCCGATCACAAGAGCATGTGTCCGCTCACGCCCTGCAAATGCCCAGTGCCCATCTGCAGCTACGAAGGCCCGCCGCCGGTGCTCTACCGCCACATCAGCACCGTGCATCCCATGCCCATGCACAGGATCCAGTACGGCAAGCTGCTCCAGCTGCAAGTGCCACTATTAGAGCCACGACTCTTGCTGTTCGTGGAGGAGGACGGCCGCACGTTTTTCTTGGTCGGCGGCGTGCTCGACATCGGCGCGCCTATCGCCGTGTCGGTCGTCTACATCAGAGCGGGGGCGTCTCGACTGCCGCACTACGTGGCCAAGCTGTGGGCGAACGGCCCACCGGGGGAGCCCAAAGGCACGACTGACACCGTCAAGGTGGAAATGGAGGTGACAAGCAGCAAGGATCCCGGCGACGTAGACGTGTAGGAGCTGACCTTCTTCACAGTTCCACCCAAGCTGCTGGCCAGGGCTAAGCGGGTGTCCCTCCACATTCAGATTGACAAGCTCACGTCTTAAATGTTTCTATAGTGCCTTCTGTTTATCTTAGTATTATTCTAATATAGGGATTACCTCGGTCTACTTTAGCTTAAGAAATGGTGGGTTTTGGCGGCGATGCAGCAATTACTTTGACATCAGATCAGTAATTTCCAACAGTCGAATGGGTATTTTGTGTCTGTTGGATATGAAGTTCCTTTGGGTAAGAAGTACTACTTGTCATCAAAATGGATAAAAGGAGATGTATGTAGACGTATTTTAGTTCTAGATACGTCCCTTTTTATCCATTTTGATGACAAGCACTCCCTCCGTTCCACAATACATGCCTTCCATTTGTCAAAACATAGATGTATCTAGACATGTTTTAGTATATAGGTACATCCATGATAGAGCCAATCGGATGGTTGAGAACACTACAATTCATAGCTACAGATGCGTGTGTGACTCCCAGATGCAGAGGCCGGGGGTCATCATCCTCCTTTTCGAGAAAAAAACAGACGCGTGTGTGAGAGGACGAGTGCGTGCTTGCACCTCTTCTTTTCCTGTATAATGTACTAAACCCAGAGTACAAGTTTTTGTGGGTGGCACGATGGTGCGTGCGAGAAGTCCCGAGAGATAGGTTTAATGCGTCTGAAAAAAGACTAGCCTAGAGCTCGCCATGCGGCTATTCCTGTCGAACGCCCCATTAACCGTAAGATATGTATACGACGGTGCCAGTTATTGCACGTACACAGCAGTACTCCCTCCTTTCCGGTTTATAGGGCTTAATTCAAAAATCTCACCAACCAAGATGGTGAGTGGTGGAATATTTTTTGTAGTTTGCAAAAGCACCTAATTAATGCTCTTGTTTTTCTCAAAAAATTATGTTTATCAATGCATTAATTGCAATGCATGCATGCATAAAGTACATGCATTGGTCAAATTTCTCTTAATACTTGCATGCAATGATTTAGTGCACCTTGGAATCTGAACATGTGATGGGGACCAACCAAATTGAGCCTTATAAAATGGAAAAACTAAAATTTTGAGATAAGCCCTATAAACCGGAAAGCAGGGAGTAGAAAAAGAACTACTCCATCCGGGAATAGTGCCGCAGTTCGAAACTAGAACCGTCAATAAATTTTGAGCTTGCGTCTCGTCACATTCCAAATTACTCCACGCTATATTGAATTGCAAACCTGTTCACATCGATCACGACCTAAACGGTTTCCCACTTAGGAGCGTATTAGTACCACGTTATATTGAATTGCAAACCTGTTCACACCGATCACAACCTAATTGGTTTCCCACTTAGGAGTGTATTAGTACTCGGTTATAAATACTAGTATGCCAAGATGACTGTACATTCCTCCTCAACTCCTCATCCACAAAAACAAACAAGTCATTCAGCATCCTTCCCTTGCGTCTGCCATGGCCAGCGTGAGTTCTGGGTCAAGAGATTGCCACCAGGGAGAGGCGAGCATGGAAGCAGAAGCACGAGAGATGTCCGCCTCGCTGCGAGAGCAGCCGACATGTCCCGCCGCACGGAAGTAGTAGCACAGAGGTCCCGCCGCGCCGTTGATGCAGCAGACTGGTCCGACCGCACCACGGAAGCAGCAGAGATGTCCCGCCATGCCGCGACGACCTGGGAAAATTTCTCGCGGGAAGGCGACGACTGTTACAGGCGCATGCATGCGATCGTCCATAGCTAGATGGATCAGATCTCCGGTTGGGCGAGGTTGCAGGACGACATGAAAGCCTCGTTTGAACAGGCTACCGGTGTCATCCGGCAACTAAGGGAGGGCAATGAGAGGCTCCGGGCCGAGCGCGACCTGCTGAGCACGAAGATCGTCCGAAGTGCAGACCAGCAGGAGGAGACTAGTGCCTTGTTGAAGAAGACCGGCGTCATCGTCAAGAAACTTATGGACGAGAATGACATGCTCTGCAATGAGCGCCATAGGCTGGTGGAGGAATCCGTGGATGTTCTCAAGCAGCGTCTTGAGGACACGAAAGAGCTCATCGCCGCTCGCCGCAGAGACTAGTTCCCGCGGCCTGCAGCAACGCATCAAGAAAGTAGAGATCAGCGAGCCAGATCCTTGTCTTCCTTCTTCTTTTTCCCTTGTGTATTTTGGGCGTAGCCGCATGTGGCTTTTTTAATTATCTTTCTAATTATGTAAGACAATTAATTGTCCTTATATATTCATCAGTCTTGCTATAAGTCGCAGTAGATGCTATATAGGTCCGTCGGATCTTACATCAAGATCTGTGCTTTTAGATTTTCTTTTTTCTCTCTTAAATCTCAGTCGAGTGAGACATAGCCACGCCATTAAACAGAGGCTCGGGCGCCATTAATGGAGACCTTGGGAGAGAGGTGGATGGCAGATGGAGGTCAAAGGGCTCTCCTCCCGATAAGCACGCGGAGGGGTCTGATCGCACGCCTCTCGTACTCAAATAGCTACCTTGCACGGCGCCTCCTAGCTAATAAAAAATGGGGACGCGTGGTGGCACGTAAATGGTACTAGTAAATAGAACGCCCACGGTTTCAGTAATACTTGTGTTTCCGATTGTAACGTGACAACACTTGTTCCAAAATGACTTTGTTGATTGTTAATGTGTGCGCCTTTGCAAATCGGACTACAAAATTACCACAACATGTTGGTGCCATGTCATGGCACCAAGACAAGTTTCATTATTTTCATGCGTGTTTTGGATTTACAGGAATTCAAAAACTAAGTTTCTCAATGTTTCCAACCCAGCCACGACGCCCAGAATTTTGAATTTCATTCCCATTTCTTGCATGGAACCTAGAAATTTACCCGAGGACACACATGTGATTTTTCAACCAACTTTGGTGCACTGCAACATGTGCTTGTATTTCAAATTTGAATTATGCACACAAAGGTGACACGTTCCCTCCCAGAACCACGAGCCTTCTTGAGAGAAGCTCCGATTTGCAAGAAGCTTATACCAAAATTTGTTCCTATTCGGTCATTTTTTTACCACGGCATGGTACTACCATGACATGAAACCATGCCAAGTTTCATGATTTTAAAACCAAGTTTCTCAATGTTCTCGACCGAGCCACGACGCCCAGATGTTTGAATTTTATTCTCATTTTTTGCATGGGACCTAGAAATTCACCCGAGGACACAAATGTGATTTTCAACCAACTTTGGTGCATGGGAGCATATGCTTGTAGTTCAAATTTGAATTATGCACATTAAATGACCAAAAACTCAATTAATGTGTAAATAAGGCCAAACAAAGCCGTAATAATTCCAAAATTTAACAGGGCACTCATGTAGTTCTATGTTGCCTTTGTAAATAAACTCAAGGGGGACAACATATATCATTTCGCACTCAAAGGTGGCACGTTCCCTCTCAGAACCACGAGCCTTCTTGAGAGAAGCTTCGGTTTGCAAGAAGCTTATACCAAAATCTGTTCCTATTCGGCCAATTTTTTTTACCACAACATGGTAGTACCATGACATGACATCCATGTCAAGTTTCATGATTTTCAGACGTGTTTTGGATTTACAAGAATTTTAAAACCAAGTTTCTCAATGTTCTCGGCCGAGCCACGATGCCCAGATGTTTTAATTTTATTCTCATTTCTTGCATGGGACCTAGAAATTCACCCGAGGACACAAATGTGATTTTTCAACCAACTTTGGTGCACGAGAGCATGTGCTTGTAGTTCAAATTTGACTTATGCACATTAAATGACCAGAAACTCAATTAATGTATAAAAAACGACAAACGAACCCGGAATAATTCCAAAATTTAACAGGGCACTCATGTAGTTCTATGTTGCCTTTGTTAAGAAACTCAAGGGGGGCAGCGTATATCATTCCACATTCAAAGGTGGCACGTTCCCTCTAGAACCACGAGCTTCCAAATCAGCCCAATTTTTTTACCACAACATGTTAGTGCCATGACATGACACCATGCCAAGTTTCATGATTTCCAGGCGAGTTTTGGATTTACATGAATTTAAAATCTAAGTTTCTCGATGTTCTCGGCCAAGTCATGACGCCCAGATGTTTGAATTTCATTCTCATTTCTTCCACGGGGCCTAGAAATTCAACCAAGGACACACATGTGATTTTTCAACCCACTTTGGTGCACCGGAGCATGTGCATGCAGTTCATATTTAGATTATGCACATTAAAAGTCCAGAAACTCAATTAATGTATAAAAAGGCCATATGAACCCGAAATAATTCCAAAATTTAACAGGGCACTCATATAGTTCTATGTTGCCTCTGTAAAGAAAATCAGGGGGGAGGCAGCGTATATCTTTCACACACAAAGGTGACACGTTCCCTCTCAGAACCACGAGGCTTGTTGAGAGAATCTCCGGTTTTGCAAGAAGCTTATACCAAAACTTGTCCCAATTCAGCCAAAAATTATACATATGAAAACATGGTTTAGATTATCCCGAACATCTCGCTACCTAGACCAATAATGTACTATGATTTGAATTCAACATAAAATGGATACAAATATTTGAATTGGAGAGCGTATGGTACATGTAGTTCATAGTGAAATATGATTACTGCTATATGCATGTTTTTTGTTATCAAGATAATATTTAAATTTTTGTATAACTTGACAACAATCGTATTCAAATAAGGAAAATTGATTCAAATTTAGTCCATATGGTAGACGACAATATATATGTTCACATGGTGGAGTAAAATGTTCATATGTGATGGAAGATCAAAATGTATGACTACATCAATTATAAACCGCAAGGTCACCTAACGATATATTCGAATTCAACATAACGTGGATTCAAAAATTGAAATTCGAGATCCTGGCATTTGTAATCATATAAAAATGGACATTACTCTTTCTTTTGGTGGGAATTGATTTGTTTTTGTTGTTGTTGAGGGAAGTGCGAGTCGATTTGGTACTGTGCAGGGTAATCTTGTTCTCCCGATTTTTTTACATTTTTCTTGTAGTTTTTTCAATGGCATCTATAGCAATATAGTAAAAGGGGACATGACTCTCTTGTGTCTTGTATGAATTGTTTTTTTACACGTTACGTTTGTTCTGCCGAACAAGGAATCCGCACCTTGTTATCCCGAATTTTTCAAGCTCGAGTATCTTTTGTCTCACCTGCTTTGAAACTCCCACCTCTTCAACCCGCGCCGCGCCTTGTTATCCCGGAATTTTGATGTGCACAAGAGCTCCCTCCTCATCCGAAATTGGTCCCGCAGCCCAGACACGCGAAATCCTTCTTCTACCCCTCAGCCGGAAATGAAGCTCCATGTCGCTGTGTCAAAACCGGTGGGGGTACGCTGGTAACTTACCCTACATTTTGGACAAGCGCGTCCCTAAGCTTGGCTCCCCCCTCCCCCCTTCGCCCCCCATTCGTACACCGATGCCGCCAAAACCCACGAAACCCCACGCTCCTCCGTCAGCCTCCCGACCGCCACCCAGCCGGAGACTCTTCCCCGACTACGTCGTCCACTGCAATAGCTCGCCGTCCCTCATCCACCGCACCAGATGAGGATCTGTTGTCGATCTCGTTGTCCCACCGGATCAGCCGCCCCGTCCTTGATACGTCTCCAACGTATCTATAATTTTTGATTGTTCCATGCTATTATATTACCTATTTTGGATGTTTATGGGCTTTATTTTACACATTTATATCATTTTTGGGACTAACCTTCTAACCAGAGGCCCAGCCCGTATTGCTGTTTTTTTGCCTATTTTAGTGTTTCGAAGAAAAGGAATATCAAACAGAGTCCAAACGGAATGAAACCTTTAGGAGCATGATTTTTGGAACGAACGTGATCCAGAGGACTTGGAGTGCAAGTCAAGAAGCAGCCGAGGCCTCCACGAGATAGGAGGGCGCTGAGGGAGTCCTGAATTAGGGGGTATCCGGACAGCCGGACTATGTACATCATCCGGACTATTGAAGCGTGAAGATACAAGACTCAAGACTCTGGCCCGTGTCCGGATGGGACTCTCCTTTGCGTGGAAGACAAGCTTGGCGACCCGGATATTATATTTCCCGCCTTGTAACCGACTCCATGTAAACCCTAGCCCTCTCCCGTGTCTATATAAACCGGGGAGGATGGCCCTTAGAAGGCCGATCACAATTACAATCATACCATCATAGGCTAGCTCTTAGGGTTTAGCCTCTACGATCTCGTGGTAGATCTACTCTTGTACTACTCATATCTTCTATATTAATCAAGCACGAAGTAGGGTTTTACTTCCATCGAGAGGGCCCGAACCTAGGTAAACATTGTGTCCCTTGCTTCCTGTCACCATCAGCCTAAGACGTACAGATCGGGACCCCCTACCCGAGATCCGCCGGTTTTGACACTGACATTGGTGCTTTCATTGAGAGTTCCTCTGTGTTGTCGCTTTGAGGCTTGATGGCGTCTTCAATCGCAAACAACACGGTCCAGGGCGAGACTTTTCTCCCCGGACATATCTTTGTGTTCGGCCGCTTTGCACTGCGGGCCAATTCGCTTGGTCATCTAGAGCAGATCGACAGCTACGACCCTGGCCACCAGATCAGGTTCGGAAACTTGAACTACACGGCAGATATTCGTGGGGACTTGATCTTCGATAGATTCGGGCCTGTGCCAGAAGCACCGGACAATCACGACAAGCATGGCCTAGACCTGCTGTCGAATAATGCTCGGGATACCATCCCTGCAGTAGCCCCGGATCTAAATCCGGAACAGGTTGCGTTGCCTAAGGACGGAGGGGTGGACCCCACCCCACGGGACGTATACTCATCGGCGGTGGAGCCGAACACAGGTCTCACCTCTATTAAGGCCTGTAACCTTGGGCCCTCGGACTCGTATCCGGTTGTTGGTCCCGGTCCGCATACCCTCGAGCTAGTCGGGCCAGGTTGGGCTCCGGTAATGGAGTTTACCATTGCGGACGTCTTCCAGCACTCGCTCTTTGGCGACATGCTAAACTCATTAAAGTCTCTCTCTTTGTTAGGAGACTCTGGGCCGAACCATGTCCGGCCTGAGTGGGAAGCAGGCGACGAAGGAATTCGTTGCCCACCCACCACCCACTTCATTGCCACGATCGATGATTTAACCGACATTCTTGACTTCGACTCCGAAGACATCGACGTATGGACGACGATGCAGGAGAAGCTTCAGAATCTCTGGGGCGCGGGACTACTACCTTGTCACATGATATATACATGGTGGATACGCCCAAGAAGGACGGCGGCGATGATCCGGACGATAAAACACCCGAGCAAAAGCCAAAACGGCGGCGCAGACGCCGCTCAAAGTCCAGCAACAGTAAAAATAGCAACAAGAGCGCAAGAAGGATCGATATACTAGTAAACCCCGAAGGCAGTAACGACCACATGGACCCAGCGATGGAGCAGGACGAGCCAGGTCACGCCAAACCGAGTTCAGAGCAAATACCCGATCACAATGATCCAGAGGGACGAGCTCATGAAGCCGCCCCAGAACATGAACACAGTCCGGACGATGATGCATTCACCATTCCGGACGAACGAGTGGAACGAGACAACCTCCACCGGAAGCTTATGGCCACAACAAGAAGTCTAAAGAAGCAGAAACCATGGCTTAAAGCAGCATAGGAAAAGCTCAGTTGCAGATGGAACAAAGTGCTAGACACTGAAGAAAGATATGGCGACGATCGCCATACAAAAAACTATCCAAAACGCAAGCTATTGCCAGAATTTGACGACGAGGCCGTTCCACCAAAGAATAATACGACCAGGAGACAAGACGTACCGCTTCACAACCACAATAGAGCGGCTACTGACACCGCGCATGATCTACGTGAGCATTTGGATAAGAAGGCCAGTGCAGCCAGGTCCATCTACGGATCTAAAGGACACACCCCGGCAAGGGACTATGGTCACCCAAACGCTCATACAAACCAAATACCAGTTCGGAATAATTACCGGACACAACAACAGCCGACTACATGCCATAACGTGCCCAGATACAGAGGGGCTGCTCACCCCCTGTGCTTCACCAAAGAAGTACTGGACCATGAATTCCCACAAGGCTTTAAACCTGTGAACATAGAGGCATACGACAGTACGACAGACCCAGGGGTCTAGATTGAGGATTTTATCCTGCATATTCACATGGCTCGTGGGGATGACCTCCACGCCATCAAATACCTTCCCCTCAAGTTGAAGGGACCAGCTCGACCCTGGTTGAAAAGCCTCCCCGAAAATTCAATCGGGAGTTGGGAGGAACTCGATGATGCTTTCAGGGCCAACTTTCAAGGGACTTATGTCCGGCCTCCGGATGCAGACGATTTAAGTCACATAATCCAGCAACCCGGAGAGTCTGCCCGCAAGCGTTGGAACATATTCCTCACTAAAAAGAATCAAATAGTCGATTGTCCGGATGCTGAAGCCTTAGTAGCATTCAAACACAGCATCCGCGACGAGTGGCTCGCCCGGCACCTCGGACAGGAAAAGCCAAGGACAATGGCAGCCTTAACAGGCCTTATGACCCGCTTTTGCACGGGTGAAGATAGCTGGTTAGCCCGTAAAGGCACCAGCGACCCCAACATATCCGAAATAAGGGATGGCAATGGGAAGCCACGGCGTAATAAACATAAACGCCAAAACAAGGAAGAGAGCCCGGATAACACAACAGTCAATGCCGGATTCAGGAGCTCTCGACCTGATTAGCAAAAGAAGCCATTTACAGGCAATAAAGAGGGACTGTCCGGTCTAAACAGAATCTTGGACAAACTATGCCAAATTCATGGCACCCCGGAGAAACCTGCGAACCACACACATAGAGAATGTTGGGTCTTCAAGCAGACCAACAAATTAAATGCCGAACACAAGGGGAGGGAAACACCAAGTGAAGACGAGGACGAACCTCACCAGCCGAACACTGGGGGAAAGAAAAAATTCCCGCCAGAGGTTAAAACAGTAAACATGATCCACACGTCTCACACATTCACGAGAAGGCACGAACGCGCGCTCAGAGACGCGCATGATGTAGAGCCTATCGTACCCACATCTGACTGCTGGATGTCTCGTCCGATCACTTTCGATCACATGGACGGCTGAACTAGTATTCGGCGCAGAGGATCACATGCCTTGGTGCTTGACCCAATAAACGACGGATACCGTCTCACCTGCGTCCTCATGGACGGCGGTAGTAATCTCAATTTAATATACGAGGACACTATCCGCGGTATGGGGATAAACCCATCGAGAATTAGCCAAAGCAACACCACCTTTGAAGGGGTGATACCAGGCGTGGAAGCCTACGGCAGGGGCTCAGTCGTGCTAGAAGTAACATTCGGCTCCCCAAGCAATTCCAGAAGCGAAGAACTACTCTTCACCATCGCACCCTTCCAAAGCGGCTATCACGCATTGCTTGGAAGCGGCCTTCGCCCGCTTCAACGCATTGCCGCACTATGGCTACCTTATACTAAAGATGCCCGGTCCACGTGGCGTCAACACCGTTAGCGGAATCACAGAGCGCTCCTCATGCGCAGAGGAACACGCGATGACCCTGGTGGCCGGACTGTAAGCGGCCTCCAAATATCAAAAACATGACTGGTCATTACGACCATAGACACGGTTAGACGAGTCCGGTAGCCCGAATAAAACTGAACCAGGGCACCGTTTATGCAATCCCATAGCGGATACCAGGGGCTGTAAATATTTAACACAGCCCCACGACTGGCTCAACCTTACTGGCAGGCCAACATATTACACCGTTATTATTAATCGCATACTTACGTTGTACTCTCCTACGAGTTTTTTTCTTCTTCACAAACAACGTTCGCGCGATACCCCTGCAGGATACGGCACGACGGAGACAAAGGCACAGACGTGGAGCAGGGCGCCGTGCAGCAGGTTTCTTTTTAGATTAAGCCCCTGTGTAAACCTTTTCTACTGCCTCTTGTTGTTTAACCATCCCATGGGTTCCATACCCACAGAGGATACTGCCATTATTGGCATTTTGCCACGACAGATTAAAACGCTCATACCTGGAAATTTAGGGCTTATAATAGGCTCTCATCAGCCTATTTTCTTTTAAAAAGACCGAATACCCTCGGGAGTGTTCGGCGTCACGAGTTTGGCCGTATATGCATCAGCTCCGAATCATGTCTTTGGTCCAATGTTGGGTTTGCCCGGCTCCTGGGTTTGCCGCCTTATGTTTCGTTATTATCGGCTAAGGCAGGCCAAAGGAGAACTACTGCGATTGTGCCCTGGTTATTCCGGATGAGCGCCTGAGTGGGGAAAGCCGAAAACTGACTGTCATGATACAGTGAGAGACTGTTCAACCACTCGAAGACTCACCAGAATCTTTAAGGATTCCTCCGCATTAACGAAGGGCCGTTTCTCGTCCATGTACATATGCACCCGTATTCGGGTGCATGCGAATGTACCAGGGGCTACATAGTAGCCCCACTATTAGACCCCCATGGCTAAGCGAAAGTGTTACAGCTATATAGTCTGGTTGCCTAGTTCGATGTGTGATCACCTCCGTAATGGACCAAGACGTTGGATCAAGTGTGATTAAGCATATTTCTCGCGAACACCCCCGCATTGTATGCGTGGGGGCTGAAGCCAACGACTGCTAACTTTCGGACTACTCATATCTATATACAAACGGCCGCAAAGGGGACACAATCATACTTCCGGGCAAAAAGTATAAATATAGCCTCATAATCAAAATAAAAATTGTTTTTTACAATGATTCGACTTGTCATTCGAACAAGATATTCTTCGAGCACTACGCCTCTATTAGGCGGGCACCTTCTGTGACCTGCGCCAAGTAGTGCTCGGCCGGATATTGGCCTCCCGCCGGATCCTGGGTCGCTATAATGGTGGCCTACATATCCATCCAATAGGCTTTAACGCGGGCAAGAGCCATCCACGCACCCTCTATGCACGCTGACCTCCTCATGGCGTCAATCCGAGATACGGCCCCAAGGAATTGCTGCACCAAACCAAAGTAGCTGTCCGGCTTAGGCCCGTTCGGCCAAAGATGGTCTATTATAGACCGCATTGCAAGCCTGGACAACCTGTGGAGCTCCGCAATAGCAGCCATCTTCTCATTTAGCGGCAGCGGGCGAGTGGGAGCATTGAACTGCGACCAGAAAAGCTTCTCCACTTCTTTATCACCTTGACCCTCGAAGAACTTAGGAGCGTCAGTTGTACTATTCACCAAGTCTGCATATGCGTCTGCAAGACTCCAGCGCCCAGCCAGAGGAGCGTACTTCGGATCCAAAAACCTCGTCCGCAGTAAGTAGGAGCCCCCAGTCATGATTTTGTCGGCCTGTTGGAGCACCTCCCGCATACCCCGGATTTTGGTCCGCATCTCTTTGGCGGCATTAAGTGCCTTGTCCAGCTCGGCCGAACTAGCCTTATTCTCCTTTTCAAGGAGTACATACCGGCCGACGACATTTTTCAACTCTTCAGCCATTTCGGCTATCTTTTCCTCGCTTCGGCGATGAGCAGCCTATTCGTCTCTCAACTCTTCGGCCGCCTTTAGGGCAGATGCATTGCTAGCCCAAGCTTGTTCCTTGGCCTGAGCAAGTTCTGCCCTTAGGGCCTCCATGGCAGCAGCACCATCTGCAGTGCATACACATGGCATTAACATTATGCCACTCTCGCATTTTCCTATACAACATAATAAGGGAAGCTGAGCACATACCCTGGGATTCTTCCAGCCATTTGTTCACCAGCGTGATATCGGCATCAATAGAATCGATCTGCCTCCTCAGTTCAGCAACTTCAACAGACTGGTCGGCTGCCGGATCCTTATATGCCTGCGCACATGTATGGTGCAGTCATTAATATATGATCCCCTGTTTGCCACCTATGGCGGGCAACCATAGTCTCAGGGGCTACTATCCATAGGGAGCACACCTAGCGCGTGCTTCACAACCAAAAAATAGTGCATTTTTCACTACATACCTCAAAGCCTTTGAGCAGGCTTGTAAATGCCTCAATCAAACCGCTGGCAGTGGATGAAATCTTCATGAGCACCGTACTCATTAAAGAGCGGTGCTCCTCCGAGAGCGCGGCTTGCTCCAAAAGGCCTGTCAGTATGTCCGGCCGGACATCGAACTGTGTCGAACCCTTCTCATCGCCCCCCGTGGGAGCCAAACGCTCCGGGCTCAGGGCGACTGACATGTTCGCTTCCGGCTTCGGCAGATCCGGACTCCTCCGTGACGACACCTTAGTGTCGCCCGCTTCATGAGGCGGAGAGGTGGGTGGGGTCTCACTCTCCATCATCTCCGGAGGAAGATCCCCCGAAGACGAACTCTGTCGAGAGGAGCTTCTCGCCGAACTGCAAAAGACGAAGTCCCGGTTATGTATCTCGGAGAAACACCATACCTTCGAATTAATGATTGACTTACAGCTTGATGGAGGGCTGGCCCGTTGGTGGGCACAGTGCGGTGAGGGTGCCCGTCGCGGTAGAGCCCCCCCTGGTGATACCTTCTTCCCTTGTTTGGGCCTCTCCGCCTCCAAGTCTTCGGAGGCGGCCCTCTTCCTCCTGCGCGGGGAGGAGGCCTTAACCTCCCCTTCCCGACTATCCTCCGTAGGGGAGGTAGCGATTCCCCCGGTCTAGATGCGTAGTGTGTGAAGTTCGGCTTCACTGCCTTTCCTTCGCCTTTCCATGAGGGGATTTTGCTAAGCACCCGGCCAAGCATCTTGGCGACGATTGGCCCAGTCGAACCTTCAGGAAGTGGTGCCGGACACCTGATTCTCTCCGCCTTGGTGAGCCATTCCTGGCCACGGAGGGTTTTTCAGAATAATGGTTATGATAAATATAAACGAAGTGTCCAGCTTTAAGGTTACTTACTTGGGCATCTAGGCGATTGCAGCTTAGGCCCGCATCCTCGGTGGTGTCCAGACACTTTACTTATGGTCCAAAGAATAATTTACACATCCCTTCGAGCTTCAGGCCGAAGAAGTGCTTAATAGTCCGCGGATCCTCCGGATTAAAATCCCACATCCGGAGAGGCCGACATTTGCACGGCAACATCCGTCGGATTAGCATCACTTGAATTATGCTGACAAGATTTATGTCCCTCTCAATAAGCTCCCGGATGCGATTCTGCAGTTCTGGTACTTCACCAGCAGGCCCCCAATTCCGTCCTACGTCAGTCCAAGACGCCAACTGTGGCGGAGGGCCCGAGCGGAACTCGGGGGCGGCTACCCACTTTGTACCTCTGGGAGCTGTAGCATAAAACCACCTGCGTTGCCATATATCGGATAATTCCGGGAAAGAACCCTCTGGCCATGGGGCATTAGCGTTCCTGCTTATTATGGCACCTCCGCACTCTGCATGTCGCCCCTCGATCATCTTCGGCTCCACGTTGAAGGTCTTGAGCCATAAGCCGAAGTGTGGGGTGACGTGGAGAAAAGCCTCGCACACAATAATGAACGACAAGATATGGAGGATGGCGTCTGGAGCCAGGTCATGAAAATCCAACCCATAGTAGAACATGAGCCCCCTCACAAAGGGGTCGAGGGTGAGGCCCAGGCCTCGGAGGAAGTGTGGGACAAACACGACGCTCTCGTTGGGTTCCGGCGTAGGGATAACATGCCCTGGAGCAGGGAGCCTGTGCTGAATGTCAGCGGTCAGGTATCCGACCTTCCTAAGCTTCATAATGTCCTCCTCTTGGATCGAGGAGGCCACCCATCGGCCTTTTGCGTCGGATCCGGACATGTTGGAGGATCCGGGGTGTTGGAGCTTGGGTCTTGGGTGTCAGAACTCGAGGTGCGAGAAGGAGCAAGGGAGGTAGAAAGAAGGCGTAGGCCTTGACCCCTTTATAAAAGGGATGAATATCAAGAGTCCTCAGCGCAACCGCTTGAGACTTATCTAAAATACACGGAGTCATACCAACGGTCGCCATGGGGTCGCACGCACCCATATTGATGGAAGATCCCGTAATAAGAGGAACACGATCTCTTCTTTGGCAGGACGTGCCAATAAAACCGCCTCGCAACGCGAGTCGAGGTGGAGGAGGAAACGCCAGTTCGTGTTGGACCAGACCATGATGCAAGGGCACGACGTACAAAGATTGCCAGCAGAACAGATTTATGCTATGTTCCCTACAATGCTGTGAAGATCATCTTGCAGATCCGGACACGGTCTACGTGTTCGATAATAACCTTGGAGTATTCGGAAGGAGGAACCCGCCTTGCAATGCCGAAGACAAAACTACGCGCCGGACTCATCGTCATTGAAGCCTGGTTCAGGGGCTACTAAGGGAGTCCTGGATTAGGGGGTATCCGGACAACCGGACTATGTACATCATCTGGACTATTGAAGCGTGAAGATACAAGACTCAAGACTCCGGCCCGTGTCCGGATGGGACTCTCCTTTGCGTGGAAGACAAGCTTGGTGATCCGGAAATTATATTTCCTTCCTTCTAACCGACTCCATGTAAACCCTAGCCCTCTCCGGTGTCTATATAAACCGGGGAGGATGGCCCTTAGAAGGCCGATCACAATTACAATCATACCATCATAGGCTAGCTCTTAGGGTTTAGCCTCTATGATCTCGTGGTAGATCTACTCTTGTACTACTCATATCTTCAATATTAATCAAGCACGAAGTAGGGTTTTACCTCCATCGAGAGGGCCCGAACCTGGGTAAGCATTGTGTCCCTTGCTTCCTGTTACCATCAGCCTACCCGAGATCGGGACCCCCTACCCGAGATCCGCCGGTTTTGACACCGACAGGCCCCCCCTATAGGGCGCGCCCCCTGTCTCGTGGGCCCCTCGGGCGTCCACCGACGTACTGCTTCCTCCTATATAAGCCTACGTACCCCGAAAACATCCAGGGGGCACCAGAAACACAATTTCCACCACCGTAACCTTCTGTATCCGCGTGATCCCATCTTGGAGCCGTCGTCGGTGTTCTGCCGGATGGGGAATCCACCATGGAGGGCTTCTACATCAACATCCTTGCCCCTCCGATGAGTTGTGAGTTGTTTACCACAGACCTACGGGTCCATAGTTATTAGCTAGATGGCTTCTTCTCTCTTTTTGGATCTCAATACAATGTTCTCCCGCTCTCTTGTGGAGATCTATTCGATGTAATCTCTTTTTGCAGTGTGTTTGTCGAGATCCGATGAATTGTGGGTTTATGATCAGATTTATCTATGGATATTAATTGAATCTTCTCTGAATTCTTTTATATGATTGAGTTATCTTGCAAGTCTCTTTGAATTATCGGTTTGGTTTGGCCTACTAGATTGATCTTTCTTGCCATGGGAGAAGTGCTTAGCTTTGGGTTCAATCTTGCGGTGTTCTTACCCAGTGACAGAAAGGGTTGCAAGACATGTATTGTATTGTTGCCATCAAGGATAAAAAGATGGGGTTTATATCATATTGCTTGAGTTTATCCCTCTACATCATGTCATCTTGCTTAATGCGTTACTCTGTTCTTATGAACTTAATACTCTAGATGCATGCTGGATAGCGGTCGATGTGTGGAGTAATAGTAGTAGATGTAGGCAGGAGTCGGTCTACTTGTTATGGACGTGATGCTTATATACATGATCATGCCTAGATAATCTCATAATTATGCACTTTTCTATCAATTGCTCGACAATAATTTGTTCACCCACCGTAATACGTATGCTCTCGAGAGAAGCCTCTAGTGAAACCTATGCCCCCTGGGTCTATCTCTTATCGTATTTGCTTCCAATCTACTTTTATTTGCATCTTTATTTTCTGCATCTATATTACAAAATACCAAAAATATATTTATCTTATCATACTTTCTCTATCAGATCTCACTTTCGCAAGTGGCCGTGAAGGGATTGACAACCCCTTTGTCGCGTTGGTTGCGAGTTCTTTGTTTGTTTGTGTAGGTTCGTGGGACTTGTTGAGAAGTCTCCTACTGGATTGATACCTTGGTTCTCAAAAACTGAGGGAAATACTTACGCTACTATTGCTGCATGACCCTCTCCTCTTCGAGGAAAACCAACGCAAGCTCAAGACGTAGCAGTCCTCCACCTCCAAAGAGCTGCCCTGATGTTCGCCTCATCTATCGCGCCACCTCAATCCCCACAACACCGTCTTGACCTGCCCCACCGGAACCGCAGCACCCTCACCAATTCCTCCGATGAAGCCGAGGCCAACTCGACACCACCAAGGAGGTTCTGCACTCACCGCTGCATTTTATCTTTTATTCGATCTCACGGGACTGCCAGAGCTCGATACCAAGCAGACATGGCGGGTCTCCATCGACGGTGCTGTCGCCGGCCACATCATCCACATCGTCTCTCCCCCATGTCGTTGCTTCCTCGGCGGCGACTTCCACAATGACACTAGATGCAGCTGCTCTGGCTCTCGGTCGCGCTGCGCCTCTATTCTTGCTGTCGGTCGCGCTGCTGCACTGCTCTTGCTTTCGTTTGTGCTGCTGCTCTGCTCTTGCTCTCGCTTGCGCTGCTGCTGCTGCTGCTGCTGCACGACCTCCGGTAGCTACAGGAGTTTCTGCTTTAGCACTCGCTCGCGGTGCTACTGCTCGACTTGCTCTCTGCTAGTGTGTTCCCCGCTTGAGCGTTTGCTGATTTAGATCACTGCTTCTCTGCTACTAGTGCTCGAACGCCCTAAACATCTATTGCAATGCTCTGGTACTAGTTCAATCAGTTTCGATTGTAAAGTTCATTTTCTTCAGTTAAGTTCAGAGTGAACAATACTTACAACATCTGTCGGAGCGGCCATAGAGCGGCTGATGCGTTTTACATCTAGCACTTTTTGGTGATGTATTTTACATCATCTATTGCAGATGATATTAGGGTCCCACTTCAGATTAACATTGTCTGTCTTGTCCTGCTTCAGCATCGTCGCCGTACACCTTAGCGGAGCTGCTCCAACGACGGAACCGTCCATCACAGCGGAGCAGTACCCTCGGCGCCGTTTCCAGAGGCCTCAGATCTTCTTCCCCGCCTCCGATAGTCACACCAGCATCATCACCATCCTCCATGTCCAACCCAATGATGCCGAGGTCCACAAGGCTATGCCAAAGAGGTTGTACACTCGTCACATCACTTTGTTACTCTGCATTCATGTCGATCCCTCAGGGATCCTTTGCTATGGAACTACTATTCGTGCAAATCTGTTAGAAGGAGTGGAGCACAACAAAACTGGAGGATTTTTTTCCTTTGGTGTCTCTTTTGAAGAAAAAACGTAGGAATTTTATTCACTTGGACGTCCTTTTCAAATTAATATGCATGAAGAACAGAACTAATTGCATTACTGGCATAATAAGATTCTTATTTTTTCATTTTCACGTGGTTTGACTTTAATTTGACCATGTTTCTCTATTCCTGTGTTCTTCCAATTCATGTGAACCAAACACCCAGGTTGACTGAAATCCTATGTTTCCAAACACTCTGTTTTGCACGTGCATTCCTATCCTATTCCTGTGTTTTTCCTGTCCCTGCGTTTATAGAATCCTCCAATTCTAAGGAGCCCTTACAGATTTACTTCATTTTCAGATAGGCGCCAAAGAAAACTCTGTGTGTTATGTCCTGCTCCTGCCGTGCCATCATCCACCCCACCTGAGGTGCACCATCGACAAAAGTGTTCACTGCAGCAGAGATCCCCCTGCAAACTTTCTTTCGCCGCCTCAGATCATCTTCCCCGTTGCCGGTAGCCACGCCAACTGCATTACCATCATCGACTGAGCAGATGAACCTAAGGACTACATAGTTCCGGAAGAGAGTTCGCAGTCTTTCGTGTTTGCTTACGTTATACATCGGTTATTATTACCTGCTACTTTATCGTTCAAACTTGAGGGAGTATATGGGAATTATGCAATGCCATCTTCTTTAGCTAGGCATCATATACGTGAATCATGCAATGCCATCCTGTTTAGCCAGTCATCGTATATGTGAATTATATCATGCCATATTTTTTTCCATAATGTATTCCATTTGTCAACAATGTTTATATATTCATCTACTCTTCCTGTGCATCAGCCATTTGAGTTGGTCATGGGAAAATCTGGAGTGAAAACAAGGTCTTCTGAGCAGTCAATGCTACCTGTCGATGCAGATTTCTTGCTGGTTACAGATAGCTCCTCAGCGGAGGATTCAGAGACAGATGCCAGTCGTGTCCCCCCCCGAGGTGCATGCTCTAACTTGGCTGGGTTATATTGCTCATATCATGCATATGGTGTCTTGCATTGCCATGCCATCTGCTTAGATTAGACATGCTTTATGTGAATGCCTCCTGTTTTCTTTCTATATCAGATATGTGAATTATGCAATGCCATGTTGTTCAGCCAGTTATCATATATATGAATTATGCACCGCCATGGAGCCAGGCATCATATATGTGAATTATCTCATGCCATCTTTTTTTCATTAGGTATTCCATTTGTCGACAATCTATGTATATCGAACTACTCTTCATGTGTATCAGCCATTTGAGCCGGTTATGGAAAAATCTAGAGTGAAAACAAGGTCTTCAGAGCAGGAAACGGTACCTGTTGAAGCATATATCTCGATGGTTACAGGGAGCTCCTCAGAGGAGGATTCAAAGACAGATGACCAGTCCTATATCCCACCTGAGGTGTATGCTCTAAGTTCCAATGTTTATATTTCTCATATGATTCATATGGTGTCTTGCATTGCTTAGTTTAGACATCATATTCACAATATTGAATTCCATCTGCTTAGTTTAGAGATCATACATGCGAGTGCCAGCTGCTTCGTATATGAATCAATTATGTCAATTATATCATGCCATCCTGTATACTTAGACAACATGTATGTGAATTATTTCATCCCAACCTATTTTAGAAAGACATCATATAGTTTTGTCATGTCATCCTATTTAGGTACTCATCATATGTTGAATTATGCCATTATATCCTATTAAGTTATCCATCATATATTCGAAACTGTGTCATGCTATCCTGTTTAGTTAGGCATCATATATGTGAAATTGTGTCATGCTGTCCTGTTTGGTTAGACAACATATATGTGAATTACCACATCTGTCTATCATACAATGTCTGTACATTCAATTTCTTTTCTTGTTTATCAGCCATTTGAATTGGAGGGGGTGATGGCAGTTTCTAAGGGAGCAAAAAACCGCTCTTCACAAAAGACAGTGCTACCCGTCGATGCAGATAGAACCATCGTTGTACTGGCCCACAAACTAGCCCCACCACACATAATCAAGACTCTTCCAGATTGCACACTTACATCGTTGGGCAGAGAACCAGCTACAACCCATCTAACCGCAACCCCAGCGGATAGTAATCCACTTCTAGTTGACAAAGTACCATGTCCACCACAGAGTACCCCCACACGAGCAGTTTGTAAAGCTGCTGCAGTGCCCAAAGCACGCAGACCACCACAGCTAACCCAAACTCCATGTTTAAAGCAGAAGAGCAACTGTTCTCAGGTCAGATTCCATAGCCATGGTCCATACTCCTTTACTGTTGCATCACTGTATTTACTCATACCAACTACTTTCGAATTTGAAGGATCCAATTGAAACTCCAATGGCGCAACAGGTATGTTTTAAACCTATTTCTTTAACTGGATTGCTGTTCTAACTTCTTGCTCTATGTTTATTTCAGTTTAAGTTGTATAAACAATTATGTTCTCATGTGATGTACATTACAAGTGCTGCCAATGCTGCGCAGTTTCTCACACTTATATTCTGTCTATGCTGCTGTGTCTTAAAAATATATGAGTCGAACTGTGTCTCTATCTTGATTAGGGTACATAAACTAGAATGATATGGACAATACAGTGACCATAGTACATAGATATATGTTTGTTTCATGCTGTTATCCTGTCCACCTTACTACTGAACCGGTTTACCAAAATGAGTTTCGTACACTACAAGCTAAACTGTGATGTGTCTGCTTGTTTCTCTTGTAGTATGCAAACAGAATATTGGAGAAGAGCACCGCACTATGCAATGGTAGAGAAAGTAATGCAGATAAGGTTCAAGATAGTGAGACAACCCTGTTGGTCTCCAAGAAAGGTGATAAAAACGATCTTGTAGACAGTGAGAAAACCCCATAGTCCTGCGTTGATGTAGTGTTCGAGTTACTGGCTAGTACCGCTGGCACAAGCTCTTCGAACTCGTTGCCTGAATCACTTTGGCATCTTCAGTCTCAGCTACAAGCTGAAAGGCATCAGTCAGCTGTGCTACGACAAGAAGCCGAAGGACTGAGGAAGTCCCTGCAGAATTCAGATGCATACTTTCTTGTGCAACAGCAAGCGGTGGAGGATTTAAGCGCCAAACAAGAGAAAGCTAATAAGCTTGCTAAGCATCTTGCCAGCATTATGGGTACCCAGGATATTGTTTCTTGAACTCTTCTGAAGTGGTTTCAGTTCGGGACTTGTTTTGCTGCGGCATTTATATGCTGCTTTGTTCCCTATATTTGCACTAGTGGCGAACTTTGATGCCTAGTGGATGTAATATGTGTAATAGCCGTGATAGCCTAGCATAAGTTTCTTGCTTATTTACTTCCTTGTTGTCTTGTTTATTTGTTTGCTTGTAGTCAGTGCGGTTATTTTTCCGCGGTTTGCTAGTGGCTGCAATAATCTATTTTTTAAAACTAGGCCACAATAACCATGGGCTAATATTTACTGTAGTGACACTGCGCCTCCTACGGGATGTAAAAATAGTGGGCCTTCTATGGGCCGTAGAAACAGTGGGCCTTCTACGGGCCATAGAAACAATGGGCTTTCTACGGGCCGTAGAAACAATGGGCCTTCTACAGGCCGTATCATCAATGGGCCTTATACGGGCCGTATGATCGATTGGCCAAACATGGGCCAAACAGACCGCATTATTGCCGTAAACGGGCTAGAGATGGAATCGTCCGTTCATGGGCCGACCATAACGGGTCGTTGTTAATAGGTTGTATTTGATGACGCTATGAAAACGGCCCAATGTATTAACGGACCACAAACGGGCCGACTGTAACCACAGGATGAATTTGGCCCACAAGCGGAAAATGACAGTAACGGGCCTTAAGTAACGAATGCTGGAAATAAGCCCAAGAATAAATGGGCTCTGAGAAGGCCGAAAGATAACATGGGCTGGAAACGGCCCAACGGAATAACGGGCCATTAGTGGGTATAAAGTGATACACTGTTCATTACGGGCTAGTTTCACCACGGGCCGTTAATGGGTGTAAAGTGATACACTGTTCATTACGGGCCAATTTCACCATGGGCCGTTAACAGGCCAAGAGTTACAAAGGGCCTCATATGGGCTGAAAGACGTCATGGGCCATACATGGGCCAGAAGTGAAAACGAGCTGGAATCATATTGGATGGCCCAGATGACGCTACTGGGCATAATTCGGATAGGGCGTAACGGGCCTTGGGTTAGCGGGCTGTAAATGCTATATGCGAACATGCCGTTAACAGGCTTTCCATGGGCTGGCTCGCCACCTTTTGACCAAGTCAAGCGGGCTGGTCTTTTCACAGAAATGGGCCTCTGTTGGGCCGTGCCACGTGTCGACGTATCATAGGCGCCTTCTGTCCAATGAGTGGATGACATCTGTCCCAACGATGAGCCGACATGTGTTTCCTCCAGCCAATGATGATTTTACACGTGGAAAATCCCCATTGGTCAGGGTTGTTCACGGGTTATCGGATCCAAAACCCGACCCGATAGCTTAACGGTGCCGTTACGGTGGATGCCACGTGTCGGTCACCCTTGACGAAAGCACTTCTGTGACGCGCGATTTACCGTCATGGAAGTGGACATGATAATTTTGGTAATGTCATGGAACACTTCTACAACAGCACATGTATGACTATCTTGATTCTGTCATAAAATCGTCATGTATGTACATGCATGATAGAAAACGCGACCTACTGTGACAAACACATATCATCACGGAAGTGTATATTTTTTGTAGTACTTGATGGTGATTCTTCTCTTCTACTTCTTCTTTTTGGAGAATCTTCTCTTCTTTTGTAGGGTGTCGTACACTCATTGGAATAGTGTCCGGGTCTTCCACAATTGTAGCAATTACACTCACGACTAGAAGATCTTTTGTCATTGTAGGACCTTGACTTGGAACTTCTTTCCTTACTCCTACTCTTGTAGAACTTGTTGAAGTTCTTCACCATTAGGCTCAATTCTTCATTGAAGTTTTGTTTCTCACTTGATAATGTGGAAGATTCACATGGGGCTTTGTAAGCACCACTTGACTTGTTGTGGAGCTCCTCCTTATCCTTGAGTGACATCTCATGAGCAACAATTCTTCCAATGACTTTTGTTAGCTTGAGATCTTTGTAATTGGGCATCATTTGGATTAATGTGCACACAGTATCATATTTTCCTTCCAAAGCTCTTAGGATCTTCTTGATGATGAATTTGTCGGTCATGTCTTCACTTCCTAAGCCGGCAATCTCATTTGTGATAAGAGCAAGCCTAGAATACATTTCAGTGACACCTTCACCATCCTTCATTTTGAACTTCTCAAGTTGACTTTGAAGCACATCCAATTTGGATTCCTTGACGGAGTCGGTACCTTCGTGCATGTCAATCAAAGTATCCCAAATTTCCTTTGCATTCTAAAGACAACTGATTTTGTTGAATTCTTCGGGGTACAATCCGTTGAAGAGGATATCACAAGCTTGAGCATTGTATTGCAACATCTTCAACTCTTCCGCGGTAGCTTCATGGTTCGATTCTCTCCCATCAAAGAATTCACCTTGCAAGCCAATACACACAATAGCCCAAACGGCGGGGTTATGTCCAAGAATATGCATTTTCATCTTATGCTTCCAACTAGCAAAATTAGTACCATCAAAGTAAGGACCTCTACGGTGGTAATTTCCCTCGCTAGACGCCATACTCTCCTAGGTTGTGAAACCAAGGCTATGACTACAAAAGCTATGGAAATCAAAGCAAATGGAGACCAAAGCTCTGATACCACTTGTAGGATCGAAAGTATGTCTAGAGGGGGGTGATTAGACTACTTGACCAAATAAAAATCTAGCCTTTTCCCAGTTTTAGTTCTTGGCAGATTTTAACAACTTAGCACAAGTCAAGTAATCAACCTACACATGCAATTCTAAGAGTATAACAGTGGAATGTAAAACTATTGCATATGAAGGTAAAGGGGAGGAGTTTGAGAAGGCAAACGCAATTGGAGACACGAATATTTTTGTCATGGTTCCGATAAGTGGTGCTATCATACATCCACATTGATGGAGACTTCAACCCACGAAGGGTAACGGCTGCGTGAGTCCACAGAGGGATCCACCCACGAAGGGTCCACGAAGAAGCAACCTTGTCTATCCCACCATGGCCGTCGCCCATGAAGGACTTGCCTCACTAGGGTAGATCTTCACGAAGTAGGAGATCTCCTTGCCCTTACAAACTCCTTGGTTCAACTCCACAATCTTGTCGGAGGCTCCCAAGTGACACCTAGCCAATCTAGGAGACACCACTCTCCAAGAAGTAACAAATGGTGTGTTGATGATGAACTCCTTGCTCTTGTGCTTCAAATGATAGTCTCCCCAACACTCAACTCTCTCTCACAGGATTTGGATTTGGTGGAAAGAAGATTTGAGTGGAAAGCAACTTGGGGAAGGCTAGAGATCAAGATTCATATGGTAGGAATGGAATATCTTGACCTCAACACAAGTGTAGGTGGTTCTCTCTCAGAAAATGTATGTTAGAAGTGTAGGCATGTTCTGATGGCTCTCTCCACGAATGAAGAGTGGGTGGAGGGGTATATATAGCCTCCACACAAAATCTAGCCGTTACACACAACTTACCAATCTCGGTGGGACCGAATCGTGAAACTCAGTCGGACCGATTTAGCAAATAATGTGACCGTTAGGATTTTTGGTGGGACCGACATGTCAACTCGGTGGGACCGATATCGTTAGGGTTAGGGCATAACGTAATCTCGGTGAGACCGATTACACAAACTCGGTGGGACTGATTTTGGTAATAAGCTAACCAGATAGTTGGTCAGGCAAACTCGATGGGACCGATTCGCTCATCTCGGTGAGACCGAAACGTTACGAAAGGGAAACAGAGAGTTTGCATTGCAATCTCGGTGGGACCGATCACTCATCTCGGTTGGACCGAAATGTTATGAAGGGAAACAAAGAGATTACAATCCCATCTCGGTGAGACCGAGATCCCTATTGGTGAGACCGGAAAGACTAGGGTTTGTGGCAGTGGCTATGACATCTAAACTCGGTGGCGCCAGATAGAAAGAATCGGTGGGGCCGAGTTTGACTTTTGGTTTGGGTCATATGTGGATGTGAGAAAGTAGTTGAAGGCTTTGGAGCATATCACTAAGCATCTGGAGTAAGAAAGCCATTAAGCAACACCTCATCCCTCCTTGATGGTATTGGCTTTTCCTATAGACTCAATGTCATCTTGGATCACTAAAATAGAAAATGCAGAGTCTTGAGCTTTGAGCTTGAGCCAATCCTTTTGTCCTTAGCATTTTGAGGGATCAACTTTTCTCATCCATGCCATGACAATCATTGAGCTTTCCTGAAATACTTATCTTGAAATAGCATTAGCTCAATGAGATATATGTTGTTAGGAATTACCAAAACCACCCAGGGATAGTTGCACTTTCAGATTCCTTTACGGTTTAACACAACAAGCATCGAATAGAAGGCTCCCAGCAAGGCACAACATAAGGGGCATCTCCTTTGTTTGGACGCCGCTTCCCTTCACCATAACTGAACAACAGACGTGACCTGCATCATTCGCTTGCCTACCATATAATGATCGCCGATGCCATCGCTCCGCTCCATTACTCCATCTTAGGTTGTATATTTTGTCTCTTTATATGCCATCTCATGTTTAAATTCATAAATAACAATTTTCCTTCTATCTTTACTTATATTATTTGGGTTAGTAAAATATAGATACAGCGGATGGTGTTATTGGAAGCCAGATTATAGGATTTTTTTGAAACGGAGGCAAAAGATTTGCTCCATATATTCATTAAGAGGATAAAAGGAGTTTGCATTTCAATAGACCCACAATCACAAATACGGTTACTCTCCGAACATAATAGCCCCTAAATATTTCGCACCTATGGTTACTGAGAGCTCCATTTCTTCTAATACCATGTTGACTAAGATTGTGGGAGGGGTGCTTTTGTGACGGAAGACCCAAGCATTCCTCTCATTCCAAATTTTCCATGACATAAGCATAGTGAGGTAGACCATGGTTGTCAGGACCCCGATCATAAGTCACACCAATCTAGCATGTAACACATCATATCATTTTGCGGCCTCAGGCACGGTATCCCCATGGGTGCCACCTTACCTGGCTCGGGACCGTTTGCGCCTTCTGGCTCACATATATGATAGTGCCGCTAGCATCCATATGGCAAAGAACCTGGGCCGACATGACTAGTCGTAAACCCAAGGTGGCGCTAACTTACAGGGATAGACATACGTGACCCAGCAATGAACGTGTCGATCAACAACATATGAACCCAAGTCGTAGCAAGCTACAAGGACTTAAAGGAACAACATGTGACATTTCCTCGAAGGGACAGACACAAGAACGAAGAAGGACACATGCCGGCCAACCTAAGTGTTCCGGAGTAGTAGCAAGCTACCATGGCTCAGTGGAAGCACTAGGAGACATTTCCCGGTAAGAGAGCCTACCAAGAATAAACAACTAGGTTGTCGGATACCACACATCCCAAGCATTTCAATAACATACACACAATATGCTCGATATGTGCAAATACAACATGGCATCACAACAAAACTCTACGACTCAAAGTATTTATTCAAGAGGCTCCGAGGAGTCAAGTATTACAAACATGGGTCTCATAACCCAACATTCAGAGCATACAAACAACGGAAGCATAACATGTCTGAGTACAGACAACTACAAATGAAAAGGGATGAGAAGCCTGACTATCTACAAGATCCTCCCAAGGTTACAAGATCGTAGCTGAGGTAATCAAGCTAAATGTCGAAGTCCATGCGGAACTACTAGTGAGACTGAAGTCTCTCTGCAAAAGCATAAATTAAGCAAACGTGGGTACAAATGTACTCACCAAGACTTACATCAGAACTAGCTACTTATGCATTAGTATCAACAAAGGGGTGGTGGAGTTTAACTGCAGCAACCCAGATTTTACTCAGTGGCTATCCTGATCTACGACTGCAAGTAACTCTTTTGTGGTGGCGCACACGAGTCCACATATTCACCATATCAATACACCACTATGGATCCACTCCCATCTCCCTACGAGAACGCCATCCATAGCGCTCACGCTTATCTTGCACATTTTAGAGTATCCACTTTCACTTGTGTATGAACTGTATAAGTAACCAAGTGGTCCTTTACCGTGGATGTGGCTATTCGAATAGATGATGTTAACCCTGCAAGGGTGTACTTCTTCAGACACGCTCTCACCAGTTATCTTCGTTTACACGACATGTACTCGGCAACCTTCAAGCGGAAGCCCCGCGAGGGTGTCGTCCACAACCTGACAAACCACACAAGTCCCTAGTCCAGGTTTATCCCCTATTCAGGTTCCATCCGCAGGGAGTCCGGCCGAGGTTTCCACATACGGCCCCGAACGATGTGTGAAGGGTTCCCGGGTCACCAAACGGGTGACTTAGTACACCTGTCCACGTGCCTACCGCATCATAGCCCACCCATCGGTTCAGCGCTGTGCATGACCTCCAGAATACTACAAACACCAGAAACTACTTGCAACTCCCGGACAGAGGACAGGGGCGGTTAATAAGTCGAGAGGGTCCATAGGTTTTGGGCCCAACGCGTGGTAGTAGCCGATCTTAAATCACATACACAGATCTCAGCTCCTAAGGATGGTTCCAATGAAACAACCACCATGTACTCCTGCATGGCATCTCATCGATACCTTTACCAAATCATTTTCACACACTTAGCTCACACACAGTAGGACATGTTCATCACCATCCCAATTCATCCCTGATGAATCAGACCTGACTCAACTCTAAGCAGTAGCAGGCATGACAAACAAGCATGAATGAGTAGGCACATCAGGGCTCAAACAACTCCTACTCATGCTAGTGGGTTTCATCTATTTACTGTGGCAATGACATGTCATGCAGAGGAAAAGGGGTTCAACTACCACAACATGTAACAGATGAATCACTGTTGTCCTAATGCTGTAAAAGAGAGTAGGAGAGAGAGTGGGATGGTATTGGAATGAACAAGGGGGTTTTGCTTGCCTGGCACTTCTAAAGATAGTATAGTTCTTCATCGGTGTCATCGATCTCATCGTCGGAACCACGTCTACTGAGAGGGAACAAAAATTGGCAAACAAGGAACAACACCATCAATGCAATGCAACAATATGATGCATGATCATGACATGTTAATATGCTGTGATTGAGCTAATGCTACTAGCAACAGGTTAAATGAAGTTGGTTTGAACCCTAGATTCAGATTCAAACTCCATATGTTAATATTCAAATGTCATTCATTTGATTTGTCCTAAACAGTGGTCATAAGTTGTTCTAACATGCATGAAAATGGTACATATGGATAGATTGGATTTTTCTGATCATTTTTCATATATAAATTGTTTCATTCTAAGGTATGGTTGAATTACTATGAATTTTTGAAGTATATACTATTTTCTGGATTATTTTTAATCCAGAAATTGATTAACTGCGTCAGCATTGAGTAAGCATGACATCAGCGAGTCAACTGAGGCTGACCAGGGTCAAACCTGACCAGTGGGTCCCACTGGTCAGTCTCACAGTGCTAGCTCGAGTCATAGACAGGTGGGACTGGGTCAGCAGCCACGTCAGCAAGTCAACACAAACGTGTGGGGTCGGTCAACAGGTGACGTGGCCCGGTCAAACTAACCCGTGGGGCCTGTGTGGTTAGTTTAATCTAAACAAAAACTAACTAGGGTTAAATAGGTAGTGGGGCCCGGCTATCAGTGTCACTTGGTTAAACTAACCGCAGGGTTAGTGGCTAACCTAATCCGCCACGTCACCTAACCGGCGTCTAGCCGCCGGTGCTAAGCAGAACGCGGCGACGCTCCTCGTCCGGCCATCTCCGGCGACGAGAGCTTGTGTGGCTGGGCTCTGCTACCTCTTGAGCATGCCTTGGTTTTCCCTTGAAGAGGAAAGGGTGATGCAGCAAAGTAGCGTAAGTATTTTCATCAGTTTTTGAGAACTAAGGTATCAATCCAGTAGGAGGCTACACTCAAATCCCTCGTACATGCACAAACAAATAAGAACCTTGCAACCAACGCGATAAAGGGGTTGTCAATCCCTTCATGGCCACTTGCAAATGTGAGATCTGATAGAGATAATAAGATAAATATTTTTGGTATTTTTATGATATAGATTGGAAAGTAAAGATTGCAAAATAAAATAGATCGGAAACTTATATGATGGAAAATAGACCCGGGGGCCATATGTTTCACTAGTGGCTTCTCTCAAGATAGCATAAGTATTACGGTGGGTGAAGAAATTACTGTAGAGCAATTGATAGAAAAGTGCATAATTATGAGAATATCTAGGCATGATCATGTATATAGGCATCACGTCCGCGACAAGTAGATCGAAACGATTCTGCATCTAGTACTATTACTCCACACATCGACCGCTATCCAGCATGCATCTAGAGTATTAAGTTCATAATAACAGAGTAACACATTAGGCAAGATGACCAGATGTAGAGGGATAAACTCAAGCAATATGATATAAACCCCATCTTTTTATCCTCGATGGCAACAATACAATACGTGCCTTGCTGCCCTTGCTGTCACTGGGAAAGGACACCGCAAGATTGAACCCAAAGCTAAGCACTTCTCCCATTGCAAGAAATATCAATCTAGTAGGCCAAACCAAACTGATAATTCGAAAAGACTTGCAAAGATAACAAATCATACATAAAAGAATTCAGAGGAGATTCAAATATTGTTCATAGATAATCTTGATCATAAACCCACAATTCATCGGATCTCGACAAACACACCGCAAAAAGAATTACATCGAATAGATCTCCAAGAAGATCGAGGAGAACTTTGTATTGAGATCCAAAGAGAGAGAAGAAGCCATCTAGCTAATAACTATGGACCCGAAGGTCTGTGATAAACTACTCACACTTCATCGGAGAGGCTATGGTGTTGATGTAGCAGCCATTCATGATCGATTCCCCCTCGGCAGAGCGCCGGAAAAGGCCTCAAGATGGGATCTCACGGGTACAGAAGGTTGCGGCGGTGGAAATAGGGTTTCGTGGTGCTCCTGGATGTTTTCAGGGTATATGAGTATATATAGGCGAAAGAAGTCGGTCAGGGGAGCCACGAGGGGCCCACGAGGGTGGGGGGCGCCCCTACCCCCTGGGCACGCCCTCCTGCCTCGTGGCCTCCTCGTTTCTTTATTGACGTCCAGTCCAAGTCTCCTGGATTGCGTTTGTTCCAAAAATAACTCTCCCGAAGGTTTCATTTAGTTTGGACTCCGTTTGCTATTCCTTCTCTACGAAACACTAAAATAGGCAAAAAACAGCAATTTGGACTGGGCCTCCGGCTAATAGGTTAGTCCCAAAAATAATATAAAAGTGCATAGTAAAGCCCATTAAACATTCAAAATAGATAATATAATAGCATGGAATAATCAAAAATTATAGATACGTTGGAGACGTATCAAGCAACCCCAAGCTTAATTCCTGCTCGTCCTCGAGTAGGTAAATGATAAAAACAGAAATTTTGATGTGGAATGCTACCTAGCATATTTCTCAATGTAATTTTCTTTATTGTGGCATGAATATTCAGATCCAAAAGATTCAAGATAAACGTTTGATATTGACATAAAAATATTAATACTTCAAGCTTGCTAACCATGCAGTTTATGTCTTATCAAAATAACATAGCCAAAGAAAGCTTAACCCTACAAAATCATATAGTTTGGCCATGCTTCATTTTCGTCACACAAAATGCTCCCATCATGCACAACCCCGGTTTCACCCAAGAAATTGGTTCATACTCCCTCCGTTCGGAATTACTTGTCTCGGAAATGGATGTATCTAGAACTAAAATACGTCTAGATACATCCATTTCTGCGACAAGTAATTCCGAACGGAGGGAGTACTTTTTAACGCGCTTCAGCCTTTTCAACCCTCACGCAATACATGAGCGTAAGCCTTGGACATAGCACTATGGGTGAAGTAGAGTATGATGATAGGGATTATGTGAGAAAACAAAAAAGGAGAAAGTCTCACATTGACTCGGCCAATCAATGGGCTATGGAGATGCCCATCAATTGATGTCAATACGAGGAGTAGGGATTGCCATGCAACGGATGCACTAGAGCTATAAATGTATGAAAGCTCATCAAAAGAAACTAAGTGGGTGTGCATCTAACTTGCTTGCTCACGAAGACCTAGGGCAATTTGAGGAAGCCCATCATTGTAATATACAAGCCCAGTTCTATAATGAAAAATTCTCACTAGTATATGAAAGTGACAACATAGGAGACTCTCTATCATGAAGATCATGGTGCTACTTTGAAGCACAAGTGTGGTAAAAGGATAGTAACATTGTCCCTTCTCTCTTTTTATCTCATTTTTTATTTGGGCTTCTTTGGCCTCTTTTTTTATTTGGGCTTCTTTGGCCTCTTTTATTTTTTATAAAGTCCGGAGACTCATCCTGACTTGTGGGGGAATCATAGTCTCCATCATCCTTTCCTCACATGGGACAATGCTCTAATAATGGAAATCATCACACTTCTATTTATTTACAACTCAAGAGTTACAACTCAATACTTAGGACAAAATATGACTCTATGTTAATGCCTCCGGCGGTGTACCGGGAATGAATCAAGAGCGACATGTATGAAAGAATTATAAAGGTGGCTTTTCCACAAATACGATGTCAACTACATGATCATGCAAGGCAATATGACAATGATGGAGTGTGTCATAATAAACGGAATGGTGGAAAGTTGCATGGAAATATATCTCGGAATGGCTATGGAAATGCCATAATAGGTAGGTATGGTGGATGTTTTGAGGAAGATATAAGAATGTTTATGTGTGATAGAGCGTATCGTATCACGGGGTTTGGATGCACCTGTGAAGTTTGCACCAACTCTCAAAGTGAGAAAGTGCAATGCACGGTACCGTAGAGGCTAGCGAATTGCAGAAGGGTAAGAGTGTGTATAGTCCATGGACTCGCATTAGTCATAAAGAACTCATACATTTATTGCAAAATTTTATTAGCCCTCGAAGCAAAGTACTACTACACATGCTCCTAGGGGAAGGGTTGGTAGGAGTTAACCATCGCGCGAACCCGACCTCCACTCATAAGGAAGGCAATCAAAGAACAACCCATGCGTCAAATTTGTCACACAACGTTCTGTTGGGGAACGTAGTAATTTCAAAAATTTCCTACGCACACGCAAGATCATGGTGATGTGTAGAAACAAGAGGGGAGAGTGTTATCTACATACCCTTGTAGACCGTAAGCGGAAGCGTTAGCACAACGCAGTTGATGTAGTTGTATGTCTTCACGGCCCGACCGGTCAAGCACCGAAACTACGGCACCTCCGAGTTCTTGCACACGTTTAGCTCGATGACGTCCCTCGAACTTCGATCCAGCCGAGTGTCGAGGGAGAGTTCCATTAGCGCGACGGTGTGGTGACGATCTTGATGTTCTACCATCGCAGGGCTTCGCCTAAGCACCGCTACAATATTATCGAGGTGGACTATGGTGGAGGGGGGCACCGCACACGGCTAAGAGATCCAAGGGATCAATTGTTGTGTCTTTGGTGCTAGCCCTGCCCCTCTATTTATATGTTGAGCCCCGGGGTCGAAACTTGGAGCAAAAGCCTCCTCAAAGTCGGTTTTGCCCGAAAGGCAAGAGTCCCACTCGGACTGCAGGACCAAATGCCAAAATCCATGGCGTCTGGCCCAGACGCCATGGGCCTCGGCGTCTGGCCCAGGGCCAGACGCCAGGGTCTCCGGCGTTTTGCCCCCTGGCCTCCGCAAAACTCCTTTTACACCGACCTAAAGCCTCATGGGCTTGACCCCTTGGCCTAACTATATCATCAAATATATGAATCTTTACGTCTCGACCATTTCGAGACTCCTCGTCATGTCCCCGATCTCATCCGGGACTCCGAACTCCTTCGGTACATCAAAACATGTAAACTCATAATATAACTGTCATCGAAACCTTAAGAGTGCGGACCCTACGGGTTCGAGAACAATGTAGACATGACCGAAACACGTTTCCGGTCAATAACCAATAGCGGAACCTGGATGCTCATATTGGCTCCCACATATTCTACGAAGATCTTTATCAGTCAGACCGCATAACAACATACGTTGTTCCCTTTGTCATCGGTATGTTTACTTGCCCGAGATTTGATCGTTGGTATCCAATACCTAGTTCAATCTCGTTACCGGCAAGTCTCTTTACTCGTTATGTAATGCGTCATCCCGTAACCAACTCATTGGTCACATTGCTTGCAAGGCTTATAGTGATGTGCATTACCGAGAGGGCCCAGAGATACCTCTCCGACAATCGGAGTGACAAAACCTAATCTCGAAATACGCCAACTCAACATGTACCTTCGGAGACACCTGTAGTACTCCTTTATAATCACCCAGTTACGTTGTGACGTTTGGTAGTACCCAAAGTGTTCCTCCGGTAAACGGGAGTTGCATAATCTCATAGTTACAGGAACATGTATAAGTCATGAAGAAAGCAATAGCAATATACTAAACGATCAAGTGCTAGGCTAATGGAATGGGTCATGTCAATCACATCATTCTCCTAATGATGTGATCCCATTAATCAAATGACAACACATGTCTATGGTTAGGAAACATAACCATCTTTGATTAATGAGCTAGTCAAGTAGAGGCATACTAGTGACTATATGTTTGTCTATGTATTCACACATGTATCATGTTTCCGGTTAATACAATTCTAGCATGAATAATAAACATTTATCATGAAATAAGGAAATAAATAATAAGTTTATTGTTGCCTCTAGGGCATATTTCCTTCAGTCTCCCACTTGCACTAGAGTCAATAATCTAGTTCACATCGCTATGTGATTTAACACCAATATTCACATCTGCATGTGATTAATACCCATAGTTCACATCATCATGTGATCAACACCCAAAGGGTTTACTAGAGTCAATAATCTAGTTCACATCGCTATGTGATCAACACCCAAAAGAGTACTAAGGTATGATCATGTTTTGCTTGTGAGAGAAGCTTAGTCAATGGGTCTGTCATATTTAGAGCCGTATGTATTTCGCAAATATTCTATGTCCACAATGCTCTGCATGGAGCTACTCTAGCTAATTGCTCCCACTTTCAATATGTATCCAGATTGAGACTTAGAGTCATCTGGATTGGTGTAAAAGCTTGCATCGTTGTAACTTTAACGACGAGCTCTTTTATCACATCCACAATCGAGAAACATCTCCTTAGTCCTCACTAAGGATATTCTTGACCCATGTCCAGTGATCTACTTATTAGATCAAAATTGTATTCCTTTGCCAAACACAGAGCAAGGTATACAATAGGTCTGGTTCACAGCATAGCATACTTTATAGAACCTATGACTGAGGCATAGGGAATGACTTTTCATTCTCTTTCTATTTTCTGCAATGGTCGGGTCTTGAGTCTTACTCAACTTCACACCTTGTAACACAGGCAAGAACTCCTTCTTCGGCTATTCCATTTTGAACTATTTCAAAAATTTATCCAGGTATGTACTCATTGAAAAATCTTATCAAGCGTCTTGATCTATCTATATAGATCTTGATGCTCAATGTGTAAGCAGCTTCACCGAGGTCTTGCTTTGAAAAACTCTTATTCAAGTATCCTTTCATGCTATCTAGAATTTCCATATCATTTCCAATTAACAATATGTCATCCACATATAATATTAGAAATGCTACAGAGCTCCCACTCACTTTCTTGTAAATACAGGCTTCTTCAAAAAGTCTGTATAAAACCATATGCTTTGATCAACTCATCAAAGCATATATTCCAACTCCGAGATGCTTGCACCAGTCCATCGATGGATTGCTGGAGCTTGCACACTTTGTTAGCATCTTTAGGATTGACAAAAATTTTCTGGTTGCATCATATACAACTCTTCTTTAAGAAAACCATTAAGGAATGCAGTTTTGTTTATCCATTTGCCAGATTTCATAAAATGCGACAATTGCTAACATGATTCAGACAGACTTAAGCATAGATACGAGTGAAAAACTCTCATCGTAGTCAACACCTTGAACTTGTCGAAAACCTTTTGCAACAATTCTAGCTTTGTAGATAGTAACACTATCAGCGTCCGTCTTCCTCTTGAAGATCCATTTAATCTCAATGTCTCGCCGATCATTGGGCAAGTCAATCAAAGTCCATACTTTGTTTTCATACATGGATCTTATCTCAGATCTCATGGCCTCAAGCCATTTTGCGGAATCTGGCTCACCATCGCTTCTTCATAGTTCGTAGGTTCGTCATGGTCTAGTAACATAACTTCCAGAACAGGATTACCGTACCACTCTGGTGCGGATCTTACTCTGGAAGACCTACGAGGTTCTGTAGTAACTTAATCTGAAGTTTCATGATCATCATCATTAACTTCCTCACTAATTGGTGTAGTAGTCACAGGAACAAATTTCTGTGATGAACTACTTTCCAATAAGGGAGCAGGTACAGTTACCTCATCAAGTTCTACTTTCCTCCCACTCACTTCTTTCGAGAGAAACTCCTTCTCTAGAAAGGATCCATTCTTAGCAACGAATGTTTTGCCTTCGGATCTGTGATAGAAGGTGTACCCAACAGTTTCCTTTGGGTATTCTATGAAGACGCACTTCTCCGATTTGGGTTCGAGCTTATCAGGTTGAAAACCTTTTTCATATAAGCATCACAACTCCAAACTTTAAGAAACGACAGCTTAGGTTTACTGCTAAACCATAGTTCATACGGTGTCGTCTCAACAAATTTAGATGGTGCCCTTTTTAAACGTGAATGCGGCTGTCTCTAATGCACAACCCCAAAACGATAGTGGTAAAACCGATAAGAGACATCATAGATCGCACCATATCCAATAAAGTGCGGTTACGATGTTCGGACACACCATAACATTGTGGTGTTCCAGGTGGCGTGAGCTGTGAAACTATTCCACATTGTTTTAATTGAAGACCAAACTCGTAACTCAAATATTCGTCTCCGCGATCAGATCGTAGAAATTTTATTTTCTTGTTACGATGATTTTTCCACTTCACTCTGAAATTCTTTGAATCTTTCAATTATTTCAGACTTATGTTTCATCAAGTAGATATACCCATATCTGCTCAAATCATTTTGTGAAGGTCAGAAAATAACGATACTTGCCACGAGCATCAACACTCATTGGATCGCATACATCGGTATGTATTATTTCCAATAAGTCAGTAGCTTGTTCCATTGTTCCGGAGAACGGAGTTTCTAGTCATCTTGCCCAAAAGGTACGGTTCGCAAGCATCAAATGATTCATAACCAAGTGATTCCGAAAATCCATCTTTATGGAGTTTCTTCATGCACTTTATACCGATATGACCCAAACGGCAGTGCCACAAATAAGTTGCACTATCATTATCAACTTTGCATCTTTTGGCATCAATATTATGAATATGTGTATCACTACGACCGAGATCCAACAAACTATTTTCATTGGGTGTATGACCATCAAAGGTTTTATTCATTTAAACAGAACAACAATTCTTCTCTGATTTTAAATGAATAACCATATTGCAATAAACATGATCAAATCATATTCATGCTCAACGCAAACACCAAATAACATTTATTTAGGTTCAACACTAATCTCGAAAGTATAGGGAGTGTGCGATGATGATCATATCAATCTTGGAACCACTTCCAACATACATCGTCACTTCACCCTCAACTAGTTTCTGTTTATTCTGTAACTCCTGTTTCGAGTTATTAATCTTAGTAACCGAACAAGTATCAAATACTCATGGGCTACTATAAACACTAGTAAGACACACATCAATAACCTGTATATCAAATATACCCTTGTTCACTTTGCCATCCTTCTTATCCACCAAATATTTGGAGTAGTTCCACTTCCAGTGACCATTTCCTTTGCAGTAGAAGCACTCAGTTTCAGGCTTTGGTTCAGCTTTGGGCTTCTTCGTGGGAGTGACAACTTGCTTGGCATTCTACTTGAAGTTCCCTTTCTATCCCTTTGCCCTTTTCTTGAAACTAGTGGTCTTGTCAATCATCAACACTTGATGCTCTTTCTTGATTTCTACCTTCATCGGTTTCAACATCACGAAGAGCTCGGGAATTGTTTTCGTCATCCCTTGCATACTATAGTTCATCACGAAGTTCTAGTAACTTAGTGATGGTGACTAGAGAATTCTGTCAATCACTATCTTATCTGGAAGATTAACTCCCACTTGATTCAAGTGATTGAAGTACCCAGACAATCTGAGCACATGCTTACTAGTTGAGCGATTCTCCTCCATCTTTTAGCCATAGAAATTGTTGGAGACTTCATATCTCTCAACTCGGGTATTTGCTTGAAATATTAACTTCAACTCCTGGAACATCTCATATGGTCCATGACGTTCAAAACGTCTTTGAAGTCCCGATTCTAAGCCGTTAAGCATGGTGCACTAAACTATCAAGTAGTCATCATATTGAGCTAGTCAAACGTTCATAACGTATGCGTCTGCTCCTGCAATAGGTCTGTCACCTAGCGGTGCATTAAGGACATAATTCTTCTGTGCAGCAATGAGGATAAACCTCAGATCACGGATCCAATCCGCATCATTGCTACTAACATGTTTCAACACAATTTTCTCTAGGAACATATCAAAATAAACATATGAAAGCAACAACGCAAGCTATTGATCTACAACATAATATGCAAAATACTACCAGGACTAAGTTCATGATAAATTAAAGTTCAATTAATCATATTACTAAAGAACTCCCACTTAGATAGACATCTCTCTAGTCATCTAAGTGATTACGTGATCCAAATCAACTAAACCATGTCCGATCATCACGTGAGATGGAGTAGTTTCAATGGAGAACATCACTATGTTGATCATATCTACTATATGATTCACGTTCGACCTTTCGGTCTCCGTGTTCCGAGGCCATATCTGTATATGCTAGGCTCGTCAAGTTTAACCTGAGTATTCCGCGTGTGCAACTGTTTTGCACCCGTTGTATTTGAACGTACAGCCTATCACACCCGATCATCACGTGGTGTCTCAGCACGAAGAACTTTCGCAATGGTGCATACTCAGGGAGAACACTTCTTGATAATTAGTGAGAGATCATCTTATAATGGTACCGTCAATCAAAGCAAGATAAGATGCATAAAGGATAAACATCACATGCAATCAATATAAGTGATATGATATGGCCATCATCATCTTGTGCTTGTGATCTCCATCTTCGAAGCACCGTCGTGATCACCATCGTCACCGGCGCAACACCTTGATCTCCATCGTAGCATCGTTGTCGTTACGCCATCTATTGCTTCTACGACTATCGCTACCGCTTAGTGATAAAGTAAAGCAATTACAAGGCGTTTGCATTTCATACAATAAAGCGACAACCATATGGCTCCTGCCAGTTGCCGATAACTTCGGTTACAAAGCATGATCATCTCATACAATAAAACATAGCATCATGTCTTGACCATATCACATCACAACATGCCCTGCAAAAACAAGTTAGACGTCCTCTACTTTGTTGTTGCAAATTTTATGTGGCTGCTACGGGCTTAGCAAGAACCGTTCTTACCTACGCATCCAAACCACAACGATAGTTCGTCAAGTTAGTGCTGTTTTAACCTTCGCAAGGACCGGGAGTAGCCACACTCGATTCAGCTAAAGTGAGAGAGACAGACACCCGCCAGCCACCTTTAAGCACGAGTGCTCGCAATGGTGAAACCAGTCTCGCGTAAGTGTACGCGTAATGTCGGTCCGGGCCGCTTCATCTCACAATACCGTCGAACCAAAGTATGACATGCTGGTAAGCAGTATGACTTGTATCGCCCACAACTCACTTGTGTTCTACTCGTGCATATAACATCAACACATAAAACCTAGGCTCGGATGCCACTGTTAGAGAACGTAGTAATTTCAAAAATTTCCTACGCACACGCAAGATCATGGTGACGTGTAGCAACGAGAGGGGATAGTGTTGTCTACATACCCTTGTAGACCGTAAGCGGAAGCGTTAGCACAACGCGGTTGATGTAGTTGTACGTCTTCACGGCCCGACCGATCAAGCACCAAAACTACGGCACCTCCGAGTTCTTGCACACGTTCAGCTCGATGACGTCCCTCGAACTCCGATCCAGCTGAGTGTCGAGGGAGAGTTCCGTCAGCACAACGGCGTGGTGTGATCTTGATGTTCTACCATCGCAGGGCTTCACCTAAGCATCACTACAATATTATCGAGGTGGACTATGGTGGAGGGGGGCACCGCACACGGCTAAGAGATCCAAGGGATCAATTGTTGTGTCTTTGGTGCTAGCCCTGCCCCTCTATTTATATGTTGAGCCCCGGGGTCGAAACTTGGAGCAAAAGCCTCCTCAAAGTCGGTTTTGCCCGAAAGGCAAGAGTCCCACTCGGACTCCAGGACCAAACGCCACAATCCATGGCGTCTGGCCCAGACGCCATGGGCCTCAGCGTCTGGCCCAGGGCCAGACGCCAGGGTCTCCGGCGTTTGGCCCCCTGGCCTCCGCAAAACTCCTTTTGCACCGACCTAAAGCCTCATGGGCTTGACCCCTTGGCCTAACCATATCATCTAATATATGAATCTTTACGTCTCGACCATTTTGAGACTCCTCGTCATGTCCCCGATCTCATCCGGGACTCCGAACTCCTTCGGTACATCAAAACATGTAAACTCATAATATAACTGTCATCGAAACCTTAAGCGTTCGGACCCTACGGGTTCGAGAACAATGTAGACATGACCGAAACACATTTCCGGTCAATAACCAATAGCGGAACCTGGATGCTCATATTGGCTCCCACATATTCTACGAAGATCTTTATCGGTTAGACCGCATAACAACATACGTTGTTCCCTTTGTCATCGGTATGTTTACTTGCCCGAGATTTGATCGTTGGTATCCAATACCTAGTTCAATCTCGTTACCGGCAAGTCTCTTTACTCGTTACGTAATGCATCATCTCGTAACCAACTCATTGGTCACATTGCTTGCAAGGCTTATAGTGATGTGCATTACCGAGAGGGCCCAGAGATACCTCTCCGACAATCGGAGTGACAAAACCTAATCTCGAAATACGCCAACTCAACATGTACCTTCGGAGACACCTGTAGTACTCCTTTATAATCACCCAGTTACGTTGTGACGTTTGGTAGTACCCAAAGTGTTCCTCCGGTAAACGGGAGTTGCATAATCTCATAGTTACAGGAACATGTATAAGTCATGAAGAAAGCAATAGCAATATACTAAACGATCAAGTGCTAGGCTAACGGAATGGGTCATGTCAATCACATCATTCTCCTAATGATGTGATCCCATTAATCAAATGACAACACATGTCTATGGTTAGGAAACATAACCATCTTTGATTAATGAGCTAGTCAAGTAGAGGCATACTAGTGACTATATGTTTGTCTATGTATTCACACATGTATCATGTTTCCGGTTAATACAATTCTAGCATGAATAATAAACATTTATCATGAAATAAGGAAATAAATAATAACTTTATTATTGCCTCTAGGGCATATTCCTTCACGTTCACCATACGTGCATGCTACGAGACTTGCCAACTTTAACACAAGTATTTCTCAATTTCATAATTACCCAACTAGCATGACTCTAACATTACCACCTTTATATCTCAAAACAATTATGAAGTATCAAACTTATCATAGTACTTAATGCACTCTATATGAAAGTTTTTATTATACCCAACTTGGATGCCCATCATATTAGGACTAATTTTATAACCAAAGCAAATTACCATGCTGTTCTAAAAGACTCTCAAAATAATATAAGTGAAGCATGAGAGATCAATAAGTTCTACAAAATAAAACCACCACTGTGCTCTAAAAAGATATACGTGAAGTACTAGAGCAAAATTATCTAGCTCAAATATAAGTGAAGCACATAGAGTATTCTAATAAATTCCGATTCATGTGTGTCTCTCCCAAAAAGTGTGTACATAAAGGATGATTGTGGTAAACTAAAAAGCAAAGACTCAAATCATACAAGACGCTCCAAGCAAAACACATATCATGTGGTGAATAAAAATATAGCATCAAGTAAAGTTACCGATGGACGAAGACGAAAGAGGGGATGCCTTCCGGGGCATCCCCAAGCTTAGGCTTTTGGTTGTCCTTGAATATTACCTTGGGTTTCCTTGGGAATCCCCAAGCTTAGGCTCTTGCCACTCCTTATTCCATAATCCATCAAATCTTTACCCAAAAACTTGAAAACTTCACAACACAAAACTCAACAAAAAATCTCATGAGCTTCGTTAGCGAAATAAAACAAACCACCACTTTAAGATACTGTAATGAACTCATTCTTTATTTATATTGGTGTTAAACCTACTGTATTCAGACTTGTCTATGGTTCATACCCCCGATACTAGCCATAGATGTCAGGACCCCGACTCAATGCCACATCGATCTAGCATGTAACACCTCATATCACTTTGCGGCCTCACGCACGGTATTCCCACGGGTGTCGCCTTACCTTTGCCCGGGACCGTTTGCGCCTTTTGGCACACGTATATGACAGTGTCGCTAGCATCCATATGATAAGGAGCCCGGGCTGACATGGCTAGTCGTAAACCCAAAGTGGCACAAACTTACACAGACAGGCATCCATGACCCAGCATCGAACGTGTCGGTCATCAGCGAGTGAATCCAGGCTGTAGCACTGGGCTAGCAGGACTCCGGTGAACCGGGCTGTAGCGGGCTAACAGGACTCCGGTATTCATCGCGTGACATTTCCCCGAAGGGACAGACACAGGAACAAAGAAGGACACATGCCGGCCAGCCTAAGTGTTCCGGAGCAGTAGCAAGCTACCATGGCTCAGTGGAAACAGTAGGAGACATTTCCCGGTAAGAGAGGCTACTAAGGATAAACAACTAGATAGTCAGATCCCACACATACCAAGCATTTCAATAACATACACACAATATGCTCGATATGTGCAAATACAACATGGCATCACAACATGACTCTACGACTCAAGTATTTATTCAATAGGCTCTGAGGAGCGAGATATTACAAACATGGGTCTCATGACCCAACAATCAGAGCATACAAGTCAAAGCACATGCGGAAGCTTAACATGTCTGAGTACAGACATTTAGAAATGAAAAAGGCTGAGAAGCCTGACTATCTACCAGATCCTGCCGAGGGCACAAGATCGTAGCTGAGGTAACAAGCTAAACGTCGAAGTCCACGTGGAACTACTAGCGAGACCGAAGTCTCTCTACAAAAACATAAAATAGGCAAACGTGAGTACAAATGTACCCAGCAAGACTTACATCAGAACTAACTACATATGCATCATTATCAACAAAGGGTATGGTGGAGTTTAACTGCAGCAAGCCAGCTTTGACTCGGTGGCTAACCTAAACTACGACTGCAAGTAACTCTTTTGAGGTGGCGCACACGAGTCCACATATTCACCAACCAATACACCACTATGGAACCGCTCCCGTCTCCCTACGAGAACGCCATCCATAGCACTCACGCTTATCTTGCGTATTTTAGAGTATCCACTTTCACTTGTCTATGAACTGATATAGGCAATCCAGAAGTCCTTTTCCGCGGACACGGCTATTCGAATAGATGATGTTAACCCTGCAGGGGTGTACTTCTTCATACATGTTTCCACCACTTAGCGTCTGCACACGACATGTGCTCGGCAGACTTCAAGCGAAAGCCGACGTGGGTGTAGACCACGACCTACCTAAACACTCAAGTCTCTAGTCCAGGTTTATCGCCTATTCGGGTTCCATCCATGAGGAGATCCGGCCGGAGTTTCGCTCACAGCCCCAAACGATGTGTGCAGGGTTCCCGAGATACCTAACGGGTATCCGGTACACCGTGCCACGTACCTACCGCATCACAGCCCACCCCTACGGTCAGCACTGTCCACGGCCTCCAGTAAGCTACAAACACCAGAAACTACTTGCAACTCCTGGACAGAGGACTAGGGTGAATAATAAGTCGAGCGGGGTCATATTTCAGGGCCCAATGCATGGTAGTAGCTGAATCATGGATCACAAACACAGAACTCAGTTCCTAAGGACGGCTTCAATGAGACAACCCACCATGTACTCCTACATGGCCTCTCACCGATACCTTTTACCAAATCGTGTTCACACACTTAGCTCACACACAGTAGGACATGTTCACACTCCTCTGATTCATCCCCGATGAATCAGACATGACTCAACTCTAAGCAATAGCAGGCATGACAAACAAACATGAATGAGTAGGCACAACATGGCTCAAACAACTCCTACTCATACTAGTGGGTTTCATCTATTTACTGTGGCAATGACAGGTCATGCAGAGGATAAAGGGGTTCAGCTACCGCAGCAAGTAACAAATGACTCGTTGTTGTCCTAATGCAGTAAAAGAGAGCAGGGTGAGAGAGTAGGATTGTATCAGAATGAACAAGGGGGTTTTGCTTGCCTAGCACTTCTGAAGATAATATAGCTCTTCATCGGTGTCAACGATCACATCATCGGTACAGCGTCTACCGAGGGGAAACAACACCGGCAAACACAGAAGAAACATGATCAATGCAATGCACAGTATGATGCATGATCATGACATGGCAATATGAATGTGTTTTGGGCTAATGCACTTAGCTATGATTCAAATGAAGTTGGTTTGAATACATGATTCAAACTCCAACTCCATATATGATTATTTAAATGCACTTTATTTGTTTTGTCCAAAACAGAGGACAAACATTGTTCAAACATGCATGAAAATGGCACAGCTGGATTCCTTGAATTTTTCTGATAATTTTTCATATATAACTTGATTGATTTGGAGCTACGGTTGATTTTCTATGATTTTTAGAAGTTTTGGCTATTTTCTAGAATTTTCTAATTTACTTTAAATCCAGAAAATTATTAACAGCGTCAGCATGACATCAGCACTACGTCAGCAGGTCAACGGGGCTAGTCCAGGTCAAACCTGACGTGTGGGGTCCACACGTCAGTGACACATGAACTAATCCCGGTCAAACCCAGCGCTGACTGGGGTTTGACCAGGCGTGGGGCCCACTGTCAGCGGTTGTAGGGTGTTTAGCTGGTTGGGTTAGCTCCTAATGACGAGGCCACGTCAGCTCCTGCCGGAGTTTCGCTGGCGACGACCTAAACTGCGGCGGCAACTCGCCGGACTTGAGCTGCGGGCGATGGATGGATGCGTGAAGGCCACCAGGGGGTAGCCCGCGCTCGACCGCGTCTAGCTGAGCGATCGGAAGGCCTCGGAGTCGCCGGAGATGACGGCGGCGAGCACAGAAGCGGCGGCCGGAGCTCGGGCGAGCTCGAGGTCGAGGCCACAGCGGCCTTGGTGATGCGGGGTTAACACCTACGGTGTCTACGTGGTGCGGCGAGAACGTTGGACGCATGCCCAGGACCGAATGGTCACCGGAGCGTCATCGCCGACGAGCTTTGGCGGCGGCGCTTGTCGGTCATCAAGGGGGCGACGGCTACGGCAATCAAACGAAGAGGGGAAGAGGGGGAAATGGTGGCGGAGCTCACAGCGGTGCCGTAGGGATGGTTAGCGGGCTCGGGGACGTCCTGCGTGCGGCGGATCGACGACGATGGTGGCCGGAGCCCGAGGTGGAAGACGACGGCGATGGCGACATTGCTGGCCTCCCGGGGTCGCGTGCGTCGTGTGTGTAGCTCCACGGGGTCGGGACGGAGCTCAGGGATGCGGAGAGGGAGCGAGGGGGTGGCTGTGGCCGTGGGGGAGCTCGTCGGCGGCGACGGTTGCGTTCGGGCGAGTGAGAGAGAGGAAGCAGAGGAGGGGGAAGAGTTTGGGAGAGAGTGAGAGAGTTCCAGGGGGTGGCGTGGCACACATGGAGGCGTCCAGGGTGTCGAGGTGGAGCGGCAAGCAGGAGGTGGCCGGGGCGTGCGCCGGCGTGCGTCGGCCACGCGCCTGTGCCTACTGGCGCGAGGAGGAAGGCGACAGGGGGGAGTGGAGATGGGCTGGGCCGGAATAGGAGCTGGGCCAGGTAGGTTTCTCTCTCTCCTTTTTCTAATTATTGCAGTTTTCTATTTTCTGCAATTGGTTTTGATTTGATTTAAAATATCAAATCATTTTTCTAAAACTTTCTGTAAATTGTATGTGAGCTCAGGAACTAGTCCAAGGTCACAGGCAACTTACAAAAATATTTGAACTTTATTTCTTATATAATAGAAATAAATTCAACTCAAATATGTCATTGGTTTAAGTCAAAGGCCCAAAAATAAATAATTCTGTGATTCCAAAAATATTGGTTTGAATTTTACCTCTTACCAATATTTTCACAGAGTAACAGGAACATTTCTTTGGACTCATTTGATAAGATTTAAATGTTGGTTATTTTTAGAGGTCTTCTGAGGCTTTTGAAAATTCCTCAATTCAAATTTCATTTGAATTAAAACATGATGCTCACATGAGGGTCTAGCCTAATGCATAACAGGACCAGGGATGTGACAACTCACCCCCACTAAACAAAAATCTCGTCCCGAGATTCAAGCGTAGGGTAAGGTGAAGGGGGAACGCAAACTAGCACAATCTTCACAATCCAGGTTGCACTTCAAATGAACGTTGATTCGTTCACCATCATTGTCTCGAAGTCTTGCTCTGAGAACTCCAACTATCATGACAACGAGAGGAAGGAAAGACCCTAAAAGAATCGTTCTTCTCGAAGGTCGAACAACTCAGGATTAACTCACGGAATGAGACATAGCAACATCTCTTGAGCTGAGAGACGAAGCACACCTCTAGCGGAAAGGAGTGGAACAAATGACGGAGGTTTACCAGGTAGACTACAATTCCACACTTAAAAAGGTGGTAAACGATTGTCAACGTAGCGAGGAGCTGAGTTGCCATGATACCACAACGAGGCACCTTAGGGATGGTGACTCGTAGATATATCCCCTTAAGTGGCAAAAAGATATACCTTTGATTCAGAGATCATTGAAACTCTTTAAACCAGCCTAAGGCAATTCTCAAGCGATCGTTTGGAGGGGGTCGGTAGAATGGCATACTCGGACTTGGATGATGTGGATTACCTTGTTGAAACCCACACAAGGGATGATTTTAGAAATTGGGGAGAAGCTCAACAGTAGAGAGTGAGTCCACTGTTTGAAAAGTTATAGCATAACCGAGGAAACTGAGAGCATCCCAGTTAGTGTCGATGATAACACCTAGCGCTTGTGCGTGCTCTCAAGAACTTGAGCATTTCCATAATCATCAAGATTTTACCAATATCTGTGTCAAGGGTGCTGACAACACAACATACTACCATGATGACTAGCGATGGACGACGTAGATGCAAAGGAGGATAACACTTTCTCATATTTCACCTTAGCGAGGCCAAGGGGACGAAATCTGGATGATCGACCGAGAGACATTTAGCACTCCGCTTCTAATGTTCTCCTTGATGTACTAGCGTATCCCATTCCTTGAAATGGTCTGGTATCTAGAACATCAGGTAAAGGTCGTACTTCGGAAACACTAAAATCATAAGGCATAGCTAGGGGGTAAATCCTACGAAGTCCTTATGGGGAGGTGGCCAACTTCCTCAAACAAGATACTATAATAATAGGTCTACCGGATGGGTGTGTTGGCCACGACATCCACCTTACCGGTTATCGAGAGACCAATATTATAGTTCTTGGGAAATGTTCCAACCATCACATCTGCCTGAGATTCAGATCTGGTTGGTGTCAGGATATTCCAGACTCATCGAGTCTAGGAAGAAAAACGAAAGTTTGCAACACAAATCGACGAGATGATGTTGCGAGATTCTCAGGAAATGAACTACGATAGTAAGCTCCAAAACATGAGCTGGTTCTGCTACAAACATGTGAACACGTTGTCCCAGACAAGCATGACCACAAAGTAGTCTTATAATAAAACACTACCGAGTTCAGGAGGGGAACCATCATCGAGGATATCGAAGTCCTTGCATAAGGTATACTCTTAAGAAGGAACTTCTTCTCCTTGAACAGATCAATCAGTGGCTTGGTGTGCTAGGGACACATATAGAATGGAGGTTGCAAGTCTCCAGACCACAGAATACTTCGCACGTATGCATGACTGACTTGGGATGATTCCAGAGGAAGCAAAACTAACTTTCTCAAATTCACGGCGGCAACTTTCACCAAATGCACGTGTATAAGAGGAAGTCACTCCTTTCATCAAACAAATACTTCATGAGCTAGCATGAAGAAAATGCTTTCAAAAGTTTCCAACACTAACTTGTTGTCCAACAAGATCATGGAGGAGATAAGGATGTTGTCAATGGGCTCAACAACAATTCATCTGGGTTTCCTTTTAAAAGGAATTCCATAGTTAAGTGAACAAGTGATAGCATGGGTCAGACCCAAAAGATATAATGGTGTATGCTCGAGGGATCAACCACGAGTAAGACAACATTACGAATATCGTTGGTTCTGGTCTGATTGGATGATAGCCCATACTCTAATCAAAGGTTGGATAAAAATGATAGGTCCATTAACTGATCACGAGGTTCAGTCGATGAAAATATCAACTTTCTTCAACACACATACAAGACATCCCTTATAATGAACTATATCGGACAAGCTTCTATCTTCCAACTCTCCAAGTTGATGCATAGCTTAACCAACTAGCTCAGGGGTATCCAACATGGATTCTTGGAGAAAGGGTGGTTTACAGGATAAACCAACTTGATCATGAGCTTAACATAGCAGTCAGGTGACAACCTGGTGATACTTTCGAGAAGATATTCAGAAAATCACGAACCACCGATATGTTACTAAGATCGAGAACAATCTTGCTTTTCAGGGCAAGACGATATGATCAAATGAGCGAGGACTTGACAAAATCCTAACTCATTGATCGGAGAGTGCACCAGAAATAAGGACTAGGTAGCACAATCAACCTTAGGGTGACGATTCAATAATCAACACGCTAAGAATGAGGTTATCGTCCATTTAACTACCAAGCAACGGAGTTGCTAGGAGTATTGATTTCACACACCATGATTCATTCGTCGACATTCCGGTTATAACAACACGGAAACCGAGAAATGAATAATGATGGAGAGAAGTATCACTTCACCAAGAGTTCATAGGATGGTGTGCAATTCCCATGACATTCTTGATATAAAGATGGTAATACTCCAAAGTAGAACAGAGCAAAAGCAAGATTAGCAATTTGATCTGCAGAGTACGACTGCTTTGACCCAATCCTGGAAATGGACAAGGTACTGGAGTTTGTTTCTCCCAGTCATTCCGGAATAGAATGGCTTGACGGACCACAAGAGTAATAGGAATGCACGCATACTCTTGACTATCAAATGATAGACCAGGGTTAGAAGACAACTAAGAGGGACAACTCAAAGGAACATATAACTTTCTGAGTTGTGGATGCATAGATTAGTATGTCGAACCAAGTTCAACATAATTCTTCCGGATAACCCATGCAGAAAGGTTGAGCTGGCAGAGTCACAATATAGCATGGAGAACTCATCGAGAGCACTCTTGTTGTCATCTTTTGGTTCAGAAGAACTCCTGCCAAGAATGGTTCATGGTATTTGGAAGAACGATATACCACGGACCTCGAGGACTATCGCAAAGGTTACTAATATCCTAAAGGAACTAGCAACACTATCAACATGATGTAAGTAGGGTGAATCTCGGGTTCAAGAACCCAGAAATAGAATGCCTACTAACTAAATGGCATCACGGGATGCTTTCGATAATGACGGCCAGAATCATCACACTGGAAACACAGATCATGGCTAGACCACTAGATGATCCCCTAAGCACTTAGGGTCATAATAGGAACTCCAACATATATGTCAAGGCAATAGAATACCTCAACTCAGCAATTAGTGTGATTAACCTGGCCCAAAGGAACATAAAAACCAGAGGGGAAGGACTTGCAAGTGCATCAGATTGTTTAGAAACCTGGGATGACTCGGACAGCATAACGGCTGTAAATGCTCAAAAAGATTTGAGACAGTCACAAAAATGGTGGCATAACCACTCAAAAGCACAATACCAAGGTTTTGAGATCAACAGTTAACATACAGAAGTCGTAGGAACTGGACTGAGGCTTAAGTCCAACAGTTCTATAGATCTACGGATTAGTAACACGTGAACTGATAGAAAGAAGATAAAACCTAGTTCCTTAACCCCGTAGAAAAGATAAGATGACTCAGATCAGAAGGGCATGAGGTATAAGGAGTAAAAAGAGCCTTACGTTCTATCCCACCATCAATTCCCTTACATAACTAAAGAATTTCTAGACTCAACTTCGACCAGTTTGGCTTGGTACTCCTACAGGCAGTCAAGCTCTGATACCAACGCTGTCAGGACCCCGACTCAATGCCACATCGATCTAGCATGTAACACCTCATATCACTTTGCGGCCTCACGCACGGTATTCCCACGGGTGTCTCCTTACCTTTGCCCGGGACCGTTTGCGCCTTTTGGCACACGTATATGACAGTGTCGCTAGCATCCATATGATAAGGAGCCCGGGCTGACATGGCTAGTCGTAAACCCAAAGTGGCACAAACTTACACGGACAGGCATCCATGACCCAGCATCGAACGTGTCGGTCATCAGCGAGTGAATCCAGGCTGTAGCACTGGGCTAGCAGGACTCTGGTGAACCGGGCTGTAGCGGGCTAACAGGACTCCGGTATTCATCGCGTGACATTTCCCCGAAGGGACAGACACAGGAACAAAGAAGGACACATGCCGGCCAGCCTAAGTGTTCCGGAGCAGTAGCAAGCTACCATGGCTCAGTGGAAACAGTAGGAGACATTTCCCGGTAAGAGAGGCTACTAAGGATAAACAACTAGATAGTCAGATCCCACACATACCAAGCATTTCAATAACATACACACAATATGCTCGATATGTGCAAATACAACATGGCATCACAACATGACTCTACGACTCAAGTATTTATTCAATAGGCTCTGAGGAGCGAGATATTACAAACATGGGTCTCATGACCCAACAATCAGAGCATACAAGTCAAAGCACATGCGGAAGCTTAACATGTCTGAGTACAGACATTTAGAAATGAAAAAGGCTGAGAAGCCTGACTATCTACCAGATCCTGCCGAGGGCACAAGATCGTAGCTGAGGTAACAAGCTTAACGTCGAAGTCGGAATGAACAAGGGGGTTTTGCTTGCCTGGCACTTCTGAAGATAATATAGCTCTTCATCGGTGTCAACGATCACATCATCGGTACAGCGTCTACCGAGGGGAAACAACACCGGCAAACACAGAAGAAACACGATCAATGCAATGCACAGTATGATGCATGATCATGACATGGCAATATGAATGTGTTTTGGGCTAATGCACTTAGCTATGATTTAAATGAAGTTGGTTTGAATACATGATTCAAACTCCAACTCCATATATGATTATTTAAATGCACTTTATTTGTTTTGTCCAAAACAGAGGACAAACATTGTTCAAACATGCATGGAAATGGCACAGATGGATTCCTTGAATTTTTCTGATAATTTTTCATATATAACTTGATTGATTTGGAGCTACGGTTGATTTTCTATGATTTTTAGAAGTTTTGGCTATTTTCTAGAATTTTCTGATTTACTTTAAATCCAGAAAATTATTAACAGCGTCAGCATGACATCAGCACTACGTCAGCAGGTCAACGGGGCTAGTCCAGGTCAAACCTGACGTGTGCGATCCACACGTCAGTGACACATGAACTAATCCCGGTCAAACCCAGCGCTGACTGGGGTTTGACCAGGCGTGGGGCCCACTGTCAGCGGTTGTAGGGTGTTTAGCTGGTTGGGTTAGCTCCTAATGACGAGGCCACGTCAGCTCCCGCCGGAGTTTCGCCGGCGACGACCTAAACTGCGGCGGCAACTCGCCGGACTTGAGCTGCGGGCGACGGATGGATGCGCGAAGGCCACCAGGGGGTAGCCCGCGCTCGACCGCGTCTAGCTGAGCGATCGGAAGGCCACGGAGTCGCTGGAGATGATGGCGGCGAGCACAGAAGCGGCGGCCGGAGCTCGGGCGAGCTCGAGGTCGAGGCCACAGCGGCCTTGGTGATGCGGGGTTAACACCTACGGTGTCTACGTGGTGCGGCGAGAACGTTGGACACATGCCCGGGACCGAATGGTCACCGGAGCGTCATCGCCGGCGAGCTTTGGCGGCGGCGCTTGTCGGTCATCAAGGGGGCGACGGCTACGGCAATCAAACAAAGAGGGGAAGAGGGGGAAATGGTGGCGGAGCTCACAGCGGTGCCGTAGGGATGGTTAGCGGGCTCGGGGACGTCCTGCATGCGGCGGATCGACGACGATGGTGGCCGGAGCCCGAGGTGGAAGACGACGGCGATGGCGACGTTGCTGGCCTCCTGGGGTCGCGTGCATCATGTGTGTAGCTCCACGGGGTCGGGACGAAGCTCAGGGATGCGGAGAGGGAGCGAGGGGGTGGCTGTGGCCATGGGGGAGCTCGTCGGCGGCGATGGCTGCGTTCGGGCGAGTGAGAGAGAGGAAGCAGAGGAGGGGGAAGAGTTCGGGAGAGAGTGAGAGAGTTCCAGGGGGGTGGCATGGCACACATGGAGGCGTCCAGGGTGTCGAGGTGGAGCGGCAAGCAGGAGGTGGCCGGGGCGTGCGCCGGCGTGCGTCGGCCACGCGCCTGTGCCTACTAGCGCGAGGAGGAAGGCGACAGGGGGGAGTGGAGATGGGCTGGGCCGGAATAGGAGCTGGGCCAGGTAGGTTTCTCTCTCTCCTTTTTCTAATTATTGCAGTTTTCTATTTTCTGCAATTGGTTTTGATTTGATTTAAAATATCAAATCATTTTTCTAAAACTTTCTGTAAATTGTATGTGAGCTCAGGAACTAGTCCAAGGTCACAGGCAACTTACAAAAATATTTGAACTTTATTTCTTATATAATAGAAATAAATTCAACTCAAATATGTCATTGGTTTAAGTCAAAGGCCCAAAAATAAATAATTCTGTGATTCCAAAAATATTGGTTTGAATTTTACCTCTTACCAATATTTTCACAGAGTAACAGGAACATTTCTTTGGACTCATTTGATAAGATTTAAATGTTGGTTATTTTTAGAGGTCTTCTGAGGCTTTTGAAAATTCCTCAATTCAAATTTCATTTGAATTAAAACACGATGCTCATATGAGGGTCTAGCCTAGTGCATAACAGGACCAGGGATGTGACAATAGATTCATCAAAATAAGCAAACAACACACGAAAAACAGAATTTGTCGAAAACAGAACAGTCTGTAGTAATATGTAACTCTCGAATACTTCTGGAACCTCAACAATTCTACCAAAATAGTAAGTCCGAGAAATTTTGTTTATTAATCTTCTTAAAAACAATCAACTGAAAATCTCGTTTCTGTGATTTATTAAAATTATTCTCGTGCATGCAAAAGTTTCTGTTTTTCAGCAAGATCAAATTAACTATCACCCAAGATGATCCTATAGGTCTTACTTGGCACAAACACTAATTAAAACACAAAACCACATCTAACCATAGGCTAGATGAATTATTTATTACTAAACAGGAACAAAAAGTAAAGACCAAAAATAAAATTTGGTTGCCTCCCAACAAGCGCTATCGTTTAACGCTCCTAGCTAGGCATAAAAGCGAGAATAGATCTAAGTATTGCCATCTTTGGTATTCAATTCATAGGTGGATCTCATAATAGATTAATAAGGTATTTTGATTTTCTTCCTAGGAAAGTGTTCCATGCCTTTCCTTAATGGAAATTGGAATCTAATATTTCCTTCTTCCATATCAATAATTGCACCAATCGTTCTAAGGAAAGGTCTACCAAGAATAATAGGACATGAAGGATTGCAATCTATATCAAGAACAATAAAATCTACGGGAACATAATTCCTATTTGCTACAATAAGAACATCATTAATCCTTCCCATAGGTTTCTTAATGGTGGAATCCGCAAGGTGCAAGTTTAAAGAGCAATCATCAAATTCACGGAAACCTAACACATCACACAATGTTTTTGGAATCGTGGAAACACTAGTATCCAAAATCACACAAAGCATAGCATTCATGATCCTTAATTTTAATTTTAATAGTAGATTCCCACACATCATAAAGTTTACTAGGGATAGAAGCTTCTAATTCAAGCTTTTCTTCATAAGATTGCATTAGAGCATCAACGATATGTTTAGTAAAAGCTTTATTTTGACTATAAGCATGAGGAGAATTTAACACGGATTGCAACAAGGAAATACAATCTATTAAAGAACAATTATCATAACTAAATTCCTTGAAATCCAAAATATTGGGTTCATTGCTATGTAAAGTTTTGACCTCTTCAATCCTACTTTTACCAATTTTTGCATCAAGATCTAAAAACTCCGAATCATTGGGACACCTTTTAACTAAAGTTGACTCATCTCCAGTCCCATCATTATCAAGATTAATATTGCAAAACAAAGATTTAATAGGGGACACATCAATCACTTTTAGATCTTCATCCCTATTATCATGAAAACTAGAAGAACACGCTTTTACAAAACAACATTTCTTAGCACACATTCTAGTGGTTCATTCCTTGCACTCATCAATGGAAATTCTCATAGATTTGAGAGACTCATTGATATCATGCTTAGGTGGAATAGATCTAAGTTTCAAAGAATCAACATCAAGAGAAATTCTATCCATGTTCCTAGCCAATGCATCAATCTTAGGCAATTTTTCTTCAAGCAAAGCATTGAAATTCTTTTGAGAAATCATAAAATCTTTAACACTAATCTCAAAATCAGAGGGCATATTATTAAAATTTCCATAAGAGTTGTTGTAGGAATTACCATAATTGTTAGAGCAATTACTAGGAAATGACCTAGGATTAAAGTTTCCTCTATACGCATTGTTACCAAAATTATTCCTACCAACAAAATTCACATCCATAGATCCATTATTATTCTCGATCAAAGTAGACAAAGGCATATCATTAGGATCAATAGGAGCACTCTTATTAGCAAACAATTTCATAAGTTCATCCATCTTTCCACTCAAAACATTAATCTCTTCTATCGCATGAACCTTTTGACTAGTAGATCTTTCAGTGTGCCATTGAGAATAATTAACCATAATATTATCTAGGATTCAATAGCTTCTCCTAAAGTGATTTCCATAAAAGTGCCTCCCGCGGCCGAATCTAAAAGATTTCTAGAAGCAAAATTCAATCCGGCATAACAATTTTGTATGATCATCCATAAATTTAATCCATGTGTAGGGCAATTGTGAATCATTAATTTCATCCTCTCCCAAGATTGTGCAATATGCTCATGATCAAGTTGCTTAAAATTCATAATATTGTTTCTAAGAGAGATGATCTTAGCGGGAGGAAAATACTTAGAGATAAAAGCATCTTTGCACTTATTCCATGAATCAATACTATTTTTAGGCAAAGATGGAAACCAAGTTTTAGCATGATCTCTAAGCGAAAACAGAAATAGCTTCAATTTAACAATAGCATTATCCATGTCTTCCTTCTTTTGCATATCACACAAATCAACAAAGTTGTTTAGATGAGTAGCGGCATCTTCACTAGGAAGGCCAAAGAATTGATCTTTCATGACAAGATTCAACAAAGCAGCATTAATTTCACAAGATTCAGCATTGGTAAGAGGAGCAATCGAAGTGCTAAGAAAATCATTGTTGTTGGTATTGGAAAAATCACACAATTTAGTATTGTCTTGAGCCATCGTGACAAACAATCCAACACACAAGCACACAAGAGGCAAGCGAAAAAGAGGCGAACGGGGAAAAGAGGGCGAATAAAACGGCAAGGGTGAAGTGGGGGAGAGGAAAACGAGAGGCAAATGGAAAATAATGTAATGTGAGGGACAAGAGTTTGTGATGGGTACTTGGTATGTCTTGACTTATGCGTAGACCTCGCCAGCAACGGCGCCAGAAATCCTTCTTGCTACCTCTTGAGCATGCGTTGGTTTTCCTTGAAGAGGAAAGGGTGATGCAGCAAAGTAACATAAGTATTTCCCTCAGTTTTTGAGAACCAAGGTATCAATCCAGTAGGAGGCTACACTCAAATCCCTCGTACATGCACAAACAAATAAGAACCTTGCAACCAACGCGATAAAGGGGTTGTCAATCCCTTCACGGCCACTTGCAAAAGTAAGATCTGATAGATATAATAAGATAAATATTTTTGGTATTTTTATGATATAGATTGGAAAGTAAAGATTGCAAAATAAAATAGATCGGAAACTTATATGATGGAAAATAGACCCGGGGGCCATAGGTTTCAGTAGTGGCTTCTCTCAAAATAGCATAAGTATTATGGTTGGTGAACAAATTACTGTCGAGCAATTGATAGAAAAGCACATAATTATGAGAATATCTAGGCATGATCATGTATATAGGCATCATGTCCGCGACAAGTAGATCAAAACGATTCTGTATCTAGTACTATTACTCCACACATCGACCGCTATCCAGCATGCATCTAGAGTATTAAGTTCATAAGAACAGAGTAACGCATTAGGCAAGACGACATGATGTAGAGGGATAAACTCAAGCAATATGATATAAACCCCATCTTTTTATCCTCGATGGAAACAATACAATACGTGCCTTGCTGCCCCTGCTGTCACTGGGAAAGGACACCGCAAGATTAAACCCAAAGCTAAGCACTTCTCCCATTGCAAGAAAGATCATTCTAGTAGGCCAAACCAAACTGATAATTCGAAGAGACTTGCACAGATAACAAATCATACATAAAAGAATTCAGAGGAGATTCAAATATTGTTCATAGATAATCTTGAAACCCACAATTCATCGGATCTCGACAAACACACCGCAAAAAGAATTACATCGAATAGATCTCCAAGAAGATCAAGGAGAACTTTGTATTGAGATACAAAGAGAGAGAAGAAGCCATCTAGCTAATAACTATGGACCCGAAGGTCTGTTGTAAACTACTCACACTTCATCGGAGAGGCTATGGTGTTGATGTAGAAGCCCTCCGTGATCGATTCCCCCTCCGATGGAGCGCCGGAAAAGGTCCCAAGATGGGATCTCACGGGTAAAGAAGGTTGCGGTGGTGGAAATAGGGTTTCGTGGTGCTCCTGGATGTTTTTAGGGTATATGAGTATATATAGGCGAAAGAAGTCGGTCATGGGAGCCACGAGGGGCCCACGAGGGTGGGGGCGCGCCTACCCCCCCTGAGCGTGCCCTCCTGCCTCGTGGCCTCCTTGTTTCTTTCTTGACGTCCACTCCAAGTCTCCTGTATTGCGTTTGTTCCAAAAGTAACTCTCCCGAAGGTTTCATTCCGTTTGGACTCCGTTTGATATTCCTTTTCTGTGAAACACTAAAAGAGGCAAAAAATAGCAATTTGGATTGGGCCTCTGGTTAATAGGTTAGTCCCAAAAAATAATATAAAAGTGCATAGTAAAGCCCATTAAACATCCAAAACAGATAATATAATAGCATGGAACAATAAAAAATTATAGATATGTTGGAGACGTATCAGACTCTACGGACGCGGCGCGACAAGGCGCATCTGGTGGAGCACGCAGGTCGAGCTGGGGTGGCCGATGGCAATGATGGCAACGAGCTAGATGGCAGCCAAAGCTCGGGTGGGTGCAGGGTTAGCATTGTGGTGCGCAAATGAGCAAGCCGATGGGCTAGCATGGTGCAACGCATTGCAGGGAGCAGATTGGACTCGCCGGGTTGACCATTTGGTCACCGAAGCTGCGTTGGCGACGAGCTTAGGCGGTGGCGCATTCGGGCATAGGCGGTCCGATAGCTATGGCGGCCTACGAGGAAGAAGAGAGGGATGGTCGGGGTTAGAGGCTCATGGCGAGTCGGACGAGCAGGTCGGCAAGCTCAGAGACGGTCCGGAGCGGGCGGTGCAGCGAAGGAGATCTCTAGCGACCCAAGGAGGAAGAAGGGTCGGGGACGGTGCTTCGAGGCGTCCGGCGTTGCGCGAGATGATGGAGAGGTCGAGGCCGTCGAGCGGGAACTCCTAGACACGGCAGCGGGGCGAGGCAGTGGCACTGGCCGCGGCAGCAGCGAGCGGCGGCGATGGTGGTGCTGCGGGAAGATAGCAGAGGAGGGGAAGGGGTCCTTCAAGAGAGGGGAGAAGTGCAGGGGGTCAAGGGGGAGTGCGTGACGCCGTCCAGAAGATCGGGGAGGGAGGCAACCAGGCAGGAAGTGGCCAAGAACGACGGCGGCGCTCGCCACCGAGCTGCTTGGTGCGCTGGCACGGGAAGAAGACATGCATGCACATGGTGGGCTGGGCCGCCTTCTCCATCGCGTCAGGTAAGTCAGGTGAGTTTCTGCTGTGTTTTATTTTTTCTGTTTTGTTTTCTTTTATTTATTTATTTGCCACTGTTTAAATTCAAATAGAATTCAAACTCATGCCAAAACTATCTGAAATATTTTATGTTGCAGACATGGACCTAGCCACATGCCCATAAAATATTTCAGGAGCATTTGAAGATATATTCTAGTTATATGAATATAAATTCAAATTCAAAATACAATATGATTTAAAATCAGTGCCCATAAATATTTTTTAAAAATGTTCATTATTTTTGGTTTGCATCAAGACCATTGCCAAAAATATCAAACATCAATGAAGAGCATTTTGGGTTCATTGAATGCAATTTTTAGGGTTCTTTGCCCTTCCTTTAATTAAATTTTTGAGGCTTTCAAATTTCCTCGGTTCAACTTTTAGAATTTAGACATGATGCATGGATGCAAAGCCACTAATTACAAGCAAATTCTAGGGTTGTGACAACTCACCCCCACGAAACAAGAATCTCGTCCCGAGATTCAAGACGTGAGTTAAGAGGACAGAGGGGACACAAAGCTAGCACAAACTTCACGATCCAATTGCCCTTCTCAAAGATGTTGACTTATTGCTTAAAAACGATCTTGACGTCCTTGCTTTCAAGATCTCCATCCAACCTAATGTCGACAGAAGGAAACTCTATAGGAATCGATCTCCTCAAAGATCGAGCAACACTCAAGATCAAATCATGGAGTGAGACATAGGAACATCTCTTGAGTTGAGACACTAAACATACATCTAGAGGGATGGAGTGAAACACACGATGAAGGTTCACTTGGTAGGCAACAATTCCACGCTTGGGTAAGATGGTGCACTATTTTCGGAGTAGTGAGGATATAAATTGTTGTAATTCCATAACGGGGCACCTTCGAGGAGGTGACTCGTAGGATTATTCCCTTAACTTGAAAAAACAATTACTTTTGATACTTAGATCATTGAAACTCTCTGTACCAGCCTAAGGCAATTCACCAACAATTGTTTGGCGGAGTTTAAAGGAATGGCATATCCAGACTCGAATGGATGATGTGGACTACCTTGTTGAAGATAACACGGTGGATGATTTCTGCTTATCATCGAGAAAGGATGATTTCTGCAACACAACATACTACCATGATGAATAGTGATGGATGATGCAAATGCAAAGGAAGATAACACCTTCTCAGATTTCACCTTAGCGAGGACAAGGGAAAAAAATCTGGATGATCGACCTATAGAAATTTAGCACTTCGCTTCTAATGTTCTCCTTGATGTGCTAGTGTAACCCATTTATCGATATGGTTTGGTATCTAGACCATCAAGTAAAAGGTCGGACTTCGGGAGCACAAGAATCCATAGGGAACAACTACTGGTGTAAACCCTATGAGATCCTTATGGGTAGGTGGCCAACTTCCTCAATCGAGATACAGCAATAATAGGTCTTCCGGCTGGGTGTGTTGGCCACGACATCCACTTTACCGGGTTATAGAGAGACCAATATTATAGTTCTCGGGAAACATTCCAACCATCATATCTGCCTGAGATTCAGATCTGGTTGGTGTCAGGATTTCCAGACTCATCAAGTCTAGAAAGAAGAATGGAAGTTTGCAACACAAATTGACGAAATGACGTTGCGAGATTCTCGGGAATAAACTACGATAGCAAGCTCCAAAACATGAGCGGGTTCTGCTACAAACATGTGAACACGCTGTCCCAGACAAGCATGACCACGTAGTAGTCTTACAACAAAACACTACCGAGTTCTGGTTGGGAACCATCAACGAGGATATCGAAGTCCTAACATAAGTCCGAATTAGCTCTTATGAAGGAACTACTTTTCCATGAACAAGTCAATTAGTGGCTTGGTGTGCTACGAAATTCATATGGATCAAAGATGATCAGTCTACTAGACCACATAATACTTTGCACGTGCATGGCTGACTTGGGATGATTCCAGAGGAAGCAAAAATAAACCTTCTCGAATTCACGGCGGCAACTGGCACCAAATGCAGGTGTATTAGAGGAAGTCACTTCTTTCATCCAGACACATGCTTCATGAACCGGACATGAAGAAAGTGCTTACACAAGTTTCCAATACTAACTTAGATGTTCAACATGAATCATGGAAAAAAAATGAAAGTGTTGTCAATGAGCTCAATAACAAACCATCCAGGCTTCCATATAGATGGAGTTTCACAATTAAGTAAACATGGTGATAGCATTGGTCAGGACAAAATATATAATGGTGTATGCTCGAGGAAACAACCACGAGTAAGACAACATTCGAACATCATTGGTTCTGATTTGATTTGACGATAGCCCATACGCAAATCAAATATTTGGGTAAGACAATAGATCCAACAATTGACCGCGAGGATCAATCAATGAAGATATCATCTTTCTTCAACACACACACACACACACACACAAGGATATCCCTTTGGAATGAAGTGAGTCGGACAAGCTTTTATCTTCCAACTCTCCAAATTGTTGTTTAGCTTAACCAACTAGCTTAGGGTATCCGACACAGATTCTTGGAGAAAAGGTGGTTTACAAGAAAACCAACTTGATCACAAACTCAACATAGCGGTCAGGTGACAACCTGGTGATACTTCCGAGTAGATATTCGGAAAATCACAAACCACCGATATGTTACTAAGCTCGAGAAAAATCTTGCTGTTCAGGGCAAGACGATATGATCAAAAGAGCGAGGGATTGACACAATCCTAACTCATTGATCGAAGAGTGCACCGGAAATAAGGACTAGGTAGCACAATCAATCTTAGAATGATGATTCAGTAACTAATGTGCTAATAACAAAATCATTGTCCCTTAACTACCAAGCAACGGAGTTGCTAGGAGTATTGATTTCACACATCATGATTCACTTGTCGGCATTCCGGTTACAATAACACGAGAACCAAGGAATGAATAATGATGGCAAGAAGTATCACTGTGTCAAGAATTCATAAGAGCTGGTGCAATTCTCATGAAAATCCTGACATAAAGGGGGTAATACTCGAGGGTAGAACAAAATCAGAAGTTGGGTTGGCATTTTGATTTGCGGATTACAACTGCTTTGACCCAATCCTGGATATGGATGAGGTTCTGGAGTTTGTTTCTCGTCATTCTGGAATAGAATGGCTTGACGGACCACAAGAATAATAGGCATCGATGAACACGATTGCACAACTACTCCTTACTATTAATTGATAGATGGAGGTCAAAATATAACTAATGAGGGACAAGTCAAGGAACATATAACTTTCTAAGTTGTGGATGCATAGATTAGTATGTCGAACAAAGCTCAACATTTCTTCCGGATAACCCATGCAGAAAGGTGGAACTGGCAGAGTCACAACATAGAATGAGGAGCTCATCGGGAGCACTTTTGTTGTGATCTTTTGGTTCAAAAGAACTTCTGCCATAATGGTTCATGGTATTGGAAGAACGTATACCATGAACCTTGAGGACCATCACAAAGGTTTCTAAATAGTCCGATGCACTTGCAAATCTTTCCTCCATGTTCCCGATGTCCTTTTGGGCCAGATTAAGCACACTAATTGGTGTGTTGAGGTATTCTATTGCCTCGACATATATGTTGGAGTTATTATTATGACCCTAGGTGTCTTAGAGGATCACCTAGTAATCTAGCCATGTTTTATGTTCCCAGTGTGATGATTCTGGCAGTCATTCTCGAAAGCATCCCGTGATGCCCTTTAGTTAGTAGGCATTCTATTCCTGGGTTCTTGAACCCGAGATTCACCCTACTTACTTCATGTTGATAGTGTTTGGAGCTGTCAGGACCCCGATCCTAAGTCACACCAATCTAGCATGTAACATATCGTATCACTTTGCGGCCTCACGCACGGTATCCCCACGAGTGCCACCTTACCTGGACCGGGACCGTTTGCGCCTTTTGGCTCACGTATATGATAGTGCTGCTAGCATCCATATGACAAACAACCTTGGCCGACATGACTAGTCGTAAACCCAAGGTGGCGCTAACTTACAGGGACATGCATATGTGACCCAACAACGAACGTGTCGATCAGCAACATATGAACCCAAGTCGTAGCAAGCTACAAGGACTTAAAGGAACAACGTGTGACATTTCCCTGAAGGGACAGACACAAGAACGAAGAAGGACACATGCCGGCCAGCCAAAGTGTTCTGGAGCAGTAGCAAGCTACCATGGCTCAGTGGAAGCACTAGGAGATATTTCCCGGTAAGAGAGGCTACCAAGAATAAACAACTAGGTTGTCGGATCTCACACATACCAAGCATTTCAATAGCATACACACAATATGGTCGATATGTGCAAATACAACATGGCATCACAACAAAACTCTACGACTCAAAGCATTTATTCAATAGGCTCCGAGGAGTCAAGTATTACAAACATGGGTCTCATGACCCAACATTCAGAGCATACAAACAACGAAAGCATAACATGTCTGAGTACAAACAACTACAAATGAAAAGGGTTGAGAAGCCTGACTATCTACAAGATACTCCCAAGGTTACAAGATCGTAGCTGAGGTAATCAACCTAAATGTCGAAGTCCATGCAGAACTACTAGTGAGACTGAAGTCTCTCTGCAAAAACATAAATTAAGCAAACATGGGTACAAATGTAGTTAGCAAGACTTACATCAGAACTAGCTACATATGCATCAATATCAACAAAGGGGTGGTGGAGTTTAACTACAACAAGCCAGATTTGACTCGGTGGCTATCCTGATCTACGGCTGCAAGTAACTCTTTTGTGGTGGCACACACGAGTCCACATATTCACCATATCAATACACCACTATGGATCCGCTCCCATCTCCCTATGAGAACACCATCCATAGTGCTCACGCTTATCTTGTGCATTTTAGAGTATCCACTTTCACTTGTCTATGAACTGTATAAGCAACCAAGTGGTCCTTTACCGCGGACACGGCTATTCGAATAGATGATGTTAACCCTGCAGGGGTGTACTTCTTCACACATGCTCTCACCACTTGTCGCCATTTACACAACATGTACTCGGCAACCTTCAAGCGGAAGCCCAGCGAGGGTGTCGGCCATGACCTGACAAACCACACAAGTCCCTAGTGCAGGTTTATCGCCTATTCAGGTTCCATCCATAGGGAGTCCAGCCGAGGTTTCCACATACGACCCCGAATGATGTGTGCAGGGTTCTCGGGTCACCAAACGGGTGACTCGATACACCGGGCCACGTGCCTACCGCATCACAGCCCACCCTCGGGTCAGCGCTGCGCACGGCCTCCAGCATACTACAAACACCAGAAACTACTTGCAACTCCCAGACAGAGGACAAGGGCGGTTAATAAGTCGAGAGGGTCCATTGGTTTCGGGCCCAATGCGTGGTAGTAGCTGATCTTAAATCACATACGCAAATCTCAGCTCCTAAGGATGGTTCCAATGAAACAATCACCATGTACTCCTACATGGCCTCTCATCGGTACCTTTACCAAATCGTGTTCACACACTTAGCTCACATACAGTAGGACATATTCATCACCATCCCAATTCATCCTGATGAATCAGACCTAACTCAACTCTAAGCAGTAGCAAGCATGACAAACAAGCATGAATGAGTAGGCACATCAGGGCTCAAACAACTCCTACTCATGCTAGTGGGTTTCATCTATTTACTGTGGCAATGACAGGACATGCAGAGGAAAAGGGGTTCAACTACCACAACATGTAACAGATGAATCGTTGTTGTCCTAATGCAGTAAAAGAGAGCAGGAGCGAGAGAGTGGGGTTGTATCAGAATGAACAAGGGGTTTTTGCTTGCCTGGCACTTCTGAAGATAGTATAGTTCTTCATCGGTGTCATCGATCTCATCATCGGAACCACGTCTACCGAGAGGGAACAAAAACCACCAAACAACAAAGAACACCATCAATGCAATGCAACAATATGATGCATGATCATGACATGTCAATATGTTGTGATTGAGCTAACGCAACTAGCAACAGGTTAAATGAAGTTGGTTCGAACCCCAGGTTCAAATTCAAACTCCATATGTTAACATTCAAATGTCATTCATTTGATTTGTCCTACACAGTGGTCATGAGTTATTCTAACATGCATGAAAATGGTACAAATGGATAGATTGGATTTTTCTGATCATTTTCCATATATAAATTATTTCATTCTAAGGTATGGTTGAATTACTATGAATTTTTTGAAGTTTATACTATTTTCTAGAATTTTCTGGATTATTTTTAATCCAAAAAATGATTAACTGCGTTAGCATTGAGTAAGCATGATGTCAGCGAGTCAACTAAGCCTGACCAGGGTCAAACCTGACTAGTGGGTCCCACTGGCCAGTGTCATAGTGCTGGCTCACAGACAGGTGGGACCGGGTCAACAGCCACGTCAGCAAGTCAACACTGATGTGTGGGGTTGGTCAACATGTGACATGGCCCGGTCAAACTGACCCGTGGGGCCTGTGGGGTTAGTTTAATCTAAACAAAAACTGACCAGGGTTAAATAGGTAGTGGGGCCTGGCTGTCAGTGTCACTTTGTTAAACTAACCGCGGGGTTAGTGGCTAACCTAATCCGCCACGTCACCTAAACGGCGTTTAGCCACCGGTGCTAAGGTGAACGCGGCAACGCTCCTCGTCTGTCCATCTCCAGCAATGAGAGCTTGCATGACTGGGCTCTACGGACGCGGCACGGTGAGGCGCATTTGCTGGAGCATGCGAGGCGAGCTGGGGTGGCCGGTGGCCATGACGGTAGCGAGCTGGGCGGTGGCCAGAGCTCGGGTAGCTGCGGGGTTAGCGTTGTGGTGCGCAAACGAGCGAGGCCACCGGCTAGCGGGGCGCAACGCGTTCCAAGGAGCAGATTGGACTCGCCGGGGTGACCATTTGGTCACCGGAGCTGCGTCGGCGACGAGCTCAGGTGGCGGCAAATTCGGGCATAGGCGGTCTGGTAGCTACGGCGGCGTACGAGGAAGAAGAGAGGATGGCTGGGGTCAGAGGCTCATGGCGAGTCGGACGAGCAGGTCGGCGAGCTCGGAGACGGTCCGGAGCAGGCGGCGCGGCGAAGGGGATCTCCGGCGACCCGACGAGGAAGAAGGGTCGGGGATGGTGCTTTGAGGCATCTGGCGTTGCGCCAGACGACAGAGAGGTCGAGGCTGTCGAGCGGGAACTCCTAGACACGGCAGCGGGGCAAGGCAGTGGCACTGGCCACGGCAGCAGCGAGTGGCGGCGACGGTGGCGCTGCAGGAAGATAGTAGAGGAGGGGAAGGGGGTCCTGGAAGAGAGGGAAGAGGTGCAGGGGGGCGAGGGGGAGTGCGTGGCGTCGTCCAGAAGATCGGGGAGGGAGCCAACCAAGCAGGAGGTGGCCAAGCGCGACGGCGGCGCTCGCCACTGAGCTGCTTCGTGCGCTGGCACAGGAAGAAGACATGCATGCCCCTGGTGGGCTGGGCTGCCTTCTCCACTGGGTCAGGTAAGTTAGGTGAGTTTCTGCTGTATTTATTTTTCTGTTTTGTTTTCTTTTATTTATTTATTTGCCACTGTTTAAATTCAAATAGAATTCAAACTGATGCCAAAACTTTCTGAAATATTTTATGTTGCAGACATGGACCTAGCCACATGCCCATAAAATATTTGAGGAGCATTTGAAGATATATTCTAGTTATATGAATATAAATTCAAATTCAAAATACAATATGATTTAAATCAGTGCCCAAAATTATTCTTTAAAAACATTCATTATTTTTGGTTTGGATCAAGACCATTGCCAAAAATATCAAACATCAATGAAGAGCATTTTGGGTTCATTGAATGCAATTTTGAGGGTTCTTTGACCTTCCTTTAATTAAATTTTTGAGGCTTTCAAATTTCCTCAGTTCAACTTTTAGAATTTAGACATGATGCATGGATGCAAAGCCACTAATTATAAGCAAATTCTAGGGTTGTGACAATGGTCTTCCTATGAGTGGTGCCTTCCTCGGAGTGTTTGATCCACCAATCACTGACAGAGCTCTCCAGATGTCATAAAGATGTGTCCAAGCTCTCAATATGAAGCTTGTCCATCACCAAGCGCCATAGCCGGATAGTGATCCGACACTTGAAAAATAGGTGGCCACCCGATTGTTGCACCGTCTTGCAAAGCAAACAAAGGCCACAATTCGCCTGTCCCCGCTTGGCCAATCCGCCAGCGGTCCAGATGCTCTCTTGCATGACCAACTAAGCAAAGAACTTGACTTTCGGCGGTGCCCAAACATTCCACACGATTGCTCCATAGGTGAGCGAGTTAGTCCTGGGAACTATGCCTTGTATGCAGAGGCCGACGAGTATTGCCCACTGGTCGTGTGCTTCGAAACAATATCTTCAGCAACCTGCTCATGAAGTTGCACCTCATGGAGAAACATCCAAAGCATGAAGAATATGCAAACGTGTTGGCAGTGATGATGGTAGGAGGTTTGATCTCGAAGATCTATGCATTGTGCTTTAGAACCTCCCCCACTTTCCAATTTTTTCTTGTATACACACCTCATAAATAAGTGGAGCGATACCCATGGGCTTACGACCAAGGAGCCAAGGTGAGCTTTGACATGGTATGATGTATAACCATCGGTTCAGTAGATGATTCCTTTGTATTACTCGAAAGGTTTGGGAAAATAAAATGGCCTATTTTCTCCTTTTTTGAGAGGGATTAAAGTTATGAACATGATCTAGTGAGCAGAATGCCGTCATGACTTCCTAAGTATAGGAATTGTAGTCTCTAAGTATATTTCTCTATGGTGTTACTTCTTAACTCAATTTCGTCTTTGTATTTAGCATGCCTTCTTTACTGGTAAAGAATCACATTAGATATATCTGAATTTTAGGTAAGTAGGTGAGCATGAGTAAACTGCTTCAGCATCCTCGCCCGCTTCCCGCACCCACCGCCGGGGCTACCATAGCCAAGTGGTCAAGCAGTCCCTGCCGCAAATCCAGTCACAAGACGACGGATCGAGGCCGAAGATGTCACAAAACAGCGTAGCCATGGCAAATCTTGAAGGGTCGCTCTTTTGAACTGCCATTCTCGCTCGCGATGTCGCTCTATCTAACACGAGGATGGCGCCACAACACAGACGGAGCCATTGTGGCCTCACGTTGGCGTGTGGGAACTAGGGTTCCACTCGCCCTCCTAGGCCGCTAGAGCGCATGAGTAACTCAATTCATTATAGATTACCCAAATGTTAATAGATTATTAGATCTACTTAAAGTAAAGAATGAATATACAAGGAAAGATTGGCTTTTGGCAGGGACGTGCGTTACATGCGCATGCATACTAGTTGAACTAAAAACGCAAGTTACATTTTATACCAAACTAAACCATGCTTTTTTGAATCAGGGTTCGCCTATATCACATCTAGATGTGAGATAATACCTCACATTTAAGTATGATGTCCGTGCCACCACATTTTTTTAGTGTTGCTACAATCTAAGTTGGGTCAACTGGTAGTCACTTAATTACAGCGTGCACGTATAAAAATTCTAAAAAAGCAGCACCTTAAAGAGGTTTCAAACTTGCAACCTCCCAATGCTAAACAAATCCTAATAGCCACTCGAACTAATTTCTATTGTTGTCTAATTGTGAGCGTGAGTATTTAATAACTTACTACACTGTTAGATTTATTTATTTATTGTTTTTCTGAACATTTGAATGAAAGTTGTGAACAATTTTGAAATGCCGTATATTTTATAAAATGCAAAATAAATGAAAAAGTGTGAACAATATTTGGAAAAATGAACAAATTTTGAAATCCCAAACACTTTTTAAAATTTTGTTTTTTAAAACACTACAAAAAAATATGAAAATGGGGACATTCTGGAAAATTGTATACTACTATGATATTTAGAAAAAAGGTGGGGAACTAACTCAATGGGCTCGCCACTAAAACTCATATAAATGGTGGGTTTTTTCAAAAACATACACATAAAAACTTGGGTCCCTCCGACTTGGTTGCATATCTTTCAGAAATATCAAGAATGGATTGAAGTTGGCTTACAACCGGGACATTTGAAAAAATGGGTTGGGCCCAAAATATAATGAAGAATGTTGAGTAGCTAAAAGCACAAAAAAAAATGTGAAGTAGTAACTGTCAGGGTGTGGGCTCACATTTTGCATACTGAAGATGGAATTTTACCTAGGATAAAAATTTGTTTGGCAACCCAGTTGCAAGTTGGTGTGAATTGTAATTGCCCAAAATAAAAGTTGCATCCCAATTGCAAGTCGGTGGTGGACTTGCAACTGAACGTGAAGAATAAAAAAACAACCACTCGCAAAAATGAGGGTGGGATTGTAACTAAGGCAACCAAAAAAGATCAAAAAAGCATGATTGCAAGTAGAAGGTAGACTGTATCTAAGGCAAACAAAACAGATGAAAATAATGCCTGATTGTAAGTAGAGGCTGGACTTGCGACTAGGAGCGGAGAACAAAAAGGGGTCAATGCTAGTTGTAAGCCGAGATGGACTTGCAAACTGAGGCCACAAGAAAAACTTTGAGCCCATTTGCAAGTTGATAGCGGGGCTTGCTATTGGGATGAAAACAAAACAACGATCCAAATTGCAAGTCGAGGATGGACTTGCAACCGATATAACCACACAAAACTATGCGATTAGTTGCGATATGAGGGTGGACTTGGAGCTGGTATGGAAAACAAACTACAATTCCACTTGCGAGTCGAGGGTGGACTTGCAACTGGGACACCTACACAAAACTATACACTAGTTGTGAGTCAAGGGTGGACTCGAAACTAGGATAACTACGAACCTAGTTGCGAGTCGAGGCTGAACTTGCAACTAGGATGAAAAACAAACTACAATCCTAGTTGTGAGTCGAGAGTGGACTTGCAACTAGGATGAAAAAAAATCATGGACCCAGTTGTGAGTCGAAGGATGGACTTGCAACTTAGATGACAACAACACTATGGCCCGAGTTGCGAGTCAAGTGTGTACTTGCAACTAGGACAACTACGAAATTACGAGCTTGGTTGCGAGTTCAGGATGAACTTGCAATTGGGATGAAACAAACTACTGCCTTAGTTGCAAGTCGAGGGTGGACTTGCAACTGGTACAACTACACAAAATTATGAGACTAGTTTTGAGTCGAGGGTGGACTTGCAACTGGGATGAAAAAAAACTAAATGCATAGTTGCTAGTCGGAGCGTGAACTTGCAACTAGGACATAAATGAAAACTATGGTCCTGGTTGCGAGTTAAGCGTGGACTTACAACTGGGATGCAAACTACGGGCCTAGTTCCGAGTCGGAGGGTGGACTTGCAACTAGGATGCCACAAAATTACGGTCCCAATTGCGACTCAAGGGTAGACTTGCAACTGGGAGAACTACGAAACTACGAGCCTAGTTGCAAATCGAGGGTGGACTTGCATCTAGGATGAAACAAACTATGGTCCAAATTGCAAGTCGAGGGTGAACTTGACTTGGAACTAGTACAACTACGCAAAAATATGAGACTAGTTTCAAGTCGAGGGTAGACTTGAAACTGGGATGAAAACAAACTACAATCCCGGTTGCGAGTCGAGGATCGAGTTGCAACTGGGATAAGTACACAAAGAAATTGTCAAGGGTGGACTTGCAACTGGGACACAACTGCAAGCCTTGTTGCGAGTCAAGGGTGGATTTGCAACCGGGATGAAAAACAAACTATGGTCCCAATTGCAAATCATAGGTTGACCTGCAGCTAGGACAACAACCAAACTACAGGCCGAGTTGTGATTTTGTGGACTTGCAACTAGGAAAACTATAAAACTATGAGCCGAATTTTGATTCGAAGGTGCACTTGCAACTAGGATAAAAATAAACCATGGGTCGAGTTGGGAGTCAAGGGTGGACTTGCAACTAGGACAACTACACAAAACTACTATAACATTTAGGAGTCGAGGATTAACTTGCAATTAGGACAATAACAAACTACGAGCCCAGTTGTGAGTCGAGCTTGGACTTGCAACTGGGATGAAAAATAAAACACATGCCAAGTTCTGATTCGAGGGTAAGCATTCTACTGGGACAACTACGAGCTCATTTACGAGTCGGGCGGACTTGCAACTGGGACAACTATGAAACTATGATCCCAATTGCGAGTCAAGTGTCGATCTGCAACTGGGATGAAACAAATTATGGGCCTAGTTGTGAGTAAATGGTGGACTTGCAATCGGGATGAAAAACAAAACATGTGCTTCAGTTGCGAGTCAAATGTGAGCTTGCAACCATGATGAACAAACTCTAGGGGCCGAGTTGCGAGTTGAGGGTATGCTTGTAACTGGGCCACTGCACAAAACTACGACACGAGTTGCGAGTCAAGGAAGGACTTGGAACTGGGACAACTACAAACATGAACCCAATTACAAGTCAAGGGTTGATTTATGAATGGGATGAAATAAACTATGGGCCCAGTTGCGAGTCAAGGATGGATCTGCAACTAGGATAAAAACAGAACACATGCCAAGTTACGAGAGTCAAGGCCGGGCTTGAAACTGACATGAAACAAACTACGGGCCTAGTAGTGAGTCATGTGTATACTTGTAACTAGGACAACTACACAAAATTACAATACAAGTTGCAAATTGAGGGTGGACTTGCAACTAGGACAGCTACACAAAACTATGATACGAGTCGTGAGTCATGAGTAGACTTGCAACTGGGACAACTACAAATGCGAGCCAAGTTGCGAGTCGAGGGTGGACTTGCAACTGGGATGAAGAAAAGCATAGGCCCAGCTCTGAGTCAAGGATGGGCTTACAACTAGAATGAAACAAACCATGGGCCCAAATTCGAGTCAAGAATTTACTTGTAAATGTGAAAGTGCAACTATCCCTGGGTGGTTTTGGTAATTCCTAACAACATATAGCTCATTGAGCTAATGCTATTTCAAGATAAATATTTCAGGAAAGCTCACTGATTGGCATGGCATGGATGATAAAAGTGGATCCCTCAAAATGCTAAGAACAAAAGGATTGGCTCAAGCTCAAAGCACAAGACTCTACATTTTATGTTTTAGTGATCCAAGATCACATTGAGTCTATAGGAAAAGCCAATACTATCAAGGAGGGATGAGGTGTTGCTTAATGAGTTTCTTGCTCAAAATGCTTAGTGATATGCTCCAAAGCCCTCAACTACTTTCTCACATCCACATATGACCCAAATCAAAAGTCAAACTCGGCCCCACCGAAACCATCTATCCGGCGCCACCGAGTTCATATGTCATAGCCATAGCCACAGACCCTAGTCTTTTCGGTCTTACCGATAGGGATCTCGGTCTCACCGAGATGGGATTGCAATCTTTCTCTTTCCCTTCGTAATGTTTTGGTCAAACCGAGATGAGCGATCGGTCCCACCGAGATTTCAATGCAAACTCCTTGTTTCCCCTTCGTAACGTTTTGGTCTAACCGAGATGAGCGAATCGGTCCCACCGAGTTTGCCTGACCAACCCTCTGTGTGTCTATTATCAAAATCAATCTCACCGAGTTTGTGTAATCGGTCTCACTGAGATTACATTATGCCCTAACCCTAACCATATCGGTCCCACCGAGATGACATGTTGGTCCCACCGAAAATCCTAACGGTCACATTATTTCCTAAATCGGTCCGACCGAGTTTCAGGATTCGGTCCCACCGAGTTTAGTAAGTTGTGTGTAACAGTTAGATTTTGTGTGGAGGCTATATATACCCCTCCACCCACTCTTCACTCGTGGAGAGATCCATCAGAACATACCTACTCTTCCAACATACATTTTCTGAGAGAGAACCACCTACACTTGTGTTGAGGTCAAGATCTTCTATTCCTACCACATAAATCTAGATCTCTAGCCTTCCCCAAGTTGCTCTCCACTCAAATCTTCTTTCCACCAAATCCAAATCCTGTGAGAGAGAGTTGAGTGTTGGGGAGACTATCATTTGAAGCACAAGAGCAAGGAGTTTATCATCAACACATCATTTGTTACTTCTTGGAGAGTGGTGTCTCCTAGATTGGCTAGGTGTCACTTGGGAGCCTCCGACAAGATTGTGGAGTTGAACCAAGGAGTTTCTAAGGGCAAGGAGATCGCCTACTTCGTGAAGATCTACCCCTAGTGAGGCAAGTCCTTCATGGGTGACGACCATGGTGGGATAGACAAGGTTGCTTCTTCGTGGACCCTTCGTGGGTGGAGCCCTCCATGGAGTCGCGCAACCGTTTGCCTTCGTGGGTTGAAGTCTCCATCAACGTGGATGTACGATAGCACCACCTATCGGAACCACGGCTAAAAAATCTTCATGTCAACAATGCGTTTGCTCCCTTAAACTCCTCCCTTTACCTTCATATGCAATTGTTTTACATTCCGCTGCTATACTCTTAGAATTGCATGTGTAGGTTGATTGCTTGACTTGTGCTAAGTTGCTAAAATCTGCCAAGAACTAAAATTGGGAAAAGGCTAGATTTTTATTTGGTCAAGTAGTCTAATCACCCCCCCCCCCTCTAGACATACTTTTGATCCTACAAGTGGTATCAGAGCTTTGGTCTCCATTTGCTTTGATTTCCATAGCTTTTGGTGGTCATAGCCTTGGTTTCACAACCTCGGCGAGTATGAGTCTAGCGAGGGAAATTACCACCGTAGAGGTCCTTACTTTGATGGTACTAATTTTGCTAGTTGGAAGCATAAGATGAAAATGCATATTCTTGGACATAGCCCCGATGTTTGGGCTATTGTGTGTATTGACTTGCAAGGTGAATTCTTTGATGGGAGAGAACCGAACCGTGAAGATACCGCGGAAGAATTGAAGATGATGCAATACAATGCTCAAGCTTGTGATATCCTCTTAAACGGATTATGCCCCGAAGAATTCAACAAAATCAGCCGTCTTGAGAATGCAAAGGAAATTTGGGATACTTTGATTGACATGCACGAAGGTACCGACTCCGTCAAGGAATCCAAATTGGATGTGCTTCAAAGTCAACTTGACAAGTCCAAAATGAAGGATGCTTAAGGTGTCACTAAGATGTACTCTAGGCCTGCTCTCATCACAAATGAGATTGCCGGCTTAGGAAGTGAAGAGATGACCGACAAATTCATCATCAAGAAGATCCTAAGAGCCTTGGATGGAAAATATGATACCATGTGCACAGTGATCCAAATGATGCCCAATTACAAAGATCTCAAGCCAACGGAAGTCATTGGAAGAATTGTTGCTCATGAGATGTCACTCAAGAATAAGCAGGAGCTCCACAACAAGTCAAGTGGTGCTTACAAAGCCTCATGTGAAGCTCCCACATCATCAAGTGAGAAACAAACCTTCAATGAAGAATTGAGCCTAATGGTGAAGAACTTCAACAAGTTCTACAAGAATAGAAGCAATGAAAGAAGCTCCAAAGCAAGGTCCTACAATGACAAAAGTTCTTCTAGTCGTGAGCGTAATTGCTACAATTGTGGAAGACCCGGACACTATTCCAATGAGTGTACGGCTCCCTACGAAAGAAGAGAAGACTATCCAAAAAGAAGGAGTAGAAGAGAAGAATCACCATCAAGAGAAAGAAGGAGTAGAGATGATCGTTATGAACGAAGAATATCCCGGAGAAGCAAGGATCGGAAAGGAAGGACAAGTCATCAAGGAGCTACACAAAACGAAGACATCAAGCTCATGTTGGTGAATGGGTATCCGGCTCCGACTCCGACAATCACTCTGAGAGAAGCTATCACTCCGACTCCGAATATACTCAAGATGAAGGTGTTGCCGGTCTAGCACTTGTGTCAACAAACTCCTACGACATATTTGATTCACCAAATGAAGGACTTGGAAGATGCTTCATGGCTAAAGGCCCAAATGTATCACACCCCGAGTATGTTGATTTCAATAGTGATGAAGATGACTTGTTAGGTGATGATGATTTACTTGTTGACAACTCTAGTGATGAATACTATGATAAAACGTCAATTAATCATGCTAAACAAGATAAACCGAATGACAATGATGAGGAAAAGATTGAGCGCCTAACTAAAGAACTAAACACTCTTAAGTTAGCTCATGAAACTATCTTGGAAGATCATCGAGAACTTTTAAACACTCATGAGAAGTTACGCTTTGAAAAGCTCAACCTTGAGCAAGAGCATGAGTTTTTAAAGGCAAATCAATGATGATCTCCGCAAGAAAAGTTCTTCTTACATTGCCAAGCGTTTACTCTTATCTACTTACATGCCACAAGTCAAGTCTTGTAACAAGAACAAGAAAGATTCTTCTTCTAGTAGTAACAATAATCATGCTAAATCCAATGTTGTTGCTTCTAGTAGTTCTCTTGATTCCACTAATGATTCTCTTAGCCAAGTTCCACTTGAGCAAGAAAATAGCTTATTGAAGGGAATTATAGAGAAAGGTGTTTATAAGAGTCTTACCGGAAGTAAGCAATTCAAGGAAATTGTACGCAAGCAAGGAAGGCACCGGAAGAATCAAGGTGTTGGTTTTGAATGAAAGTTCAATGCCAATGGATTTGAGTGGGAAGAAGATCAATACCCCAAGACGAAGTTTGTTCCTCAACAAGAGAAGTATGATCCTGCTTCTTTCAAAGGGACAGAAGCTCAAGATCATCTTCCACCACAAGACCACAAGCAAAAAGGCAAGGACAAGCTTCAAGAGGAGATTGATGCATTTGAAGAAGCTCCTAAGGCCATGGTCAAGTGGGTTCCCAAGACTACATCAAGTTCTACTTCATCGAGTACAACTACAACTCCAAGGATTCGCATCAAGATGATGTGGATCCCAAAGAAGAAGAACTAGAGAGTTCTTGAGGGTGACTCCGCCAACATACTTCACTCTTATCATTTTGGCAAGGACAAGTGCAATAAACTTCCACATCTTGCACTAGTTCAAGGAGTCACAAATCCTCTTGTTGGTAAGACAAGGGACAAGGTAACCTAATGCTTTCATGGACATCATCTTGTGTACGCATCACTCTATGTCTATGGATATCCTTGTTTGTTCCTTGTGGGACTAACCCGTGTAGGTATTGAAAGTGCAACTCACTCCAATGGATTGCTCCAAATGATCTACATCAACATGAGCATCCACATCTTCAACACCTACATGAAGTCATCATCGACAAAACCCAAGGTTAGTTCATCCCTCTTAGGGGGGATCTCACATCTAGGGGGAGCTTTACTCTAAGAATTGAGCTAAAGCAACTCTAATGGTGTGAACACAACAATGCTTTATGTAAAAGTGGTAACCCCACTTGTGCTTAAACAGTGAGTATGACCTATGATCAAATGTTCTCATTTGACTCCTAAGTCAATATGCTCATATATAGATGACCTAGTCATCGCCAATTGCTTGATAGATGCTAGAATTGGTTGTGCATGCTTTGCCACATATTTCACTTGCCATTTTATTGTGTGAGCATGTTGGTTGCATATTTTTCTCATTCGAGGACATCCACTTGTAGTTTTGATTGTTTGGTTTCTTTTCTCTTTGCCAAGTGGATGGACAAGAATGCCTAAGAACCTTCTCTAGCTATCTATGCTCTTCTTGTCTCAAACTCTATTCATGCTACATCACAAAGTTTGATCAAGTCAGATTCGAACCACTCTGTGTGAGGAGCACTCGGAGTCCCTGATTCGTCATAGACTTAAACTTCTAAAACCTCTTTGTGCATTTCGGTCTGACCGATTCTTCCTTTTTGGTCATATCGAGATCACTAAGTTGATCTAGGTTTTCAACCTCGGTGCAACCGATTAGAACCTTTCGGTCACACCGAGTTGCAGTAACTGCTTGCAGTTTTGCATCTCGGTGCCACCGAGTTGTTCCACTCGGTCACACCAACAGGGTCAGGCTATATATACCCCCGGGTCAAAGTTTGGAAATTTTTCTGAAACCCCTTCGCCCGCGCATAGCCTGCTCTGCCTTCTCGAGTCTCCGGATCGTCCTCCTCGTTGCTAGCGACCTCCCACCGCTGGTCTCCGTCGCCGTCAACGCCATTCTGCCCCACCGTTGCTGCTGTAGCAAGTTCATCACTGAACTAGGGTATGGACTTGAAACTTTATGCTATCCCCACTCTGATTCCTAGCACATTGCATTGCCATGAATCTTGTCACGTTTGAAATCTTTCTATCCAGCGAAATCACTCCATAGATTAGATTTGGATTGAAAATTTAGGGTTAGGTTTCCACCGAATTCATTTCGGACCGACCGAGTTGTAGAAATCGGTCTCACCGATTTGGCTTAGGCCATTGCACATGTGATTCTCGGTCTGACCGAGATCGATTCTTTGTGAAACCCTAGCAGTCTCGGTGCCACTGAACTGTGACTCGATCTGACCAAGTTCACTAGTTTAGGTTCCAGAAGCTGCTTCGGTATCACCGAGTTTACAAATCGGTAGCTCCAAAATGCTTTCTGTGAAAAACTAAAACTAAGTTTTTGATTCAATTATTTTGCAAAAAAAACCTTTGTGCTTTGTGATTCTCATCCACTCTACCTCATCTACATCTATTCACAGGGTCTGCTGTCAGAGTTTGCAATATGTCTGATCAAAGTGACAGTCAAAACAAGACAGAGGAGCAAGTTCAGATGAGTGAGGGCACTAGTCCCTGAAGCAGTTATGATGATGGCAGCAGGAGCACACCCAACAATTTGTCAAAAGCTGCCACCAGGGCAAGGAAGAAGAAAACCTCATATTCTGAAGATGAGGACTATGTGGCTATTGAGGATGAGGCCACTTCTAAGAAGAAGGTGCTGAAAAAGGAGTATGGCACAGCTGCAACCACTAAGCCAGGAATGAAAACAAAGGTTCCTGCCAAGAGAGTTCCTATGTCGAAGGTCAGAGCATCCACTCAAGAGACTTTGGGATCTGAACCCAAAAGGGTTGCTGCAGAAGGAAAGAAGAAGGAAAGAAAGAGAGGGAGATGGTGCAACAAAGTTGATCCAATGGCAGAATTTGAGAAGCACTCTTCTGATGAGAAAGAAGAAGAGGAAGAGGATGTTGCACCATCTCCTAAAGCTCAGAAGCTAATGGGAGATGCAATCAAGTCAGGGGCTGCTCCATCTAAGCCCAAAGCTGCTCCCAAGGCTGCTGCTCCAGCACCAAAGCCTAAACCCAAGAGGAACACCAGAAATATTCATGCATCTGAGAAGAACAAGGCCCCAGTGCCTGAAGCTGCTCAAGAAGATGATGATTCTCTTGTTTTGAGAAAATCGAAGCCCAAGATTCCTGATCACAATGATGCTCATCCAGTTGCTGAGGAAATGCATATCAGAAAGGATGCTGGACTGAGATTGTGGAGATAATCAGACCCTTATGCTGTGAGGAGAAGGACATCAGTTGACTACAGATTCCACACAAATGAGCAACATGATTTCTATGAAACCATTTTGCTTGACAAAAAGTCCATTGTGTGTGACATGAGATGGATCAACTGGGAATACATCAAGAAGAATGAAGCTCACTATCCAGGAGTGTATGATAGCTTCAAGTCTTGTGGAGTAGATGACTTTGTTGCCCAGAAGCTCACCAAGTGGAATGATGAGCTCATCATGCAGTTTTACTCCACAGCTCATTTCTTCCCAGATGGGAGGATTGTCTGGATGTCTGAGGGTACTAGGTACCAATCCACAGTTGAGGAATGGGCTGAGCTGATCAATGCCCCTAAGGAATCTGAAGATGACTTGGATGTATATGTAGAGAATAAGAAAGACCACAACTCTATGGCTCACATGTACAGAGAGATCCCAGAAAAGGCTTTGGAAACTCACAATCTTGGATCTGTGCATTTCTTGTTGTCTGGTCTGCCTACTATCAATTGGATTCTTAGGCACACATTGCTTCCCAAGTCAGGAGATCACAAAATGATCAGAGGTCATGCTATCAACTTGCTGCACTTGTTTGATATACCTCAGAAACTCAAAGTCATGAGCCTGATTGTGGAAACAATCAAGAGAACTGCAGCTGATCAGGAGAGGAGTTGTGGGTATGCTCCACACATTCAGGAGCTCATCAACTCAAAGATGGGCACAGGCACATATCTTTTGGACAAGGAGCATCTACCCCTATATCCTGAATTTGAAGACAACACTGTTGAGATGAATGAGGAGGAACCATCATCTGTGCAAGCACATGAAAAGAGAGAGAAAGCAAGGGCGGAGAAAGCTGCAAAGATGCCAACTGCAGAAGAGGCATCTCAAGTGTTTCTGAAGAACAAGCAAGACCAACTTGGCTACTTGATTGCCTCCACCTTGAGGATTGAGAAGGGCTTGGCCACCCTGACTCAAAACCAGGAGAGCTTGGAGAGAATCATAGAGCAGAAGTTTTATGCACTTGATGTGAAGGTCACAGAAATCCAAACTGCAGTTGAGCAACTTCGGGAGGAAGTGGAGGAGAAGAAGGGCAAGTCTACCACAGATGCATTTGCTAGAGTGCTCAGAGGTCAGAGATCTACTGCAGTTCCTGTTCCAGACACCAGAGCCACATCATCTGCGCCAGCTGCCACAGCCTCAGTGCCCCCAGCTCCAGCACCCACTCCACCAGCTCCAGCTACATCAGCTGATGCTTTTGTCCTTGGAGTCATCTCTACACCACCACATGAAGATCAAGCCTGAGAATCGATTAGTACTATGCATTTTTGAACTTTTTTGGTAACTTGTTGCCAAAGGGGGAGAATAATGTATAGATCATAGGCTTCGAGAGAGAGTGTTGCCTTTTATCTCTCTTGCTTTTGGTGGTTGAACTTCTTTATATGTGTGTTTGCTTGATACATTATGCCTTCGTGAGATACTTGGATGATCATGTGTTTGATCATATGCTACCTTTATGCTTGTTGGATGACATTATCCTATATATCCTTATATGATCATTTACTTTGCTTGGTGATGAGTGCATGTGTTTAATTATTCTCATTTTGAGCGCTCCACCAAGATGTATGTGACATGGAAGAGTGACCCATGATCCTAACTCATTGTGCATTTGCAGTCCAAAGCAAATTTTTAAAATAGTGCGCAACTTTAGGGGGAGCTCTTACTTATCACATACTTCTCAAAGCGATGATGTCTTTCAAATCTTATTATCATTTGTCGAAGCTTTGATCTATATGTTGTCATCAATTACCAAAAAGGGGGAGATTGAAAGTGCAACTATCCCTGGGTGGTTTTGGTAATTCCTAACAACATATAGCTCATTGAGCTAATGCTATTTCAAGATAAATATTTCAGGAAAGCTCAATGATTGGCATGGCATGGATGAGAAAAGTGGATCCCTCAAAATGCTAAGAACAAAAGGATTGGCTCAAGCTCAAAGCACAAGACTTTAAATTTTATATTTTAGTGATCCAAGATCACATTGAGTCTATAGGAAAAGCCAATACTATCAAGGAGGGATGAGGTGTTGCTTAATGAGTTTCTTGCTCAAAATGCTTAGTGATATGCTCCAAAGCCCTCAACTACTTTCTCACATCCACATATGACCCAAATCAAAAGTCAAACTCGGCCCCACCGAAACCATCTATCCAACGCCCCCGAGTTCAGATGTCATAGCCATAGCCACAAACCCTAGTCTTTTCGGTCTCACCGATAGGGATCTCGGTCTCACCGAGATGGGATTGCAATCTCTCTGCTTCCCTTCGTAATGTTTTGGTCAAACCAAGATGAGCGATCAGTCCCACCAAGATTGCAATGCAAACTCCCTATTTCCCCTTCGTAACGTCTTGGTCTAACCGAGATGAGCGAATCGGTCCCACCGAGTTTGCCTGACCAACCCTCTGTGTGTCTATTACCAAATCGGTCTCACCGAGTTTGTGTAATCGGTCTCACCGAGATTATGTTATGCCCTAACCCTAACCATATCGGTCCCACCGAGATGACATGTTGGCCCCACCGAAAATCCTAACGGTCACATTATTTCCTAAATCGGTCCGATCGAGTTTCAGGATTCAGTCCCACCAAGTTTGGTAAGTTGTCTGTAACGGTTAGATTTTGTGTGGAGGCTATATATACCCCTCCACCCACTCTTCACTCGTGGAGAGAGCCATCAGAACGTACCTACACTTCCAGCATACATTTTCTGAGAGAGAACCACCTACACTTGTGTTGAGGTCAAGATCTTCCATTCCTACCACATAAATCTTGATCTCTAGCCTTCCCCAAGTTTCTTTCCACTCAAATCTTCTTTCCACCAAATCCAAATCCTGTGAGAGAGAGTTGAGTGTTGGAGAGACTATCATTTGAAGCAGAAGAGCAAGGAGTTCATCATCAACACACCATTTGTTACTTCTTGAAGAGTGGTGTCTTCTAGATTGGCTAGGTGTCACTTGGGAGCCTCCGACAAAATTGTGGAGTTCAACCAAGGAGTTTATAAGGGCAAGGAGATCGCCTACTTCGTGAAGATCTACCCCTAGTGAGGCAAGTCCTTTGTGGGCAACGGCCACGGTGGGATAGACAAGGTTGCTTCTTCGTGGACCGGATAGTGAAGATTAGCGATAGGATTATAGAAAATGAGTTTTTAGCCGATTTCTAGGAAAACCCGTTTTACGTCAGTTTTTACGAATAACCGGTTTATAAATAACTACGTTTGGTATGGAAATTTGGAAAACTGGTCGGCCCAGTTCCTTGTTTGGATGCCCACAACCACTAGCTGCTCCTATTCTATTCTCCTCCCGTGAGTGACTCACTTTCCCCAAATCGCACACCATGGCCTCATCCATCCAAGCTCGTTGAGCTGCTGCTGCCCTCCGATTCCTCCTCCGCTGGCTCACACCGCTGCTCCCTCGTCTCGCCCGTGGAAGAATCCGCGTGCGGACGCCGGGTACGGCGCGCCTCCGCCGTCCTGGACACCGGTTGCTGCTGGACTCCCAGGTCGCCAGGTACACGCCACCGTGCACGGACGCCTACTACTGCGCGCCTCCGCCCCCTGGGTGTTGGTTGCTGCTCGCCTCCCCTCCCCTGGACGGGTAGGTCCCCAGGCGTACTCCGTTTTGTCGGCCGTCGACCCCGCACAAGCTCTACCTAGCGAGCGGTCCTGCTTCAGGTCAACGCATAGGCCTGCCTCCCCTCAACGCCGGCCCTGCAGGCTACACCGACATCAGCCTGTATCGGCGGCGCCGGGGGCAGCAGGCAGCTGTAGCGGATGGGGATTCAGAGGAGCAGGTATGTTTGAGTATTATTTTCAAGTTTTGTACTAGTAAATTAACATGAACTACATCATGCACTTGACGAGATAAGCTACAGTTATCTCCCTTTTTGGTTTCTTAGCATGTTTTCATGGTCTACATCACGCACTTGCAGAGAGTATACTACTTCATAACTGACATGACTTAGCAATTAGCTACATATCTACTTGGTCCATCAAAGAATCTGGTGCGTAGGTACAAGGGGAACACTTGAATGTCACATAAAAATGCACCAATTTGAAGTAGTTTATTAGTTGCTTGCTGAAAAGATTGGTAGACAATAACATTTCATCTTGTAGCTCCAGATAGAGAGAGGGAGAGGCAGAGGGTGAGAGAGAGAGATAGAGCATATGAGCCTATAAAAGAATGGGAAGTTCGTGTCCATATAAAGAATTAAAAGTTGCAACAATAATTATGCAGATATATCTGCAATTGAAGATGGAAAACAAATATTACAGTATTTAATCATCTTCTGGTTGAGCACTATGTTGTTGATGTTTAGTCCACAACTCTCGGGCGATGGCAGCACGAACTCTCTCACCAGCAACTCTATCATCTTCTCTTGCTTGCCCATGAACTTGTTGATCACCATGGTCAGTATTTTGTTCTGTTTCCCCATGCTCATAAAGCTCGAATAACTCATCAGGATGATTAACCTTCCTTATGAAGTTGTGGATAATGCAACAAGCCATAACAATTTTCACTTGAGTTGATAAGGAATTCCTCCTTTCCTACTTAGAATTGGAAAACGAGCTTTTAGAACACCAAAAGTTCATTCAACAACATTCCGCAACTGTGCATGTAGATGGTTGAACAAGTCCTTCTCACCAGTATATCGCCGATTACTTCCACGAAAAGAAGCAATATGATAGCGATCTCCATGATACGGGGCAATAAATCTTGGAGTATTTGCGTAGCCTGAATCAACAAGGTAAAATTTACCTGCACATTAATTTCATATCAAACTCAGCATCTTTATATATATTGTAGATACACAAATAATTGTAATTCACCTTCAGGAACAACTAAACCCCCACTAGTCACAGCCCATCTTAGAACAGCTTGATCCGATGCAGAACCCTCCCATCCAGCAGCGACATAAGAGAATGTCATGTCAAATGACACTACTGCCATTACATTTTGAGACGGATAACCATGTCTATTTCTATAAGGAGTTTGCTTATCAAGCCTGACTTTTGCCTCAATATGTGTCCCATCAATTGCTCCTAGGCAGTTCTGTTGGGATTTTTTGTTAGTCAAAAAATAAAGTTTAAATGGTGTTGTCCTTCTATTTATGAAAATCATATGTAAAAGAGTATCTGCTTCTAATAGCAAACATACCTTGAAATATGGGTAGAATCTTGCGTCACCCAATATTTTTGATGAGACTTGATTGCTTGAATCTGTTATGCAAACATCACACAAACCATTTATGGCGTCTAAAACTTTGTTGAAGTGTCGGCTGATTGGTTCGCCAGAATGCTGATATCTATCTTGGATGACGCGGTTTCTAACATTGTGACCAATTGTATGTAGAAACATGAGTAGTTGTTCGTCCACTGTCATTCGATTTGTATCCTTGAGTAACTTCCTCTCACACAAAGCATCCCGCAACAAGTAGAATGTGTGCTTCTCAAGACGAAATTGTTCATAAAATCTAACTGGATGTCCCTCTAAAAACTCTATCGTTTTCTGAGCACCAGTTAATATAGAAGTGTTGTGGGGCGTTCTGAATAACCTTGTGAACAACACATCACGAAACAAGGACACTGCAGAAATGTTATTAATAAGCACTTGCTCGGAATCAGAAAGTTCATCATCTGGCACATCCGAAATGTTCATAGATCCCTGCACGATTTGCACAGTTGACCATATCATCTCTGGATAATTGTTTTAAAATGTAATAGTGCTGAACCGGACAATGAACAATACCAAACTGAAAACAATATTTATTACTTCACACAAACTGACAAAATATAAGTGAAATTGTTTTCTGAATCTTGTAAAGTGCAACAACAACTGAAATAAAATACTATGCTCAAAGGTTTATTACAAAAATTCTAAGGATCAAGAATCCAGAGCTTCCGCGTCTCTTCATCCATCTCAATGAAAATGGCCCGTTTATCACCATCTGTAAATGCCTTTACCGCTTTTAGTTTCTCTTTGGGATCTAGATTACTCATGCTATTTAGTATTGCCATACAAGATTTAACCGAGTAAGCTTTAGTTTGTTGTGCTACTGTTTTCTTTGCTTCAGCAATGCTAAGTGATGCATCTGCAAGGCGATCAATTGCTATTATGGCATCATCGGCTGTCCGTTTTTGTCCTCTTGCAGTTTCCTTGGATCCACTTCCAGGGGACTTCTTTTTTTCTGGCTCAATGGTAGTTGACTTCTTGGTGAAGACACCAGGGGAAGCATTGATTTCATCAGAATCGATGTCATGTACTTCAACTTCCGTATTGAGATCAATTTGTGAAGATTTGGTCGTACATGTACCATCATTTCCTTTGCTAGATACAACACCAGCTCCAGATGCTGTTGAACTAGCACATATGGCTTGAAGATCTATCCAACTAGGCCACACCTTATCTCGATATTCTTGGATAGCCTTATCCTTCTGCAAGTTGTTTAATGTTTTTGTTAATAATAGGATATGGAAACTTTATATGAATTCTACTCGAACAAACTTACCTTAATTAGTTCTACCCAAATATCTTCTGGAGCTTTTATCATTTTGTCATCGTCATCCCAACCAAATCCCGTGAGTTTTAGAAGTCTGTCCATGGTGCTCTAGCAACTCCTGTAGTACTTATGACGATTTTTCAGTTGTTGTAATTCAAGTTTTTCTACCCTTGAATCATTGAATTGTTCTAAGATATCACGCCATGCTTTCTTTGTGTAACCTGTTCCTTCTTTTCCTCCATGTAGGCTTTGATCTTTTAATATATTCAGCAGTATTTTGTCCTCTGAAGATTTCCATACATGGCGCTTAGCTTTATCTGTGTTTTCCTTCTTAATTTTCTTTTCCTTCTCATCATCCATATTTTTCTACAGAGAGGATACAAGAAGCAATAATGGAAGATGAGTCATTTGATTCAAAAGGAATAAATCTACGAAGTGGAAGAAAATGAGCATGCCACTAATCCTTTGTTCATGCTATGACTGGACACTTGAATTTTTGTCGCTTGTTTGTCTAACGGGATGTTCACATCCCTTATCGGTTATTTTCCTAGGTTGCTGCCAAGATCTTTAATTTTCTATTAAATCTGGTCTCGCTTGCCCCACGTACTGCTATCAACATCAGATGACATCACAAGGTATTCTAATCTTCATCTGCTTACTGCTTAGCTCTTACTGCACACTATATATTCTGGATAAATATGATTGATACTTATGGAAAATTATCCTTACAGTGTGCTTTAAACTGCATCCTTGTCATGAAAAATTAACTACTGCACGTGATATATATAGTCATCGATAATCTAATTGTGGTTCGGTGTTAGATCATTTTAGTATGTATATAGGCATTCATAGTGCAATCTGATTCTCTTATGTGCCACATGTTCATATTTACGGTACTCCCTAATCAGAGTTGCCTCTAATTTTTCCTTCAACAGTGCGTGTTATCATTTAGATTAACAGATTACTAGGTTGTTGGATCTACTATGTCCTAGGAATTGCCCATATGAAATTATCAGAGGTTTTATGCAAAATAGGGTTCACTACCAAATAGATTAATTCAATCAACAGTACCATGAAATATTTACAAACACAAATTCGTACTGCTGTGTAGGATGGTGAAGCCATGGAACCTGATTGAAGATGGGAAGACTGATTGAAGGTGGGAAGACGATGCACGGAAAGCCTGAAGGAGATGTGGAGCCTTATTGAAGATGACCAACTTCAGATCCAAGGTCAACGTCTCCCATCCAGTGCCTGTCACGGGGATCACAGCCAGCCCTTTGCGATCTGGGTGTATAACATGCGGGAAACAAAGTCTGTCTTTTATAGGCAGTGAAAAGGGCGTGAGTTGAGACGCAAAAAGCAGAATTGGCGCCATCTGAGGTTGTTGAGGAATAGGCGGGGGCGGAGAAAGGCAGTTGCATCTGTATATGCTAATCGCGTTTGTGGAAAAACGAGTAATACTAGTTTTCCCACAAACCCGGAATTATGGGTTTTTGGGAAACGAGTTTCCCCTATCCACGGGGTTGTTGGACGAGCCAAACAAGATTATTTACGGTTAGGCAGTTTCCTTGGCTTACGTAGATTGCGATCTCTATATTCCTCTTACCCAAACAACGGCCCAGCAAGCACGTTGAAACAGGTACACATGCAACACACATGAATCTTGACAAATAAATCATGTGGTAGACAACTTAGAGTTCATGTAGATGTTAATTAGCAAATCTCAAAGCAAAAACACAAGTCCTGGTGCTTGAATCCACCGGCTAGAAATTTAGATGTGAAGTAGTAATATATTGCATCTAGATGTAAAATATCAAATACTGTTTGAATTAACCGAGACTTGAGAAAATTTGAGCTGACTCCACTTATTATTATCATTATTATTTTTTGCGAAAATTTGAGCTGACTCCACTTATTGGGCGGCAAAAATCCCAGTCGACTTCAGTTCGTTACCCGTTAAGACGGTGAGCGGTAGCCATGCTCATCGCGGTGACCCCAACCTACTCCCAACCATAAGTACCGATCCCCGTCCAACGCATTCTTGCATAGAGCCAACCACGCCTAGCCTGCTCCTTCTCTCAGGTAGCGAGTCAGTGACGCACGCTCTCCGTGCCACACCACGACCGCACCGTTCTACCCGCTTAGCTACCCAAGAGACCGGCGTCCGGCAATGGAGTCGCGGGTGAAGCCCGGGTTCAGCGGCGCGGGCAGCCTGTCCGGCAGCCGGAGGAGCTACATGGGGGCGGCGGCGCCTAGCAAGCCGGCGGTGGACGGGTGCGGCGTGGCACTGCGCGTGTTCATCCTGGCGGCGACGCTGGTCGCCGCCGTGGTGATGGGCCTGGACCGGCAGACGGCCACCGTGCAGGTCACCATCGCCGACACGCTGCCGCCGCTGCAGGTCCCCGTCACGGCCAAGTGGTCCTACTCCTCCGCCTTCGTGTAAGCGCTCGCCCCCGTACTTTGGTTCTTTCCTCTTCCTGGCCACCAGCACTACAATTAATTACACATTCACACGACGCTATCGTTCTCCGGTGAACAGCTCTCCTGGATTTGTTGATTTCTTTCTGCTTCCTTTAATCTGTTTGTTCGGTGGATTTTTTTTTTCGAGAGTACGCTAAAGGCGTACCATGCTTTTATAGAAGAGAAGAAAGAGTCAAGTACAAGGAGTTGATGATGGAAGATCCATCAAGGACGCACACCCTAACGCACTCTCGGAATTACCCTATGCCTACACTCTCACAAAACGTAGCAAAACCTCTACCTCCCAATCCCGCCGACCTCCACTCTTTGAGTTCCCCTAAAATGGCAAGGGCCAGGTCCAGCGCCGTCTTCTGCTGCTGGGTCCGGTGAAATACACGAGCGTTGCGTTGCTTCCAGAGAGCCCAGGTGGTGGCAATGACGATCGTGTCGAAACCACGCTTGGCGCCCTTCGAAAAAGGAGCTCTCCTTGCCAACCACCAGTCCAGCAGACAATCGCTCGGCTCCGGGATGACGCCATGCACCCTAAGAGCATCGAAGATGTAGTGCCAGACCTCTCTAGCGTAGACACATTGGATAAGGATATGTTCCGCATTGTCCTCCTCTTGGAGGCACGTGTAGCAGGCGGAGGAAGAGTCCTGCAGGCCGTGCCTAGCACTTCTATCCGAAGTCCAGATCCGATGCTGAACTATCAACCACACGAAGATTTTGCATTTGAGCAAGTCCCAGCTCTTCCAAATGCAAGCACCGAACGGAGCCCTCGCGCTACCCATGCATAGCCTGAAGTAGGTGGATTTAGCAGTGTATGTGCCCGAAGGGTCCGCCGGCGAGAAGGAGTCATGTTCGGTGGATATCGATCAGACGTTCATGATGCAAGTACGTCTGCAGCAGTAGTACGTCTGCATTGTATCTATCTGGCACAAAGATACAAGATCGATGCCGCGTACGTTTGCGAAATGGGCCAGCCAAGCACATGCAACCAACCAATTATATATTGTCATTTTCATTAATTAGGAAAGTTTGCTGCACTGGAGTATTACTGTAGTCCAGTCAAGGCCAACAAATACATGCCATTTCTGCCGAAAGCACCTCTATAGCTAGCAGCGTTTGCCGCTCCAGACACAGCAATTTCCTTTTCATTACTTAGGCAAATGTGCTTGCACGCACTTTCACCATCTCCTCCATATTTCCGTACGGATTCTCCGGTGAGAAGGATCGATGGTCCGCAAGAAATGCAGTGTCGTGCGTGTCCGTCCAGCTGATTCCTACCGCTCACTGCTCGATCGAACCTTTAGTTTCCACGTGCAAACAAGACATTCTCTTTCTCCTACCTAGAAAGAACCTTTGCAGTGCACCATAGACAAGGATGCCGCAACAAACTAGAGTAACTATGAACTAATTAATGGGTAACAAGACCAATTCGCTCGAGGCCTAAGGGCCGATAGCTTTTGTGCCCATCAAGAACACGGTGCAAGTAATGGGCACGTCGATCTTTCTGGTGGTGGTCGGGAAGAAACTGCAAAACGATTTCCTCTTCGTCCACGCCCAGAAACGCATGAATCTTCAGTGGACCGCGTACGTGGCTGGCTGGCCCGACCGATCGGCCGATCCGCGCGGCATTTATTGCGGAAAGAGATGGATGGATAATCAGATGGGTGCATGCATTAAGTCCCAGCTCATCCGTCACATCCACGGTGGGGCAGACGTGCTCATCCTGATGGATGTGCTCCGGCCCAAGCCAGCAGCCACCAAGCGATTTGGCCTTTTACAAAAGGCGGAGATATATGGGATACAGATAGAGATTTCCGAAAGGATTGTCGAGATCATGCTTGTTGAGATCGATTCTTTTCGGCCAGAGACGTGTCCGCTTGTTTCATCAGAGTTCATGAAAATGAAACAGCAGCAGTATACATATGTTGTGTTCTTTTGTCGATAAAAGGATTGCTTAATAGGCTAGGTTGACGTTGCTTAATTAGTAGTTAGTACTCATGGATTAATTCCGGGAAGTTCATCTTTCCTGCTAATTGTTAGAGATGTTGTTCGTACACATTGTGTGCAACTAATTTAGGGGAAACATACATAGCTATTAAGGACTACTACAAAGGAATTTAAGCACGAAAATGACGTAGATCCCTGATACAGTACGCACATTCAACATCATGAACAGCTAGACGTCCGGACCGGACAGGCACATTCAATACGTGTCATCACCTGAACCGCTCTACGCCTGTGTACATCGGCAGCGTTCCAACTGTATGCACGGCGCTAACACTTGGGCAGCGAAATTCGATATATTCTCCTTAAACTTTGTAATAATATTGTTACTGTGATGACCCATTGATCCAATGTTTACTAACCAGCAAACATTACATGCGTGCAGGTACTTCGTGGTGGCGAACGCGATGGCGTGCGTCTTCTCGGCGGTGGCGCTGGCGGCGTGCCGCAGCCGGAGCGCGGTGGTGCCGCTGATGGTCGGCGACCTGGTGGTGCAGGCGCTCCTGTTCTCGGCGGTGGGCGCGTCGGCGGAGTTCGGCATCCTGGGCGAGCGCGGCAACTCCCACGTGCGCTGGGGCAAGGTGTGCCACGTCTACAGCAGCTTTTGCGAGCGCGCCATGGCCGCCGTCATCGTCTCCCTCATCGCCGCCTTCGCCAACCTCGTGCACCTCATGTTCGCCATCCTAGACGTCCACAAAAACTCCTCCTACTAGTAGTAACTAGCTCAGCCGCTGCTGATCCATCGTGCACGCATCGGAGATGCCCGATCGATGCATGCAGATGGTATACCTGATTTCCGTGTGAACTAACGGTCTCGGCTTTAGACGCGTTGGTTTGATTTAACGGCGCGCATTGTTGTGTCGATGCATTTTGGCACTGTAATGTTAGCTATTGATACAAATGTATGGAGGATTTTACTTGTTATGTACTAATATCGACGTATTGGTCATCTTTTCAGCTGATTTGGCATGAACTAATATGGATGGATTGGTAACTTTTTGAGCTGATTTGGTCCATTGCACCTGTGGTATGAGAATGGCACGTTGTTGCACCCATCCATTTCTCCAATAGGATGATAGGTATATTTATGTAAATATATGTTTACATATTTTTGTGGCTGATTTCTTCCCCAACTCAACCAAAACTCATCCAGTAAAGTTCACACCAAGTAAAACACCACAAGTATATATATATTGAACGACGAGTTTTATATCACATTCTATGGAAATCATACATTCTATGTTTATACAGTGTATAAATTTATAGCAAACTAAACACTATCAATAAGCCACTCTATATCATAAAACTGCATCGCCCTACAATTTCAACGAATTACTCAAATTTCACGGCAACATATCACATTACAATTTTAAGATTGTTTTGCCTGCTTTAACCCTAAGAACAACACTACAAATTCCATTATAGAAAAGGAGAACCGGAGATTTTGTGCTTGTGCAAGTCTTGGCATTGGGCTTTTTGTAGCTCATCGGGTTTCATGGTTTCTACTCCAGGACGGACCGCAGTGATACTAGTAGACCTCAATTGTTTGGCATGATCAGCACCATAACCACCCATGACACCAGGAATGGGGTGATGGGAGAAGATGACGACACGAGAGTGAGAAAATACGCAAGCCAGGGTGATAGAGTGAGGCGCGCGACACTCCTTGCAGTTCACTTCATCCGGCCTCCTCCCGCCGCGCCCTCAAGTTGAATGTCTTTGGCGAATGGGGTCATGTAGGACGGGGCGGTAGGGTCATTGAGGAAGCACGAGTTGGGGAGAAGGCTGCAGGTGATCTCTTGTGCGAGGAGGCAAGGAAGCGGAGCAAAGGGCAAAAATCCTAAACTTACGGACTACAAGCTACATACTGCTCTTACGGACATGCATGTCCACCCCAGGCTAAACTCGCCCCCCTGATTTCCAGCGGAGGGGCCCAACGTGACCCAATATGATAAGGCCACCATCAGCCTATAACTATAATCCATGACTTTCATCCCGTAACTGTAGCAACAATGCAACTCGCTTGTGCTCCAACCCTAGCGGGCCCACAGAGTAGAGGGCAAAACTCTCAATTCATCGCAAGATGGCCGTTTCTTGCACGGGCACTTGGCAGAGAAAGCCTCCATGCTTATCTGATGCTAAGACGGGCTACATACGGGCACACAATGGCCCAGTAAACCGAAATACTCTATTTTTCCCATCTGAATAACTCCTCTCTAGGAGAGTAGGCCCAATTATCGGGTAAAATGAGATTGCATGGTGTTCTGATGGCAAAAAACAACAAGCGACGAGATTCGATGACCAAAATCGCTTGGGAGTCATTTGGTAGCCTACATCAAACCCAACTAGGCCACCTGGATGCGATTTTTGCTGATTTATGGGTTGTTTAGTTGCGTCTAAACATTGTTGGGTATATATGGCATGATGCTTAAATCACCTCTAGGCCTGGCTCTAGAGGAACACTTGAATCAATAGTTTTTCAAGAGCCAAGCCCGAGCGATGCAACTCAAGCGCACGTGGTGGCTCTGGTGGTGCGAGCCTATAAGTGGATATGCACATGTTCTGTTTCAGTCACCTCCCTTAATCCCCGTTACATGATGCCTTCTAGTCTACAAAACGGTGCTTCGATTCGAAATAAGATCTAGACGAAAAAGATGCAATTCGGTGTTATTGTTCCATACAGAAGATTGGTTCCTAATTCCATGGACTGTAAATCTTCAATTTCATGGTAATGTTTGGAGGTTTTATAGAGGAATGCCGGCAAATTTTGAGCACCCGATCAACCATTTGGAATTTTGAGTACCTCAAGCATGCCTTCTCTTCTTCCTTCAGCACACCTTCTCCCGGGTGAGGTAAGATCACCACGTGAATAAGAGGTAAGATTAATCATCTGTGCACATGGAACCAAACAACATCACATTACATTTGGTGAACAACTGCTTGTTACTAAACAGTCATGTGAGTGTTTTTCTCGGCGGGTCTGGGAGAATGCAGGAGACTAAACGAGTTGCACAACACGACTTTTACCCTGTATGTTGTATCCACTTAGCCAGGCCCAACTCAGCCATTTTCCCAAAATGAGGAAGTCGGGCAGGCTACCAAACCCCTCCTTATTGGTTGCGAGGGCTGGAAAGTGCTTTAGTTTTACTATCTTAAATTGTTGCTCCGATCATAAGTTCGTAACACTATGCTTGTAATTAACAAAACTATGTGAAGTTGTCTGGCTTTTATTTTTGGGTCCGTCAATTTGTTGAACTTGTTTCAGTCGATTTGTACAACAAGCACAAGCCAACCATTTGAACACAAACTACAAGAAGCCCACGACAATTCTTGGGCTGAGGCAACAGCGAATCACAATACAAAACTCATTAACCAGAAGAAGATAAAAGGGCTAGTCACCTGAAATCGTTGCCTCGATTTGTTCAATATCGGCTGCTTTACGATAGGTTAGATAAGTGGTGACAGCGCAGGGATCCAATTTATCAGGTGGGTCAAAGAGTAGTGAGCAAACACTCACCCTTCCTCTCGATCGCTTGCACATGGGCCTGCCCATATTTAGTTTTTCCATGGGCTTTTCCCCCACCCGTATTGGGGCGGTTTCTAGAACCTTCCTTGAATCAATTTTTCTTCTTCTATGTTTTCTTTACTTTTGATTTTTTTGTTATCTTTTCTTTCATTATTTTAAGAATTATTTTTTAAAAACTGAGAACAATTTTCAAAACTCTCAAACATATTTTGGATCCATGAACATAATTTGAATTTCAGGAAAAAAATAAGAAAAATGCCAACATTTTTCATAGTTTTAGAAGAATTTATGAAATTTGTGAATATTTTTGACCTCGATGAACATTTATTGAAATTTGGGAACAACTTTCTAAATAACCAAACATTTTTTCAATCCGTTAATTTTTTTTGAATTGCTAATTTTTTAAATGGGGGACAATTTTTGAAATTCCTGAAATATTTAGCAATTGTGAAGATTTTTTGAATCGATGATAATTTTTTGAAATTGGCAAATGTCTTTGAATTAATTATTTTTATCTAAATTCGTGAATATTTTTCGGATTTTATAACCATTTTTTTAATTTTGCAAAAAAAAATTCAAACACTTTCCCTTCCCTCTCTCTCTGTGCGTGCGTGCACGCTTCCCATGGCTAGTGGTACTTGCGTACAAAAGGTCACGGATGGGGATTGGGACCCGCAGAATATGATGTAGGAGACTAACCTGCGCTCGCTTCTACCATGGTTGATGTTCAACACACCCTTGAATCGATCTCCTCAGCTTTGCCTACGGTGCATCAGTCCACGTCTCCATCATTTTAGCGTGCTGCTGGCTAACCCGCTTCAGTCCTCTCGTTGCGCTCGGCAGCCGACAAGCAATCGCCCAACTCATATTTTTAAAATGATCCTGAATTGTAAAAGTGTTCACGAATATTAATTAATATTCATGAATTTCAAAAAGTGTTCTCAAATTTTAGATATTGTTCGTTGGTTCAAAACAAATTTTTGTAAATTTCAAAAAATCGCTTTGTTGATTAAAACGTATTCATGATTTTCAAAAACAGTTTATCGATTCAAAAAAAATCATGAATTCAAAAAATTATTTGAAAAATGCAAAAACAACGTTTCCAAAAATCATAAAAAGTTCATGAGTTAAAAAATTTGTTCCTGGATTTGAAAATTTATACACAAATTTCAACAAATATGTTTCAAAAAGAAAATAAGAAAATAAAAAAATAGTAAAAAGGAAAACCAAATGAAAAAACATAGAAAAATGTGTTGAAGGAAGGGTCTAGAACCTTCTCAAAACTGGTGGGAGAAAAGGGCGTTAAAGAACTAAATATGGACCGGCCCATATGAGAGCGGTTGGGTGGGAGTGGAGTGGTGTGCATTTGCTCGCCATGTATTGGCCCACGTGATAAATAGGATCCTTGACTCACGCGTGTGCTGTTCTCGCGAATGCTATTCTCATGCATAGGCGCCGGAACGCCCAGATTCTATTCGGCACTTAAGACAGTAAATAGAGTGCAAATGGTACGACGGGCAAATCCCCCGCTCGTTCGCAAGTCTAGGTGGATCGTCGCCCCATTATCTCCCCTCGACTGGTTTTGAGAACTTTCTAGAAGGTTCTCGCCGGTTTTTCTGGTGTGAGTTTACGAGAATCTTTTCATGGTTTTTGTCTTTTTTATTTTAAATTTAGTTTTTCATTTATCATTCTATTTTCATTTTCTTCATTTATTTGTTTATTGTACAAAAACTTTCTTCAACTTTTTGGAAAATCACGAATGAATTCAAATTTGTGAAACTTTTTCCAACTTTATGATTTTCTTTCAAATATCATTTCTTTTTAAATTTGTGAATAATTACCAAATTCATCAATTTTTTGTTCACGTTTTCAAATTCATGATTTAAAAAAGTGATCTTTTTTATTTTCATGAGATTTTTCAAATTTTTGATAATATTTCAAATCTACAAAAATCATTTTGTAAAATATTTCAAATTGTGGAACATCTTTTCATTTTTTATGAACTATTTTCAAGTCAACAGTGAACGAGGTCACCAGTCAACGATCAATTACTGCACTTGTTCATCTAAAAGAATACTACCTCCGTCCCGGTGTATAAGTCATTCGCATAGTTCTAGGTCGATAATTTAACTATCTAAATATGTATTATATGTGACAAAAAATATATATTTAGAAACTACATCCGCGTGGACATCTAGTGGTATACTTTTCATGACATATAACACATATTTAATTCCTCAAATCGATGACCTAGAACTACGCGAATGACTTATACATACGGACGGAGGGAGTACCGCACTTGTTACTGGGAGTGGGTCAAGGAGTCAGTGGCACACTCATCCGCACATGTTTTATTGGGCGTGCCCACGCATTCACTCACGTGAGCGCCAGTTGGCCAACTTTTTGTTCTTTTAGAAAATTTATGAATATTTTTTAAAAATTGTCGTATAAGAGGTCTCGCCCGAGAACGCACCACTTTCCGCTTTTGGGCATGGTTCCCTTCGGCCCTTCGTTTCACACGTTTTTTTGTTTTCTGTGTTGGTGTTAATTGTTTTCTCCCGGTTTCAATTATTTTATTTTATTCACGTCTTTATTATTTATTTTTTATTTGGATTTTTAGTTTGCATCTTTTTTCTATTTATGGGTTTTATAAAATTCATGAATATTTCTCTTGAAAACACATTAGCACTTTTAAGCAATTTAGAGACATTTAGAAAACTCATTTTTTTAGAATTTTATGATTATTTAAAAAATGGAAACACACCTTTTCAATTTCGCGAATACTTTTTATAAATATATGTCACAGCCCTAGAATATTGTTTGTAAATAGTTGCATCTTCATCCAGGCATCATATTTAAATTTCTGAAACTTGAACTGAGGAATTTTGGAAGCCTCAAAAACTCTAAATAAAGAGGGGCAAGAAACCCTAAAATTGCAATCAGTAAATCCAAAATGCCCTAGAAATAGCTCTGACAATTTTGGCAAGAGTTATAAATCAAACCAAAATTTTGGGACATTTCTAAGGAATTATTGGACTCTGATTTTAAATCAATATTTTATTTGAATTTGGAGTTATATTCATAATATATAATGAATATATTTTCAAATGACCTGAGATATTTTTGTTATGTGTGGAGAAGTCCATTAAGTGACTTAAAAATATCCAGGGGAGTTTTGGCACTGTTTTCAAATTCTGTTTGAATTAAAATTCAGTGCCAATTAAATAAAACAGAACAGAAATAGGAAAAACAGAGAGAGGGAGAGAAGGCCACCTGGGCCACTTACCTGGCGCCACTTACCTGGCCCAGCTCCATCTGGCCGGCCCAGCCCACCTCCTCCCCCTTGTCATCTTCCTCCTCTGCCAGGAGGACGAACAGAGGCGAGGCGTGGCGCGCGCCCGAGAGGCCTCGGCCACCTCCTGCTTCCCCCTGGCCACCTCCTGCTTCCTCCTCGACGCCCGGAGACGCCACGCACCTCCCTGCCTCTCTTCCTCACTCTCCCGCGTCTCCATCCTCTCCCCGGAACACTCCCCCCCTCCTCTGTTCTCCTCACCGAGCGGAGCCGTCGCCGCCGCTTGCTGCTGCCGCGGCCACCGCCTTCCCCTCACCCCTCTGACGTGCCCGAGAGCCCCACCTTCGCCTTCTACGCCTCCTCGACGAGCCAAGCAACCGGGGACGCGCCGTATCGCCGCCATCGACATCATCTTCAACCTCGGGCACCGCCGATCTCCGTCGCCGATATGTCGTCCACAACCCGTCCCCGAGCCCAACGAGACCGCCGACGAACTCGCTGTGAGCTCCACTCCGTTTCCCCTCCTTCGTTTTGCTCGTTTCCGTGCCGTAGCACCCCCGCCCACATTCCCGAGCACCGCCGTCCGCCATGGCCGCGTAGCTCTCCTGACCTGAGCCCCTCTGCTCGAACCCGTGGCACCAGCGCGCTTCTGGTGGCCCGCGGATGCCGTCTGGACCATCAGCTTCTCCCCTAGCGCGCCGCAGCCCCAACCCCGCACATGGCCGAACTCCGGCCGCCGCCAGGAGCCCGTTTCCGGCGAACCCCGGCCTCCCTGTGCCCAGCTGCATGCGCCACTAGATGCGCGGGAGCACGGGCTCCCTCTTGGTGCCCTCAGCGCGACCAGCCGCGGGCTGTAGCGCCATCCCGAGAAACTCCGGCGAGGTCCCGCCGTCGCCATGGTCGCCGGCGTCACTAGCCGACGTGGCCGCGTGATTAGCACTAATCACGGCCAGATAACCTCCCCAGAGCCGCTGACGTATGGGCCCCACGCCCTTATTTAATCCTTATCTTTTTCTGTTAAGTTTTAATCTAACCACCATGGGCCCACACGTCAGCTTTGACCAAGCTGACGTGGCTGTTGACCTGGTCCCACCTGTCATTGTCACTAACCAGCACTAGTCACTGACCAGTGGGCCCCACTGGTCAGGTTTGACCTGGGGCGCCCAGTTGACTCTGCTGACGTCACAGTGACGTGGGGCTGACGCAATAAGTATTTTCTGGATTTAAAAATATTCAGGAAATTCCAGAAAATAGCTAAAACTTCAATAAATCATAGAAATTCAACCGTAACTCCAAATTAAATAAATTATATATGAAAAATTATCAGAAAAATTCAAGGAATCCATCTGTACCATTTTCATGCATGTTAGAACAACTTATCACTACTGTTTAGGACAAATGAATTAAATGGCATTTGAATAATCACATATGGAGTTTGAATTTGAATCTTGTATTCAAACCAACTTCATTTAATCTGTTGCTAGTTGCATTAGCTCAAAACACATTCATATTGCCATGTCATAGCATGCATCATTTTGTGCATTGCATTGATTGTGTTCTTCTTTGTTGCCGGTATTTGTCCCCTCCCGATAGACGTGATACCGATGATGTGATCGTTGACACTGATGAAGACTCAATGTTATCTTCAGAAGTGCCAGGCAAGCAAAACCCCCTTGTTCATTCCGATAAAATCCCACTCTCTCGCTCCTGCTCTCTTTTACTGCATTAGGACAACAACGATTCATCTGTTACTTGCTGCGGTAGCTGAACCCTTTATCCTTTGCATGACCTGTCATTGCCACAGTAAATAGATGAAACCCACTAGCATGAGTAGGAGTTGTTTGAGCCCTGATGTGCCTACTCATTCATGCTTGTTTGTCATGCCTGCTACTGCTTAGAGTTGAGTCAGGTCTGATTCATCGGGGATGAATCAGAGGCGTGTGAACATGTCCTACTGTGTGTGAGCTAAGTGTGTGAACACGATTTGGTAAAGGTAGCGGTGAGAGGCCATGTAGGAGTACATGGTGGGTTGTCTCATTGCAGCCGTCCTCAGGAACTGAGTTCTGTGTTTGTGATCCATGATTCAGCTACTACCACGCATTGGGCCCGAAACCAATGGACCCTCTCGGCTTCTTGATCACCCTTGTCCTCTGTCCAGGAGTTGCAAGTAGTTTCTGGTGTTTGTAGTATGCTGGAGGCCGTGGGCAGCGCTGACCGTAGGGGTGGGCTGTGATGCGGTAGGCACGTGGCCGGGTATACCGGGCGCCCGTTTGGTGTCACGGAACCCTGTTCACATCGTTTGGGGCTGTGAGCGAAACTCCGGCCGGATCTCCTCATGGATGGAACCCGAATAGGCGATAAACCTGGACTAGAGACTCGAGTGTTTAGGTAGGCCGTGGCCGACACCCACGTTGGGCTTCCGCTTGAAGGTTGCCGAGTACATGTCGTGTAAACGGCGGTAAGTGGTGAGAGCGTGTGTGAAGAAGTACACCCCTGCAGGGTTAATATGATCTATTCGAATAGCCGTGTCCGCGGAAAAGGACTTCTGGGTTGCTTATATCAGTTCATAGACAAGTGAAAGTGGATACTCTAAAATACGCAAGATAAGCGTGAGTGCTATGGATGGCGTTCTCGTAGGGAGACGGGAGCGGATCCATAGTGGTGTATTGATATGGTGAATATGTGGACTCGTGTGCGCCACCTCAAAAGAGTTACTTGCAGTCGTAGTTTAGGATAGCCACCGAGTCAAAGCTGGCTTGCTGCAGTTAAACCCCACCATCCCTTTGTTGATAATGATGCATATGTAGTTAGTTCTGATGTAAGTCTTGCTGGGTACATTTGTACTCACGTTTGCCTATTTTATGTTTTGCAGAGAGACTTCGGTCTCACTAGTAGTTCGCGTGGTCTTCGACGTTTAGCTTGTTACCTCAGCTACGATCTTGTGCCTCGGCAGGATCTGGTAGATAGTCAGGCTTCTCAGCCTTTTTCAGTTATAGATGTCTGTACCCAGACATGATAGCTTCCGCTTGTGCTTTGACTTGTATGCTCTGATTGTTGGGTCATGAGACCCATGTTTGTAATATCTCGCTCCTCGGAGCCTATTGAATAAATTACTTGAGTCGTAGAGTCATGTTGTGATGCCATGTTGTATTTGCACATATCGAGCATATTGTGTGTATGCTATTGAAATGCTTGGTATGTGTGGGATCTGACCATCTAGTTGTTTATCTTTAGTAGCCTCTCTTACCGGGAAATGTCTCCTAGTGTTTCCACCGAGCCATGGTAGCTTGCTACTGCTCCGGAACACTTAGGCTGGCCGGCATGTGTCCTTCTTCGTTCCTGTGTCTGTCCCTTCGGGGAAATGTCACGCGATGAATATCGGAGTCCTGTTAGCCCGCTACAGCCCGGTTCACCGGAGTCCTGCTAGCCCAGTGCTACAGCCTGGATTCACTCGCTGATGACCGACACGTTCGATGCTGGGTCATGAATGCCTGTCCCTGTAAGTCTGTGCCACTTTGGGTTTACGACTAGCCATGTCAGCCCGGGCTCCTTATCATATGGATGCTAGCGACACCGTCATATACGTGTGCCAAAAGGCGCAAACGGCCCCGGGCTAAGGTAAGGCGACACCCGTGGGAATACCGTGCGTGAGGCCGCAAAGTGATATGAGGTGTTACATGCTAGATCGATGTGGCATTGAGTCGGGGTCCTGACAGCGTTGGTATCAGAGCTTGACTGCCTGTAGGATTACCAAGCCAAACTGGTCGAAGTTGAGTCTAGAAATTCTTTAGTTATATAAGGGAATTGATTGTGGGATGGAACGTAAGGCTCTTTTTACTCCTTATACCTTATGCCTTCTGATCTGAGTCATCTTATCTTTCCTGTGGGGATTAAGAACTAGGCTATCTCTTCTTTCTATCAGGATCACGTGTTACTAATCAGTGGACTTATAAGATTGTTGGATTTAAGTCTCAGTTCAGTTCCTACTACTTCCATATGCTAATTGTTGATCTCGAAACCTTGATATTGTGCTTCTGAGTGGTTATGCCACCATTTTTGTGAATGTCTCAAATCTCTTCTGAGCATTTACAGCCGTTATGCTGTCCGAGTCATCCCAGGTTTCTAAGTAGTCTGATGCATTTGCAAATTCCTTCCTCCCGCTTCGATGTTCCTTTGGGCCAGATTAACCACACTAATCGGTGTGTTGAGGTAATTATTACCTCGACATATATGTTGGAATTATTATTATGACCCTAAGTGCTTAGGGGATCATCTAGTAATTTAGCCATGATTTGTGTTCCCAGTGTGATGATTCTGGCCATCATTCTCGAAAGCATCCCGTGATGCTACTTAGTAGTAGGTATTCTACTCCTTGGGTTTTGAACCCGAGATTCACTCTACTTACTTCATGTTGATAGGGTTTGCTAGTTCCTTTAGGATATTAGTAACCTTTGCGATAGTCCTCGAGGTTCGTGGTACATCCTTCTTCCAAATACCATGAACTACTTATGGCAGAAGTTCCTCGTTGAACTGAACGATCACAACCAGAGTGCTCTTGATGAGTTCTCCATTATATGTTATGGCTCTGCCAGTTCTACTTTTCTGCATGGGTTATCCGGAAGAAATGTTGATCTCGCTCGACATACTAATCTATGCATCCACAACTCAGAAAATTATATGTTCCTTTGAGTTGTCCCTCTTTAGTTGTCTACTGACCTTCGTCTATCAATTGATAGTCCAAGGGTATGCATGCATTCGTTTATCGATGCCTATTACCCTTGTGGTCCGTCAAGCCATTCTGTCCTGAATGACTTGGAGAAACAAACTCCAGTACCTCATCCATATCCAGGATTGGGTCAAAGAAGTTGTGCTCCGCAGATCAAATTGCTAATCCAGCTTTTGTTCTGCTCTACCTTGGAGTATTACCATCTTTATATCGGGATTGTTATAGGAATTGCACACCATCCTATGAACTCTTGGTACAGTGATACTTCTTGCCATCATTAGTCATTCCTCGGTCTTCGTGTTGATGCAACCGGAATACCGACAAATGAATTGTGATGTGTGAAACCAGTACGCCTAGCAACCTCGTTGCTGGGTAGTTAAATGGACGATAACCTCATTCTTAGCGTGTTGATTATTGAATCGTCACCCTAAGATTGATTGTGCTACCTAGTCCCTATTTCTGGTGCACTCCTCGACCAATGAGTTAGGAATTATTTCAAGTCCTCACCCATTTGATCATGTCGTCTTGCCCTCAGAAGCAAGATTGTTCTCGAGCTTAGTAACATACCGGTGGTTCGTGACTTTCCAAATATCTTCTTGGAAGTGTTACCGGGTTGTCACCTGACTGTTATGTTGAGCTCGTGATCAAGTTGGGTTATCCTGTAAACCACCCTTCTCCAAGAATCCGTGTTGGATACCCCTGAGCTAGTTGGTTAAGCTAGACAACAACCTGGAGAATTGGAAGATAAAAGCTTGCCTGACTTAGTTCGTCCCAAAGGGATATTCTTGTGTAGTGTGTGTTGAAGAAGATGATATCTTCATCGATTGGTCCCTGTGATCAGTTGCTGGACCTATTGTCTTATCAATCCTTTGATTTGAGTATGGGCTATCGTCAAATCAAATCAGTACCAACGATGCTCGTAATGTTGTCTTATTCGTGGTTGATCCCTCGAGCATACACCATTACATCTTTGGTCTGACCAATGCTATCACCGTGTTCACTTAACTATGGAATTCCTTTTAAAAGGAAACCCGGATGAATTGTTGTTGAGCCCATTGACAACATCCTTATCTCCTCCATGATTTTGTTGAACATTAAGCTAGTGTTGGAAATTTTTGAAAGCATTTGTTCATGCTAGCTCATGAAGCATATGTTTGGATGAAGGTAGTGACTTCCTTTAATTCATGTGCATCTGATGCAAGTTGCCGCCGTGGATTCGAGAAAGTCAATGTTGCTTTCTTTGGAATCATTCCAAATCAGTCATGCACACGTGCGAAGAATGCTGTGGTTTGAAGACTTGCAACCTTCAATCTATATGTATCCCTAGCACACCAAGCCACTGATTGATTTGTTCAAGGAGAAGGAGTTCCTTCATAAGAGCTAATCCGGACTTATGTAAGGACTTCGATACCCTCGTTGATGGTTCCCCCTCCTGAACTCGGTAGTGTTTTATTATAAGACTACTATGTGGTCATGCTTGTCTGGGACAGCGTGTTCACATGTTTGTAGCAGAACCAGCTCATGTTTTGGAGCTTACTATCGTAGTTCATTCCCCGAGAATCTCGCAACGTCATCTCGTCGATTTGTGTTGCAAACTTTCCGTTTTTCTTCCTAGACTCGATGAGTCTGGAATATCCTGACACCAACCAGATCTGAATCTCAGGCAGATATGATGGTTGGAATATTTCCCAAGAATTATAATATTGGTCGCGCGATAACCGGTAAAGTGGATGTCGTGGCCAACACACCCAGCCGGAAGACCTGTTATTATAATATCTTGATTGAGGAAGTTGGCCACCTCCCCATAGGGATTTCGTAGGATTTACTCCCTAGTTGCCCCTATGGATTTCTGTGTTCCGAAGTCCGACCTTTTTACTTGATGTTCTAGATATCAAACCATATCTATGAATGGGTTACACTAGCACATCAAGGAGAACATTAGAAGCGGAGTGCTAAATGTCTCTCGGTCGATCATCCAGATTTATTTCCTTGGCCTCGCTAAGGTGAAATCTGAGAAAGTGTTATCTTCCTTTGCATCTGCATCGTCCATCACTATTCATCATGGTAGTAAGTTGTGTGTCGGCACCCTTGACACGGATGTTGATAAAACCTTGATGATTGTGGAAATGCTCAAGTTCTTGAGAGCACGCACAAGCGCTACGTGTTATCATCGGCTCTAACTGGGATTGCTCTCAGTTCCTCGGCAATGCTATGACCTTCTCAAACAGTGAATTCACTCTCTATTGTTGGGTTCTTCCCCAGTTACCAGAATCATTCCCAGCATTTGCATTTTGTTCCCAGCTTGCACCGCCAATGTGCCATTCTACCATGGGTCTCTTCCATTTCCGGTGATAAGCAAACTCATCCATTACGTTGTCTTCAACAAGGTAATCCACATCATCCAAGTCCGAGTATGCCATTCTACCGACCCCCGCCAATCGATTGCTGTGACTTGCCTTAGACTGATATAGAGAGTTTCAATGATCTCTGAATCAAAGGTAATTCTTTTTGCCACTTAAGGGGAGATATCTACGAGTCACGGTTCCGAAGGTGTCTCGTTGTGGTTTCATGGCAACTCAACTCCTCGCTACGTTGACAATCGATTACCACCTTCTTAAGCGTGAAATTGTTGTCTACCTAGTGCACCTTCGTCATCCGTCTCTTTCCACCCCTCTTGATGTGTAACTCGTGTCTCAACCCGAGAGATGGTCCTATGTCTCATTCCGTGAGTTGTTCGATCTTCGAGAAGATCGACCCTTCTAGAGTCTCCTTCTTCCCTCCATGTCATGTTGACAGGATTTCGCAGAGCAAGACTTCAAGACAATGATGGTGAATGAATCAACGTTCAACTGAAGTGCACCCTGGATCGTGAAGATTGTGCTAGTTTGCGTTCCCCCTTCACCTTACCCTACACTTGAATCTCGGGACGAGATTTTTGTTTAGTGGGGGTGAGTTGTCACAGCCCTAGAATATTGTTTGTAAATAGTTGCATCTTCATCCAGGCATCATATTTAAATTTCTGAAACTTGAACTGAGGAATTTTGGAAGCCTCAAAAACTCTAAATAAAGAGGGGCAAGAAACCCTAAAATTGCAATCAGTAAATCCAAAATGCCCTAGAAATAGCTCTGACAATTTTGGCAAGAGTTATAAATCAAACCAAAATTTTGGGACATTTCTAAGGAATTATTGGGCTCTGATTTTAAATCAATATTTTATTTGAATTTGGAGTTATATTCATAATATATAATGAATATATTTTCAAATGACCTGAGATATTTTTGTTATGTGTGGAGAAGTCCATTAAGTGACTTAAAAATATCCAGGGGAGTTTTGGCACTGTTTTCAAATTCTGTTTGAATTAAAATTCAGTGCCAATTAAATAAAACAGAACAGAAATAGGAAAAACAGAGAGAGGGAGAGAAGGCCACCTGGGCCACTTACCTGGCGCCACTTACCTGGCCCAGCTCCATCTGGCCGGCCCAGCCCACCTCCTCCCCCTTGTCATCTTCCTCCTCTGCCAGGAGGACGAACAGAGGCGAGGCGTGGCGCGCGCCCGAGAGGCCTCGGCCACCTCCTGCTTCCCCCTGGCCACCTCCTGCTTCCTCCTCGACGCCCGGAGACGCCACGCACCTCCCTGCCTCTCTTCCTCACTCTCCCGCGTCTCCATCCTCTCCCCGGAACACTCCCCCCTCCTCTGTTCTCCTCACCGAGCGGAGCCATCGCCGCCGCTTGCTGCTGCCGCGGCCACCGCCTTCCCCTCACCCCTCTGACGTGCCCGAGAGCCCCACCTTCACCTTCTACGCCTCCTCGACGAGCCAAGCAACCGGGGACGCGCCGTATCGCCGCCATCGACATCATCTTCAACCTCGGGCACCGCCGATCTCCGTCGCCGATATGTCGTCCACAACCCGTCCCCGAGCCCAACGAGACCGCCGACGAACTCGCTGTGAGCTCCACTCTGTTTCCCCTCCTTCGTTTTGCTCGTTTCCGTGCCGTAGCACCCCCGCCCACATTCCCGAGCACCGCCGTCCGCCATGGCCGCGTAGCTCTCCTGACCTGAGCCCCTCTGCTCGAACCCGTGGCACCAGCGCGCTTCTGGTGGCCCGCGGATGCCGTCTGGACCATCAGCTTCTCCCCTAGCGCGCCGCAGCCCCAACCCCGCACATGGCCGAACTCCGGCCGCCGCCAGGAGCCCGTTTCCGGCGAACCCCGGCCTCCCTGTGCCCAGCTGCATGCGCCACTAGATGCGCGGGAGCACGGGCTCCCTCTTGGTGCCCTCAGCGCGACCAGCCGCGGGCTGTAGCGCCATCCCGAGAAACTCCGGCGAGGTCCCGCCGTCGCCATGGTCGCCGGCGTCACTAGCCGACGTGGCCGCGTGATTAGCACTAATCACGGCCAGATAACCTCCCCAGAGCCGCTGACGTATGGGCCCCACGCCCTTATTTAATCCTTATCTTTTTCTGTTAAGTTTTAATCTAACCACCATGGGCCCACACGTCAGCTTTGACCAAGCTGACGTGGCTGTTGACCTGGTCCCACCTGTCATTGTCACTAACCAGCACTAGTCACTGACCAGTGGGCCCCACTGGTCAGGTTTGACCTGGGGCGCCCAGTTGACTCTGCTGACGTCACAGTGACGTGGGGCTGACGCAATAAGTATTTTCTGGATTTAAAAATATTCAGGAAATTCCAGAAAATAGCTAAAACTTCAATAAATCATAGAAATTCAACCGTAACTCCAAATTAAATAAATTATATATGAAAAATTATCAGAAAAATTCAAGGAATCCATCTGTACCATTTTCATGCATGTTAGAACAACTTATCACTACTGTTTAGGACAAATGAATTAAATGGCATTTGAATAATCACATATGGAGTTTGAATTTGAATCTTGTATTCAAACCAACTTCATTTAATCTGTTGCTAGTTGCATTAGCTCAAAACACATTCATATTGCCATGTCATAGCATGCATCATTTTGTGCATTGCATTGATTGTGTTCTTCTTTGTTGCCGGTATCTGTTCCCTCCCGGTAGACGATGTTCCGACGTTGTGATCGTTGACACTGATGAAGACTCAATGTTATCTTCAGAAGTGCCAGGCAAGCAAAACCCCCTTGTTCATTCCGATAAAATCCCACTCTCTCGCTCCTGCTCTCTTTTACTGCATTAGGACAACAACGATCATCTGTTACTTGCTGCGGTAGCTGAACCCTTTATCCTTTGCATGACCTGTCATTGCCACAGTAAATAGATGAAACCCACTAGCATGAGTAGGAGTTGTTTGAGCCCTGATGTGCCTACTCATTCATGCTTGTTTGTCATGCCTGCTACTGCTTAGAGTTGAGTCAGGTCTGATTCATCGGGGATGAATCAGAGGCGTGTGAACATGTCCTACTGTGTGTGAGCTAAGTGTGTGAACACGATTTGGTAAAGGTAGCGGTGAGAGGCCATGTAGGAGTACATGGTGGGTTGTCTCATTGCAGCCGTCCTCAGGAACTGAGTTCTGTGTTTGTGATCCATGATTCAGCTACTACCACGCATTGGGCCCGAAACCAATGGACCCTCTCGGCTTCTTGATCACCCTTGTCCTCTGTCCAGGAGTTGCAAGTAGTTTCTGGTGTTTGTAGTATGCTGGAGGCCGTGGGCAGCGCTGACCGTAGGGGTGGGCTGTGATGCGGTAGGCACGTGGCCGGGTATACCGGGCGCCCGTTTGGTGTCACGGAACCCTGTTCACATCGTTTGGGGCTGTGAGCGAAACTCCGGCCGGATCTCCTCATGGATGGAACCCGAATAGGCGATAAACCTGGACTAGAGACTCGAGTGTTTAGGTAGGCCGTGGCCGACACCCACGTTGGGCTTCCGCTTGAAGGTTGCCGAGTACATGTCGTGTAAACGGCGGTAAGTGGTGAGAGCGTGTGTGAAGAAGTACACCCCTGCAGGGTTAATATGATCTATTCGAATAGCCGTGTCCGCGGAAAAGGACTTCTGGGTTGCTTATATCAGTTCATAGACAAGTGAAAGTGGATACTCTAAAATACGCAAGATAAGCGTGAGTGCTATGGATGGCGTTCTCGTAGGGAGACGGGAGCGGATCCATAGTGGTGTATTGATATGGTGAATATGTGGACTCGTGTGCGCCACCTCAAAAGAGTTACTTGCAGTCGTAGTTTAGGATAGCCACCGAGTCAAAGCTGGCTTGCTGCAGTTAAACCCCACCATCCCTTTGTTGATAATGATGCATATGTAGTTAGTTCTGATGTAAGTCTTGCTGGGTACATTTGTACTCACGTTTGCCTATTTTATGTTTTGCAGAGAGACTTCGGTCTCACTAGTAGTTCGCGTGGTCTTCGACGTTTAGCTTGTTACCTCAGCTACGATCTTGTGCCTCGGCAGGATCTGGTAGATAGTCAGGCTTCTCAGCCTTTTTCAGTTATAGATGTCTGTACCCAGACATGATAGCTTCCGCTTGTGCTTTGACTTGTATGCTCTGATTGTTGGGTCATGAGACCCATGTTTGTAATATCTCGCTCCTCGGAGCCTATTGAATAAATTACTTGAGTCGTAGAGTCATGTTGTGATGCCATGTTGTATTTGCACATATCGAGCATATTGTGTGTATGCTATTGAAATGCTTGGTATGTGTGGGATCTGACCATCTAGTTGTTTATCTTTAGTAGCCTCTCTTACCGGGAAATGTCTCCTAGTGTTTCCACCGAGCCATGGTAGCTTGCTACTGCTCCGGAACACTTAGGCTGGCCGGCATGTGTCCTTCTTCGTTCCTGTGTCTGTCCCTTCGGGGAAATGTCACGCGATGAATATCGGAGTCCTGTTAGCCCGCTACAGCCCGGTTCACCGGAGTCCTGCTAGCCCAGTGCTACAGCCTGGATTCACTCGCTGATGACCGACACGTTCGATGCTGGGTCATGAATGCCTGTCCCTGTAAGTCTGTGCCACTTTGGGTTTACGACTAGCCATGTCAGCCCGGGCTCCTTATCATATGGATGCTAGCGACACCGTCATATACGTGTGCCAAAAGGCGCAAACGGCCCCGGGCTAAGGTAAGGCGACACCCGTGGGAATACCGTGCGTGAGGCCGCAAAGTGATATGAGGTGTTACATGCTAGATCGATGTGGCATTGAGTCGGGGTCCTGACAATATATGAAAATTTAAAAACAATACATGAATATTTTTCAATGTTCAAGAATTTTAAAAAATCGTGATTTTTTCTATAATTTTAAACTATATTTTAGTTCTTGCATTTTGAAAGTATTTTTTCTATTATTTTGAACTTTTTAACATTAGTTTTTAAATCTGTGAAATAGATATATTTCCATTAAAACATAAACCCTGCTTTGTCTATGGCAGCTAAAATAAAAAAAAAAGAGTTGGAAAAACATAATTGGAAAACGATCCATATTGGCCAGAACTGGTAAATTAGTCGGCTCAATTGCCTCTTTTTTGCGAACAAAATTTTCACACAATAGTTCTAGCATACAAACTTACAATGTAAAAAAACATGCATTTTTTAACACGGTACAAACACAGACGCTCATACATACACAGATACACTCACCACTACGAACGCATGAACACACACCCTATCTATGAGCACCCCCGAGAGACTGAGCCGACACATCATCTTAAGATTGACGAAGTCGTCACAGATGCCTTCGTAGTCTACAGGAACATCTCTTCTGATTGAATGCACATAGCTGAAGGCCCAAAATAGTTTAGGAAAATGCGAACATCGATGGCAACTCTAGGAGTTGAACCCCGGTGGGCCAAGAATACTTCTGTTCTCCTAGTCAACCAACCACCTGTTAGTTCGCAAAAAAAAAGAGGACATTTTATTGTGCGTCTAAAGTCTTGCCGCTTTCTTCTTCAATCGGTGGTGCATGCAGTGTACGAAAAATGCGTGCGCGGGAACAGCGAAGCATGGGCGAAAGATGCGTGTACGTACGTAGCTGTTTCTTTAATCAGAAACGGAAGATGACAGGATCGATCCAAGGGCGTCACTTACTAAAAGACTAAAGACTTTGAACGGGAAAGAAAAGCCCCTAAAGCTGCTTTGCAATAACATACACCGCACCTCTCCAGCTGGTCTGGTCGAGCCGTTGGCAAATACTGTACTATAATCCTTACCAGTAGCACAAAACAAAGCGGAGCAGATGATCAATGTGATTTTACCATTTTTATTGGTAGTGGATGGGCAACCATACGTCCATACCTGCGCTGGTTGTCTGGTTCCTTCCATAACGAAAATATCTCAAAGAAGAGAACATTTGCTCACCCTAAAGCATCGCATGAATGTGGATGGTGCCTGCTGATGCATCCACTCTTTGCTAGGTATGTACTACTCCCTCCGTTTCATAATATAAGAATGTTTTTAACACTAGTGTAGTGTTAAAAACGTTCTTATATTTTGAAACAGAGGGAGTACTATATTATCATCCAGTAGCCAAAAATTGGTGCTATCTATAAGGAGGTGTGTCCAATTTATGACATAGTATGTTTAGACAGTGCAGGAGCATTTCATTTCCCATCCTACTAACTCTACAAGACTCAGGCATGCACCAGCGAACTGCGTGCCCATCACACGCACGGACCGTCTTGCCGCCCGACGAAGTACCACGCGTCGATGACACAACGCCGGCGAGCGGCCGGCCGGCATGCACGCAGCACGCATGCATGCGGCGAAAGCATTATGCCTTTGCTGAATCAAACGTACGCCGCGTAGCACGCACACACGCACGTAGCCTCCGCCTCCAACGAGAAACCCTGCCGCCATGCATGCATGCACGCATGCATACACGTCCCAAGCAAACTGCACGCCACGCATGCAGCAGGAGAAGGTCGAAATGATGGCCTGATGCCGATTCACCGCAGCGGAAAGAATCTGAAAAAGAGCAGTAGGATATGTACGCATGCATGCATGGAATATTATCGTGGCGCCGCGCCCGCTCTCTTTAACGTGCAGAGCAGCAGAGCCAGAGACCACCAAAGAACGTACGTGCATGCAGGGAGGGCAGCAGCCGCGCTAGCTGCATGCAGACGCAGGGCCGTCGAGAGCTCGGGAAGGAAACTGGGAGCGCATGCCAGGGACGCATGTAAGCGCAGGGGGTACGTAGAAGAAGCAATGGACGGGCCCGAGGATGCGGGGCATACGTACGTGCGTGCGTGCATGCATGGTCGCCGTCGTGGTGGTGGTGGTCTCATCATATCGGCCAGATCGAGGAGGAGGTGGAGGTACGCTGCCGTGCCGGACCGTGCATGGGTTGCCGGTCGCCGAAGGAAGCAGCACGGAGCAGAGATTGGCTGCTCCTTGCGTGTCTCCTTTCTCTGGCTTTCTTGATCCGCGGGAGCGATGAGAAGGTGGAGGAGGAGGACGTTGATCTGTTCTCTGCTGAGAACTCCTATTTTTAAAGATCATTTCCTTGAAGAACTGGTCGCAGTGGCAAATAAAGCGGCCATGGCATGGCATGGCCGGCCTCCTGCCGCGCCGTGTCTTTTGCTATCTCTTTCCAGCCAGAGGCCGGACCCCCCACACACATGACACGGCCCGCGCGCGCTGTCACCTCTCTCTGTCTCTCTCTCAATCATGTCCTTGATCATAAACTCGGCATTTAAGCTGGTGTTCGAACAGGGGCCAGAAAAGATATCGAGGATGAAAAGTTCGGGCAAGGAGAAAGCCAGCTTTTCAAGCGTCGTCATGGGCGCATGTTCCCTGCTGCTTTTATATATGGTCTTTTTCTAGGCTGACTGGTGGGGTAGAGGCTATCTTGCTTAACCTTGATTACCAGGATCGCTACGTAATCCCTTTTATCACAAGAAATAATGCGCCTCTGCCCTGCTGTTAAGCAGATCCGAAAGGAACCCCAATCGATCGATCCAGCCTATGTTAGACAAGCTGAGCGAGACCCAACATAAAAGCATCTCTAGCCGCGCCCACAAAACGGCCTCCCCACACGATTTTTTCGCGTCGGCGCCGAAAAAACGGACCAGTCACGCCCCATGAGCCCGTTTTTCGCTGGCTTGTTCCGAAATCAGCGCCGGTGGACCTAAACTGAACCCGGCGCGCTGGGGGGCATCCGGGGGCGCCGGGGCGAGTGTTTTGGCGCGAAAGAGGCGCAGGGGAGCCGAGTCAGCGAGATGGCTGTTTCGTCGCCCTCATCGCCTCGGTTCCCGCGGGAATCAATGCCAAGGCTGCCGCGCTGCCGCCACCGGTCAGCCTTCCCATTGATTCCTCACGGGCGGCGCTTCACGGGGCGGCGCGACGACGCCTCCCCTCCCGCCACGCGTACACACGTCGGCTCGCCTCCGCGCTTCGTCAAGCCAAAGACGGAGTCGGGGCTCGCCGCCGTGAAAACGGAGCCGGGGCTTCCCGCCGTGAAGACGGAGCACGACGTGGAGCTCGACGACGAGGCGGGCCTGAAATGGACGCGCCAGGACTACCTCAAGATGGAGATGGAGCGCCAGCGCGCCGCCCTGCAGCGCTTCGAGCAGCGCCGCCAGGGCCGCGACGAAGGAGGCGTGGTCGTCCTGGACGACAGCGACGACGACGATGCGCCGCCACCGCCACCGGTCCGCCTTGGCGACGCCAGCCAGGGGTCTAGCAGGGGCGGCCACGTCAAGGAGGAGAAGGACGCCGACGACGGCGGCGGCGAGGATGGCGGCGACGACGGCGACTACTCCACGTTCAACGACTTCTTCGCCCCTTAGTTAGGCTTTTTTTATAAATGTGTTATGTAAACCGCGAACATGTCTAACATATGCCATGTTTGCCGAATTTTAGCTGAGTTTATCCGAACTTCGCCGAATGTTTTTTCTAAAAAAAAATATGACGCGTCCGGGGGCGGCCGTGGGGTCGGCGACTGAGAACCAACTCACCTCCAGACTTTTTTTTGCGCCGGCTCGCTCCCAGGGGACGATTTTAAGCGCCCCCTGAAAGGCCAACAGCTGGAGATGCTCTAAATCAGAGTTTCAGTGGCGCACAGCGCAACAGCAACCGGATGAAGTATCCGCCTTCCCAAAACAAGGCCACCAGGACCGAACCCTTCTCCAAAGCCGAATCGATCGACAACTTTCCTAAAAACAAAATTTGGTCTTCATCGCCTAACTTTGACTATATTTTCACTTATTGCATGCCTACAAAATTATTATAAAGACATATGAGACAAAATTGTTTTGCAAGACAAATACGATGATACTGTTGATACAATTCAATCCACTATGTTAATGGTCAAAATCATGCATCAAAGATCATGCAAAATCAAATACGCCTTATATTTTTGAAAGGAAGGAGTATGTAATAATACTGATAGGCCATTTAGGGCATTTAATTATCGACAATAAGTACATCGTAATATTCTCAAGACATGTTCTTCCGTTATCTTTCCACCCAACCACATGCTTAATAATAATCTCAAACAAAGACTACAAATCCTCTCTCCTAAGAGCATGTACAATGATACTATCTTAGGAGTGCCACGCAGGATAAGTGATGAGGTGGAGGAGAAAGAACCGATAAGAAAAGGCATGTCTTCTCATATTTAAGAGAAGACAAGAGATGATCTCTTAGCACAATATGTCTCATCATGTTTTTAGAAATAGCTAGTTATTGAAGATAAGGCTAAGAGATGGCCTATTGTAGACTTTTTTTTGTCATCTCTAAATTACACGCAAGACTTAAGATAAGACTATATTATCAACAATTGTACATGCCGTAATTAAGCTTAGTGTAGGGTGTGGGGTGGGGAGGGGGGGGGGGGCACGTAAGTACTTTAAGTGAAATGAACCAATTTTGCAGCGGGAAATTTGGGCAAACAAATTGGCATCCTGGCCATTTAGATTAATAGTAGTGAGCAAGCTACTATTACCGAAGTTAATTTTCATACTAGATAACAACTCAAAGTAGGAAAGGAGCCATTTGAGAGATCCAGTATTACTAACAAAATATTCAAAAAATAAGATGGTGTGATCAGCATAAAAGAGGCCGATGACTCCAATTTGAATAATATTGGGAAGGAGGACGGAGATTATACCATGATTAGCAACCTTAACCAACATTTTGGAGAAGAATTAGCCACAAGGTTAAATAAAATAGGGAAGGAGGACGGAGATTATACCATGATTAGCACCATAACCAACATTTTTGAGAAGAATTAGCCACAAGGTTGAATAAAATAGGGGAAGGGGGTCTCCCTGCTTTAAGGCTTTTGCCACCCATAAAATAAGGAGCATTTTCATCATTTAGTCTAACACACTAGGAACTTTGAGCAAGTTGATCAATTCAATTCAAAAACCTCTAGATGTCAGGCCAACTCCATCACACGACCCCATCATGTTCGGATGCGTCCGTTTGGGGTAGAACGGACGAATAGCGCGGCCCAACGTCCAGCCCCAAACGGACAAATGTCTGGATTTCGTCCGTTTTTATCCATTCCCGGCCCAAACTTATGCCGAGTTTGGGGTGAAACGGACATCCCGCAGATGGCCTCGACGCACGCACTTGTCTCCCCGTGGCCCGCCTGGTGGGGTCACTAGCAGTCCATTCGCTTCCAACGCCTCCACCCGCTCTTCCCCGCCGCCGACGCCGGCACTATTCTCCGGCCGCCTCCTCACTGCTCACCCCTCGGCCGTCCATACTAGAACACGTCTCGACATGGCCGCCACCACATCCGCACTTTCGTATGAGTTTTGGCCGTCGCCGTCGTAGCCGGTGGCAGAGGGGATACGATCGCTGTTGATGTTTATGGACCACGGCGGCCACGACAGCTCCCGACGAGTGCTCCAGAGCGGCCAGTAGCCGGCCGCCAACCACCCCTGCTGCATCGAGGTGATCATCGTGGCCTCTTTGCCACCACGACCGCAAGGTGTTTGACACTTTGCCCATAAAGGTATGGATAGTGAAGATGAAATTTTCTTCCACCACTTCATTTAGTCATCGGATGATTCGTCCTCGGATGATGAAGATCTTGTGGTGGCTGCATTGTTCGTTCACGACCACATTGAACGGCAGCTTCCGCAGTAAAGGGGGTTACTCCCTGGCCGTGCTCCCAACCTGAACCGCACCAGGAGAGAGGCCACACCCTGCTCTATGCCGATTACTTTGCGAACACCCCGCTCTTCAAGACGGATAAATTCCGTCGCCGTTTTCGTATGGCAAGGCATGTGTTCAATCGTATCCGAGAGGGAGTGGTTGCTCATGACCCATACTTCGAGTGCAAGATGGATGCCCTTGGCAAGCTTGGATTTGTTGGAAATATGCCGTAGAGGCAATAATAAAATGGTTATTATTATATTTCCTTGTTCATGATTGTCGGATTTCAGGTTCCAGCAGACCTTTGAGGTTCGAACTCTAGGGTGCGTGCGAAGATCTCTCTCCTACCAGCTCACGTCTCAAAGCCTCGCAAGGAATCTAGGCTACACGATGAACAACACAAGGGACGCAAGGTTTATACTAGTTCGGGCCACCGTTGTGGTGTAATACCCTACTCTAGTTTGTGGTGTGGTGGATTGCCTCACGGGCTGATGATGAACAGTACAAGGAAAGAACAGCCTCGAGGCGTGTTCTTGTGGTGGTGTTGTCCCTTTGGAGGGGTCGATCACCGATGCCTCTATGCTACGGTGGCTAGTCCTATATATAGAGAGAGAGGCCCTGATCCTCTTCCCAAATATTGAGCAGGAAGGGCACCAACAATTGGCCATTTTGAAGGGGAACATCTAGTACACTTATCTTGACTAAAGTTGGTCTTCGACTGCCAAAGACTCTGATGATGATGCCGTCTTGGGCTCCACAGTGACATCCATCCCGCCGCTCTGCTGGTCGTGGTCTTGTTGCACCGAAATGGTAACCTTTGCTTGATGCCTTGGCCTGTGCTTGCTCTCTTTGCACCAAAGGGGAAACAGGGACACTGCGCAAGCTGGCGCTCGCCTGGCCTCGATCGTCATGGCTTGCGTCATGGGCACCTCGCGAGGTCCCCTTGCCTTGATCTCTCCGCCTCCTCACGAGCCTGCCTAACGAGGCTGCTCCTGAGGAAGCTTCCTGTCATCCGCCCCGCGAGGCTCGGCCCCTCGCGAGGGTCTTGAGCTTGAGCTGATGAAGGTGGGCCGCACTGGGCCACTGCTTGAGCCACACCGCAGGCCGCAGGCAGGCAAGTCTGGGGACTCCCGTTCCCAGAACGCTGACAGTAGCCCCCGGGCCCAAGGCGCGCCCGGACTTGGCTTAGCAGAGAAGCGAAGGGGCAAGTTCGAAGCGCCACGGGCCCCAACAGCCTATGGCCTTGGACACCACGTGGCGGTTGATTGGACATGGGCGCCTCCGCTTCCCCACGACGCCTCGGCAACCGTCCATCTGACAAAAGGGCTGGCCCGGGCCAAGCTTACTTTCTTTGCCCTCGTCAGTCATTGCTCCAGATCCCCTTTCTCGCTCTCCTCCTTCTCGCTTCTAAAATCCTCCAGATCCGCCCCAATCTGTCACTTCCACTGAGCCATGGCGCCTCGCAAGACCCCGACCGGGGCCTGGTACTCGCCAGCTCTGGATCCCCCGAATGTGTCGAAGAAGAATCTCGCCCTCATGCGCCTGATGATGGCAGCGCAGGGCAACGAGGGGGCGACTGTGCTCAATGCCGGCTCCGCCCAACCTGAAGGCAAGGGGAGCACCTTCTACCCGCTCTTTGTGAGCGCCATCATCGCTGGTCTGGTGCCTCCTTTTTCTGAGTTCTTCCTCGGTGTTCTTCGCCAGTATAACTTGCAAGCTCTGCACCTCCACCCCAACTCTGTTCTTCTCTTGGCGATTTTCGCCTACTATTGTGAGGCTCACGTTGGAGTGATGCCCACAGTGGCCCTGCTGCGCCATTACTTTTCCCTTTGGGTTTCTGGTGCCCACATCACCACATGTGCGAGCTTTATCGCATACTCCAACTCCAATGCCATATCGAAGCCCGGGAAGAGGATCGAGGGCTTTCGGAGCAAGTGGGTCATGGTGGGCGCTGGGCGCATCCACCCTTGACTGGTGCTGCCTACGGGGCAGCCCAAGGCTGTTGATGCATGGTCTCGCACGGAGCTTGACGACCCCTGTGTGAAGGCGGTGCTTAAGAGGATGAACGCGGACCTGAGGCCAGGCAACTTGGTGGCGGCGAAGCTGACCGGGGCTATGCTCCTGAGGGAGTTCCTGGAGCACCGGGTGGCTCCACTTCAGGAACACTCGCTCCCATTGTGGAGGCTCGGGGAAGCAGGTGCCGCCCTCCGCCTGAGCTCTGAAGCCCTGGCCGACGAAGATCTGGCCGCGGCCTTCCATTCCTTGGTTGGGGGAGACGTGGCGAGCTCGGAGGACGCTCCTATCCCCCTGTTCCTTCGCGATGACTGGGAGCAGGTGGTGAAGGCCATGCCCACCTTCAACAGGGAGGGGCTAGTGCCGGCGGAAGCTCCCGAGGATCTGGCGGCGTTGGCGACGATGAACTTGTCCTCCGACGAATCCAACGGGGAGGAGGAAGAAGAGGAGGAGGAAGAAGAGTCCGACTCTGAGGCGACCGACGGAGAGTCGGTGGAGTCCTTCCCTTGGCGCAAGTCCCGCGCCCTCCGCTCCATGCCGGACGACGATGAGGCCGGTGCCAGGAGAGGCGGAGAGGACTCGCCCTCGGTACCGAGGAAGGACAGGACGGGGCTGGTTCCTCGAGGGTCTGCTCTGGTCCTGGGGCGGCCTGAAGCCAGCTCCAACCCTTCTGATGCGCCCTATGCTTCCGGGCCTCCCGAGGCTGACCCCTGCAGTAGGCTCTCGGGCTTCAAGTTCGGCCGGAGGCTGCTTGAGTCTGCGAGTGACGACCAGTAAGTGCTCGATTCATGTTTTGCTTCCTGTTTCTGTCGCCAAGGCTTGACGTCTGCATCCTTTTGGCCAGGCCGGCTCTTGCAGCAAAAAGGTTGAAAGGGGCCTCGGTGGCCCTGCTTGGGGCGAGTTCGCCTGCCGGGGCAGCGCCTTCATCTGCGGGCAAAGGAGGCGGCGAGGCTCATGCCTCCCTCGCCCGGTCGTCCTCGCGAGGCCAGGTGGGGTGCACTGGCGTGGATCCAGCCCCCACGGCCCAGGCGACTCCCGAGGTGGCCACGCCTAACGCCATTGCTGAGACCGCCGGGGCTCAGAAGGCCCTGACGCTTGATGCGGTGATCACACTGCCGTCTTCTCCTCCTACTCCGCCGACCGCTGCTTCCCTCACTCGTTCCGCCGTCCTGGACCGCGTCACTGCTGAATTAAGCCGGCTGCGAGAAGATCTCCAGGGCGCCGATGTCACACCCAATATGCGACCCTATCCAAAAGGAACTCGAAGGTCCCACCAAGGATAGACCCGCATATTGAAACGCTTTTGCAAGGTGGATATCATTATATCAACATTACATAATAGGTAGGGATACATACATAAGACATATAATGCCTCACGAATACAACATCATCATACATAAGAGCATCATCCGACTACGGATGGAACACAAACAGAAACTGAAACGACATCCACCCTGCTAGGCCAGGCTGCCGACCTGGAACCTATCCCCTGATCAAAGAAACAGAAGAAGAACTCAATGCAAGCAAGCATCGCTCTCGCGTCATGATCATCGCATAACCTGTACCTGCAACTGTTGTTGTAGTAATCTGTGAGCCACGAGGACTCAGCAATCCCATTACCATGGGTATCAAGACTAGCAAAGCTTAATGGGAAAGGAAGGGGTAAAGTGGTGAGGTTGCAGCAGCGACTAAGCATATATGGTGGCTAACGTACGCAAATAAGAGCGAGAAGAGAGCAAGCAGAACGGCCGTGAAGCTAGCAATGATCAAGAAGTGATCATGAACTCCTACTTACGTCAAACATAACCCAAAACCATGTTCACTTCCCGGACTCCGCCGAAAAGAGACCATCGCGGCTACACACACGGTTGATGCGTTTTAATTCGGATCTGGTGGCAAGTTATCTATAACTGGACATTAACAAATTCCCATCTGCCGCATAACCGCGTGCACGGCTTTCGAATGTTTATACCCTGCAGGGGTGTCCCAACTTAGCCCATGATAAGCTCTCGCGATCAACGAAGGATATACCTTCTCCCAGGAAGACCCGATCAGACTCGGAATCCCGGTTTACAAGACATTTCGACAATGGTAAAACAAGACCAGCAAGACCGCCCGATGCGCCGACAATCCCGATAGGAGCTGCACATATCTCGTTCTCAGGGCAACACCGGATGAGCAATCCGTACAACTAAAACCAGACCTCAAGTTTCCCTGAGGGGGCGCTGCAAAGGGCTCTAGTTCGGACCAACACTTAGACAAGCATTGGCCCCGGGGGGGGGGCTATAATAAAGATGAGCCTTGGGTTAATTACTCCCAAGGGAAATGTAGGTGGTGGTGAGGAAAATGGTAAAACCAATGTTGGGCCTTGCTGGAGGAGTTTTATTCAAAGCGAACTATCAAGGGGGTCCCATAAATCACCCAACCGTGTAAGGAACGCAAAATCCGGGAACATAACACCGGTATGACGGAAACTAGGGCGGCAAGAGTGGAACAAAACACCAGGCATAAGGCCGAGCCTTCCACCCTTTACCAAGTATATAGATGCATTAATAATATAAGAGATATTGTGATATCCCAACATAAACATGTCCACCATGGAGCAATCTTCAACTTCACCTGCAACTAACAACGCTATAAGAGGGGTTGAGCAAAGCGGTAACATAGCCAAGCAATGGTTTGCTAGGAAGGGTGTCAAAGGTTAGAGGTTCATGGCAATTTGGGAGGCTTGAGGAGCAAAAGATAGGTAACGCATCATAGCGATAGAACGAAGCAACTAGCATAGCAATGATAGTAGTGATATCCAGGGTAGCGGTCATCTTGCCTGAAATCCCGCAAGGAAGAAGAACGAGTCCATGAAGAGGACGAACGGATGAAGCCGAACCAAGCGTAGATGACCGAATCCTCACGATCGCAATGATACGGGAACTATCGAGAAGAAGCACATAACATGGTAAACACACCACACAAGAACAAGGCATGATGCACAACAAGCATGATGCAAGACAAGACTACATGAAGCTACTCATGGCAAGAGATGATGCATACACGAGCAACACATCAAAGCAAGTTTAAATGAGGCCGGAAACAACATATAACGATTCTGGTAAGTCCTCATATGCATATTTCGAAATTGTTCCAGATCTGAATAAACATTACGTTTAAGTTGTTAAACAGCAAGTTAAGATGCACCAAGATGATCTACACGAGATTCTAGTCAAGTTACATATAAAGTTCATTTAGTTCGGAGCTACGGCCTAGAAGATATGAGCAAAACAAGTTAAACATGGCATTGATGCAAAATGCACCCAAACATCAAGCAAACACCTCAAAACAAGGATGCAACATGATAATATGAAACTACATGCAATTCTAAGCAAGTTTCATATAGAGCACACTCAAAACGGAGCAACGGTTCAACACACACACACTACACAAGTTCAAAGGACAAGCTGTCCAAAATAGCAACTAGGCATATTGCACGCATCAAAACAACATGCTACAGCACCTCAACATAAAAATAAAAGGCATGGACATGATGTACAGGTAATGCATAACAAAACATGAACACTGAGCTATCTCCAGAAATCACTAGAACATGCTCAAACACACATGACAAGATTGCAAATAATAACAGTTCAGACTTTGCAGAAAATAACATCAGGTTGCAATGTTTAGAGCTATCAAACAAAATGTTACAGGAAATTCTCGTGGCAAACAAAGGCATGGCATGAATCTACTAATTGCATAGAACAAAAGTCCTTTACTGACCATGAGCCAAAAAGGATCAGAAGATATGATGGCACTCATGTAAATATAGCAAGTTTCGTTAACAGATTAATACATGACAGGAAGAACAATAAGTGGGCATGTTGGTGAGCTTGTGAAACTCACCATAGAGCAATACATGGCATGGCAAGGCAACCAATAGAAAGATGACATGTTTATGAAGCTAAGCATGGCAAGATCAAGTTCATAGGGTGCATGGATCACTAGCAAAACACATGGCAAAACTGAACTTAATGTTAACAGGCTGACCGCAATATTATTTAGCAATTTTAGAGCAAGATTACTACAAGCTACAGCAAGCTATAAATGCAACCAGGGGCATGGATGGATAGAGCATGACATGTAGAACAAAACATCCTTAGTGAACATCTCCAGATTATGCATAGAATGACTTGTAGAAGCAGGTTTACATAGCATCACAAAATAACAGATTCAACCTAGCAAAACAGTAACAGCAAGTACACTACTTAACAAGCTTGATTCACTCACCACAAATCATTGCTTGACAATATAAGCATAGCATCAGCAAGAAGACATGTTTATGAAACTAACCAAGGTAAGAACAAGTTCATAGCATGCAAGGATCAACTACAACAACCTTGGCAAAATTGAATATCATGTAAATAATCTGCCAGGAAACATTTTGTAGAAAAAGTAGAGCACAAAAATGACATGCTATACTACTCCATAATTGCAAACAAGGGCATGAATGGCTAGAGAAAAACCATATTTCAAAACATCGTTACTGAAGTATCTCATATTATGCATGGATCTCTCTGTAGCATCAAGTTTACATGGCATCAAAATAACAGTAGAACAGGGACTAAAATCAGCAACATCACGAAGCCTAGTTTGCATGCTTGTTCTAGTCACCACATTGATCACAAAAATACATGGTAAGCACCTCTGTAAAGAAGACATGACATAGTTCACAACACATGTAGACATCAACCTCATAAGATGCACACATCAAACATGGCAAAAATGACAAATGAGCATGTTCTGTTAACAGACAACAGACAACATCATATAGCACTCTTGCAACGATGATTCAGGAATCAAGATGAGCTCAAATGAACATGATTCAGTGTAATGGAATGAAGAGCATCTCACAACGAACATTTTGACATATTACACGCACGAAACAGAGCTACGGATGCAGAGTTATGATGCGACGAACAGGGCAATATAATGCAAGAAAAATCAGGGACTTAGTGGAATTTATACCCTCGCGGAGAAACAGGATGGAGGCGTTCCGAGACGGAGGGATCCGGGATGGGGAGGCCGTTTGGATGGAGGAATGGGTGGATCTCATCCACCCTTCCGGATCCGGCATCGGCGAACTCCGGCAGGGCGGCGACCATGGCGAGGTGGAGGAGGGCGGCGGCGCAGGGCGCGAGGTCCGGCGGCGGGCGGCGGAGCAGCGGGGCTCGGACGCGGGTCCTCGGGGCGCCGGCGGCAGAGGCCGGACGCCAGCAGCGGAGGGCGGCGGGGAGAGGCGCGCGACGGCGGGAGAGCTCCGGGGCGCGGGGCGAGGCCGACGGGCGGCGGGAGGCGGCGGCGATGGCGACTCTCGCCGGGGCAGGAGGACGGCGGCGCGCTCCGGCGCGGCGGAGCAGCGCGCGGAGGCGGTGGCGGCGCACGCCGGCGGCGGGGCGGAGGCGCGCCGGCGGCGGGGACGAGCGGGGCTGGCGGCTCGGGCGCTCGGGCCTGGGCGGGCCCGCTGCGGGCCGCGGCGGGGCGGCGGCGCGGGGCGGCGCGGGAGCCACGTGGTAGGCGCGGGTTGGCTGCGGGCGGCGGCGCGGATGCGTCCGGTCCGATCTGGACGTGTCCGGCGGGCGAGAGGAGCGGGGCTAGGGTTTCGGGGGGATTTAATCCACGAATTTCGGTGCAGGGGGCTATTTATAGATTCTTGGAGCTAGGAGACTCCAAATGAGGCACGGTTTTCGGCCACGCGATCGTGATCGAATGACCGAGAGCATGGAGGGGAGTTTGCTGGGTTTAGGGCCACTTTGGAGGGGTGTTGGGATGCAACACACACGAGGCCTTTTGCGGTTACCCGGTTAACCGTTGGGGTATCAAACGACCTCCAAATGGCATGAAACTTGACAGGCGGTCTACCGGTGCTATACCAAGGCCGCTTGGCAAGACTCGGTCCATTCTGAGAACGTTTAACACCCGCAACAGGAGACGAAAAGGGGAACGTCGAAGGGCATAGGAGTGCCGGATTGCAAAACGGACAACGGGGAAAATGCTCGGATGCATGAGACGAACACGCATGCAAAATGAGATGCACATGATAACATGATAAAATGCAACACACAAGCAAATTACATGGCAGCAACGACGAATAACTGGAAGACACCTAGCGCATCGAATCCGGGGCGTTACAGCCGACCCTCGCCTGGTGGCCGGGCGCCTGGAGCTAGCCTCTGGCTGGGTCCGCTCTGACGCCTCCGTCCAAGCGGCATTGAGCCAGGCTGTGTCGGCCTTCGATGAGGAGAATCAAGCCACCTCCCAGGCCAGGCCGCTCGCGACGCTGCTTTGGGTGACGCTACGGATGTCCAGGGCCGCTGCAAGGCGCTGGAGGACGAGCCGCGAGGCCTGCGTGACGAGCTCGCCAAGGAGGCCCGCGACCGCCAGGAGAAGGAGAAGGAGATGAAGACTCGAGAAGCTGCTGTCAGGGACCGGGATGCTGAGCTCGATGAGTGTCGTGGCCGGTTGGAGACGCTGGAGCAAGCACCGAAGGCGAAGAGGATCGAGCTGGACGGCAAGGCGAAGGTCCTGACTGAGGATCGAGGGGCCTTCACAAAGCTAGAGGAGAAGGCTCACGCCGCACTGAAGACGCTTTATGATGGCGGCTTAGAGAAGCCGTTGGCTGGTGCAGAGGACGGCCCCGCCGAGCTGCTTCCCTTCCTGGTCCGTGCACTTGAAGATGTCGCAGACGACCTTTGTCCCACGGCCAAGGCCGAGGCGCATGTCCTTTATTCTGCGGTGTTGACGCGTGTCCTCAGCCATGTCTACCTTCGCGACCCCGACGTCGACCTCGACAGCCTGCTGGAACCTGTGAGCGGCGAGCTTGCCGCTGCCGCTGCTGAGGCTGTGAAGGGCCGAGCTGAGGCCTTGCTGGCAAGGTTCCGCGCCTTCAGCACCAGGCCCGTGCGAGATGCTACTAGCTCCGTGGCTTCGGGGGGGGGGGGGGGTGGAGCCGCTCAGCGCGACGCCACCACAAGCGACGGTGCCGCCAGAAAGTGATCCCTTCACGGCTTCTGTCCTGTTTCAATTCCTACAACATGCATCATGCCCCATGGAGGCGTTTAAACTTGTGTTTGGCCTTGTGAAAACAACCTATGGCCTGTAATATTTGTTTTTGAATTCCTTATTGCATTTTCCCCTCCTATTTGCTTGGGTTCTACGTCGGCAGGCCCCGGCCCCGCGCGTACCTCAGCCGTCGTTAGCCCCGCCCGGAAACCAGGACGGGACCAAGGAGTGAGGGGCTACGTGACCAGTTAGGCTCCCGAGTCGCGATGCTCAGGAGTCCCCCTTGATGCGCGAATAGCAAGTAGGGAAGGGAGGCATAGGAGTGGATTTGTCGTTCTACATCGACAGGGCCCGACCCCGCGCATACCTCAGCTGCCGTTAGCCCCGACCGGAAACCAGGACGGGACCAAGGAGTGAGGGGCTACGTGACCAGTTAGGCTCCTGAGTCGCGATGCTCAGGAGTCCCCCTTGACGCTCAAACGGTCTTTGTACCTTGCCTCTGCTCGGGGAGGGGCGTGCGACGAACCAGGCCCGAGGGACCTGGCTGGGTGGCATGCGCCTGGGCGTGGCCCAGACGTAGCCCCCGTGTCCAGCCCCCTCGCGTGGCGCTCCTGAGGGGAGGCGTTACGATAGGGCCGGACACTGAGCTTTGGGCTCCCTGAGGTTGATGCGGCCGTGGGCCGCCCTCAGTTGTTTATCACCAGCGCGGAGCATAGCACTTCCGTATGTGTACGGGCATAGCAGCTCCTCGGCAGTGTCGTCAGCCAGCGTGGAGCATGGTGCTTCCACTGGTGCGTGGGAGGGGGCCCCCCTCCGGGAGGAGCCCCCGGGGCGTATACAGCCCTGCCCTGACACGTGGCTGGTACGATAGGGCTTGATGAGGTGTATCTAGGCACCCGTGAGCCAACACGGGACTCACGAGGCCCTACCTCAAGGCGGGTTGCGCTTGGATATGGGCCTTTGTTTGTAGTGTGCTTGTGCAAGATTAATTAGATGCCAACGCTCTACGTCCTCAGGTCCGGCCCTCGAGCGGGCTCAGCTGTCACTGGTATGCCAGGTCGCGATGACGTGGACAAGGCCAGGAGGTGAGGGCTGGAGAGCCAGTAAGAGCCCGTGAGTCACGATGCTCAGGTGCCCCCCTTTTAACGTGCAAGCGATTAGCATGAAGAAGAAGAGGGGGTGCCGTAGGAGGAATCAGGTAATAATCATAGCGGGTCAAATATGCGAGGCAGACGACCTAGACAGATGCGGGAAAGATACATGCCACTGGGTCAGGCCCGAGCGGCTTGGGGATAATGCAGCCTGAGGGGCGCCCCCAGCAAGGTAACCTAAAGACATGAACAAAAGAGATACACACCACAAGGACGGAGCCACGCGGCCTGGGAATGATGCAGCCCTGGGGGCACTCCCAGCTGAAAACGGAACTTGGAAGATGTCACCTAATACCGCTGGAGACGAAAGAGTGCTGAAGTAGTGGACGACGCACGGTGAGGAGGCCGATCCTCACGAGCCCCCAGGACCCAGAGCCTCGGGAGGCTCCGGGGGCACAGGCGGCTCCTCGAGGACCATCTCCATCTCCGCTAGGACCGCGCAATGCCTGACCTCCTGAGCCTCCAGAATGCTCCTTAGCAGGCGCTGATGAGCAGCAACCGCGTTCGACGGGCCGAGAGGCATGCGAACGTAGCTGTGGGGGGGACCCTCGTGTCGTCCCACACGCGAGGGCCAGAGGCGCTCCTGAGACGCGACTCGGTTGAGCCCTGGCACATCGATGCATACGCGCAGCCCACCATCCTCGCTTGGATGGGGGGGCTACGATGGGTAACCGGCAGCTGCCGCGCATGACTCTTGACTCCTGCAGCTCTTGGGTGTTTCTTGTGATGAATTCCTGAGGGTTTGGCCCTCCTTGCCTCATACCTTCCCGAGGGAAACGTGCTTTGAAGCACACCTCCAAGTGGTGCCCGAGCGCCTCCCTTGTGACCTTGGCAAAGTCGGTGGCCCTCCAAGAGAGAGCCCCCGAGCCTTGCCCGAGGAGGGCATCGGGCGCACCTTCCTATGCGACAGAGGGAGGCGCCCCTTGAACGGGCGCGGATCCTGACGCGACGCCCCTGGAGGTGCCTGCCTCCTGATGGTTCGGGCCAGGTGATGTCTTCTTCTTCTTAGGGACTGCCTCGGGAAGGCTCCCGCTCCTGTGATCTGGGTCTTCGATTGCCGCGGCCTGGAAGGCACGCTCGAGAGAACACACTGCATCCTTCTCCTCGCAGGGGACTGTGATGACTCCAGCGCTTCCTGGCATCTTGAGGACATTGTAGCCATGGTGAGTTACTGCCATGAACTTGGCCAGGGCCGGGTACCAGAGGATGGCATTGTATGGCAGGCGAATGTGGGTGACATCGAAGTCAATGAGCTATGTGCGGTAGTTTTTGCGCTGTCCGAAGGTGACAGGGAGGCGGTCCTGTCCTATCGGGGTGGTAGAACCATCAGTGACTCCTAAGAAAGGCTTGGTTGGCTGAAGCTGATCATACGGTGTCAGATTTCGGGTTCCGGCAGACCCTCAAGGTTCGAACTCTAGGGTGCGTGCGGAGATCACACCTCCTACCTACTCACGCCTCGTCGCCTCGCAAGGATCTAAAACTACATGAAAAACAACACAAGGGACATGAGGTTTATACTAGTTCGGGCCACCATTATGCTGTAATACCCTACTCTAGTTTGTGGTGTGGTGGATTGCCTCAGGGGCTGATGATGAACAATACAAGGGAAGAACTGCCTCGCAAGGGGAGGAGTTCTTGTGGAGGTGATGCCTCTTGGGAAGGATTGAATCCGGCCCTCCTTTCTACTGTGGTGGCTAGCCCTATTTATAGAGCGAGGCCCTAGTCCTCTTCCCAAATATTGAGCAGGAAGGGCGCCAACAATTGGCCATTTTGAAGGGGAACATCTAGTACACTTATCCTGGCTAAAGTCGGTCCTCGCCTGCCAAAGACTCTGACGGTGACGCCGGCTTGGGCTCCATGATGACCTCCATCCTGCCGTTCTGCTGGTCTTGGTCTTGTTGCACCAAAATGGTTGCCTTTGCTTGATACTCTTGTCTGGGCTTGCCCCCTTTGCACCAAAGAGGAAACAAGGACTCTGCGTAGACCGACGCCCGCCTGGCACCCGCCTGGGTTCGGTCATCATGGCTTGTGTCACGGGCACCTCGTGAGGTACCCTGCCTTGATCTCTCCGCCTCCTCGCGAGCCAGCCTAACGAGGCTATGCCTGAGGAAGCTTTATGTCGTCCGCCCCGTGAGGCTTGGCCCCTCGCGAGGGTCTTGAGCTTGCATCGATGAAGATGGGCCGTACTGGGCCTCTCCTTGAGCCACGCCGCATGCCACGGGCAGGCAAGTCTGGGTACCCCCATTGCCAGAATGCCGACAATAGCCCCCGGGCCCAAGGCGCGCCTGGACTTGGCTTACCAGAGAAGCGAAGGGGCAAGTGTGAAGCGCCACGGGCCCCAACAGCCTGCGGACTTGGGTGCCGCGTGGCGGTTGATTGGACGTGGGCATCCCTGCTTCCCCATGACGCCTCGGCAACTGCACGAATTGACAAGTCCCTGCATGCAAAACGGGTCATGATTACCTGCGATTGTGGAGGCCGACAGTTGGCCTCCTCCGACTATATGTACGGAACGGCGTGAGCCCTCCGGTCCATCCTTTCTTGTTTCTTCTTCCTCTCCCTTGATCCACCTTACGCCAATGGCACCAATCCATAGGTTTTCTTCCGAAGAGAAGGGGAAGGCCCCCCGAGAGGATCCTGTCCCGCTTCCGCCAAAGAAGCGACTCGTCTCTTGCCGCGGGGAATGGGGTGCTTGGCAGGAGGTGTCGAGGCCATGGTTTGAGCGGCCGCCGCCTGGATTCCCATTGCCCTTGTACGCCCAGATCGAGGGTCCTGAAGGCGCAGGCGCCGAGCGGCACCGCCAGAGCGCCGTCGCCGGCGGCAGATTATGGCGGTGCACGTCGTTCCTCCCGGAGTTCACGCCGAGGGCTCCTCTCGCGAGCTTGTGCTTCACGCCAACATGCCTCCTCGATCTTGGATTCGCCTTCCCCCCTCCTTCGCCTTCGAGATTCCGCCAAGGGGGCCTCTCAAGCTCTAGCTGCAGCATGCCAACTGCCGGACTCCTGCGACCGAAGCGGATGTCGAGGTCGTCGCTCCGGGAAAGGTCTTCATGACCCGGGGCTGGGGCGAGATCGCCCGGGTTTGCCGTTAGGAGGGGGCCCTTGTGATCCATATGGACTACGATGGTGCCTCCTTGATGCTTTTCAAGGTCTTCGACAAAGATGGGCGCCGCCTGGAGTGCTGCCCCAGAGGCAGCGGCCGAAGCTCTGGAGCGGCGAGGACCAGGCCTGCCGCCCGCCCTTCCAGCAGCTCCTTTGATGGCAGCGGGCATACCGGAGGGTCCAGCGACTCTTCCGGACTCTTCCCGACCCCGGTGATGAGCGACGACAGCTATGAGCCTCCGAGATCGCGCCATTCCCGAAGCAGGGCCGGGGCGCCTGGCGGTCGACGCAGCTGATCTGGATGAGGTTGGCGCTGGCCTTGCGCGGCCCACTGTCGATGATGGCGTCTACCGTCATGGTCCCTGTAGTTTGGACTCCTTAGGATACGTGTCTTTTGTTGGGGAACGTAGCAGAAATTCAAAATTTTCCTACGCGTCACCAAGATCTATCTATGGAGAGACCAGCTACGAGTAGAAGGAGAGTGCATCTACATACCCTTGTAGATCGCTAAGCGGAAGCGTTCAAGTGAACGGGGTTGATGGAGTCGTACTCGTCGTGATTCAAATCACCGATGACCAAGTGCCGAACGGACGGCACCTCCGCGTTCAACACACGTACAGCCCGGTGACGTCTCCCACGCCTTGATCCAGCAAGGAGAGAGGGAGAGGTTGAGGAAGACTCCATCCAACAGCAGCACAACGGCGTGGTGGTGGTGGAGGAGCGTGGCAATCCCGCAGGGCTTCGCCAAGCACCATGGGAGAAGAGGAGGAGGGAGAGGGGCAGGGCTGCACCAACGAGAGATCAAATCGCGTGTTATGGGCAGCCCCTAGGCCTCATATATATAGGGGAAGGGGAGGGCTGCGCCCCCTTTAGGGTTTCCCACCCCAAGGGGCGGCGGCCAGCCTCCAGATGGCATCTGGTGCGGCGGCCAAGAGGGGGGGGAGGAGTCCATCCTCCCCAAGGCACCTCGGAGGTGCCTTCCCCCTTGAGGACTCTTCCCTCTAGGGTTCCCTAGGCGCATGGGCCTCTTGGGGCTGGTGCCCTTGGCCCATGTAGGCCAAGGCGCACCCCCTACAGCCCATGTGGCCCCCCGGGGCAGGTGGCCCCACCCGGTGGGCCCCCGGGACCCTTCCGGTGGTCCCGGTACAATACCGATGACCCCGAAACTTGTCCCGATGGCCGAAACAGGACTTCCTATATATAAATCTTTACCTCCGGACCATTCCGGAACTCCTCGTGACGTCCGGGATCTCATCCGGGACTCCGAACAACATTCGGTAACCACATACAAGCTTCCTTTATAACCCTAGCGTCATCGAACCTTAAGTGTGTAGACCCTACGGGTTCGGGAGACATGCAGACATGACCGAGACGTTCTCCGGTCAATAACCAACAGCGGGATCTGGATACCCATGTTGGCTCCCACATGTTCCACGATGATCTCATCGGATGAACCACGATGTCAAGGACTCAATCGATCCCGTATACAATTCCCTTTGTCTAGCGGTATTTTACTTGCCCGAGATTCGATCGTCGGTATACCAATACCTTGTTCAATCTCGTTACCGGCAAGTCACTTTACTCGTTCCGTAACACATCATCCCGTGATCAACTCCTTGGTCACATTGCGCATATGATGATGTCCTACCGAGTGGGCCCAGAGATACCTCTCCGTTTACACGGAGTGACAAATCCCAGTCTCGATCCGCATAAAACAATAGATACTTTCGGAGATACCTGTAGTGCACCTTTATAGTCACCCAGTTACGTTGTGACGTTTGATACACCCAAAGCACTCCTACGGTATCCAGGAGTTACACGATCTCATGGTCAAAGGAAGAGATACTTGACATTGGCAAAGCTCTAGCAAACGAACTACACGATCTTTGTGCTATGCTTAGGATTGGGTCTTGTCCATCACATCATTCTCCTAATGATGTGATCCCGTTATCAACGACATCCAATGTCCATAGCCAGGAAACCATGACTATCTGTTGATCACAACGAGCTAGTCAACTAGAGGCTCACTAGGGACATATTGTGGTCTATGTATTCACACGTGTATTACGATTTCCGGATAATACAGTTATAGCATGAATAAAAGACAATTATCATGAACAAGGAAATATAATAATAATACTTTTATTATTGCCTCTAGGGCATATTTCCAACAGTCTCCCACTTGCACTAGAGTCAATAATCTAGTTCACATCGCCATGTGATTAACACTCACAGGTCACATCGCCATGTGACTAATACCCAAGAGTTTACTAGAGTCAGTAGTCTAGTTCACATCACTATGTGATTAACACTCAATGAGTTTTATGTTTGATCATGTTGCTTGTGAGAGAGGTTTTAGTCAACGGGTCTGAACCTTTCAGATCCGTGTGTGCTTTACAAATCTCTATGTCATCTCCTAGATGCAGCTACCACGCTCTATTTGGAGCTATTCCAAACAACTGTTCTACTTGGAGCTATTCTAAATTATTGCTCCATTATATGTATCCGGTCTCTCTACTCAGAGCTATCCGGATAGGTGTCAAGCTTGCATCGTCGTAACCTTTACGACGAACTCTTTTACCACCTCCATAATCGAGAAAATTCCTTAGTCCACTAGTTACTAAGGATAACTTTGACCGCTGTCCTGTGAGCCATTCTTGGATCACTCTTGTACCCCTTGACTGACTCATGGCAAGGCACACTTCAGGTGCGGTACACAGCATAGCATACTGAAGAGCCTACGTCTTAAGCATAGGGGACGACCTTCGTCCTTTCTCTCTATTCTGCCGTGGTCGAGCTTTAAGTCTTAACTTCGTACCTTACAACTCAGGCAAGAACTCCTTCTTTGACTGGTCCATCTTGAACACCTTCAAGATCATGTCAAGGTATGTGCTCATTTGAAAGTATTATTAAGCATTTTGATCTATCCTTATAGATCTTGATGCTCAATGTTCAAGTAGCTTAATCCAGGCTTTCCATTGAAAAACACTTTCAAATAACCCTATATGCTTTCTAGAAATTCTACATCATTTCTGATCAACAATATGTCAACAACATATACTCATCAGAAATTCTATAGTGCTCCCACTCACTTCTTTGGAAATACAAGTTTCTCATAAACTTTGTATAAATCCAAAATCTTTGATCATCTCATCAAAGCGTACATTCCAACTCCGAGATGCTTACTCCAGTCCTTAGAAGGATCGCTGGAGCTAGCATACCTTTTAGCATCCTTAGGATCGACAAAACTTTTCTGATTGTATTGCATACAACCTTTCCTTACGAAAACTAGTAAGGAAACTTGTCTTGACATCCATCTGCCAGATTTCATAAATGCAGCTAATGCTAACATGATTCCGACGGACTTTAAGCATCGCTACGAGTGAGAAAATCTCATCGTAGTCAACTCCTTGAACTTGTCGGAAAACACTTCGCCACAAGTCGAGCTTCATAGATGGTGACATTACCATCCACGTCCGTCTTCTTCTTAAAAGATCCATTTATCTCAATGGATTGCCGATCATCGGGCAAGTCCATCAAAGTCCATGCTTTGTTCTGATATATGGATACTATCTCGGATTTCATGGCTTCTAACCATTTGTCGGAATTCGGGCCCACCATCGCTTCTCCATAGCTCGTAGGTTCATTGTTGTCTAGCAACATGACCTTCAAGACAGGATCACCTTACCACTCCGAAGTAGTACGTGTCCTTGTCGTCCTACGAGGTTTGGTAGTGACTTGATCCGAAGTTTCATGATCAATATCATAAGCTTCCACTTCAATTGGTGTAGGTGCCACAGGAACAACTTCCTGTGCCCTGTCACACACTAGTTGAAGAGACGGTTCAATAACCTCATCAAGTCTCCACCATCCTCCCACTCAATTCTTTCGAGAGAAACTTTTCCTCGAGAAAGGACCCGATTCTAGAAACAATCCATATTGCTTTCGGATCTGAATTAGGAGGTATACCCAACTGTTTTGGGTTTCCTATGAAGATGCATTTTATCCGCTTTGGGTTCGAGCTTATCAACCTGAAACTTTTTCATATAAGCGTCGCAGCCCCAAACTTTTAAGAAACGACAACTTAGGTTTCTCTAAACCATAATTCATACGGTGTCATCTCAACGGAATTACGTGGTGCCCTATTTAAAGTGAATGTGGTTGTCTCTAATGCCTAACCCATGAACGATAGTGGTAATTCGATAAGAGACATCATGGTACGCACCATATCCAATAGGGTGCAACTATGATGTTCGGACACACCATCACACTATGGTGTTCCAGGCGGTATTAATTGCGAAACAATTTCCACAATGTCTTAATTGTGTGCCAAAACTCGTAACTCAGATATTCATCTCTATGATCATATCATAGACATTTTATCCTCTTGTCACAATGATCTTCTACTTCACTCTGAAATTACTTGAACCATTCAATAATTCAGACTTGTGTTTCATCAAGTAAATATTCTCAACATCTACTCGAATCATCTGTGAAGTAAGATCATAACGATATTCACTGCATGCCTCAGCACTCATTGGATTGGACACATCAAAATGTGTTACTTCCAACAAGTTGCTATCTTGTTCCATTTGAAAACGAGGCTTTTCAGTCATCTTGCCCATGTGGTATGATTTGCATATCTCAAGTGATTCAAAATCAAGTGAGTCCAAACGATCCATTTGCATGGAGTTTCTTCATGCATATACACCAATAGACATGGTTCGCATGTCTCAAACTTTTCAAAAACGAGTGAGTCCAAAGATCCATCAACATGGAGCTTCTTCATGCGTTTTATACCATTATGACTTACATGGCAGTGCCACAAGTAAGTGGTACTATCATTACTATCTTTTGGCATGAACATGTGTATCACTACGATCGAGATTTCAATGAACCATTCATTTTAGGTGCAAGACCATTGAAGGTATTATTCAAATATATAGAGTAACCATTATTCTCTTTAAATGAATAACCGTATTGCGATAGACATAATCCAATCATGTCTATGCTCAACGCAAACACCAAATCTCGATGGTAGAGGGAGCGTGCGATGCTTGATCATATCAACATTGGAAACACTTCCAACACATATCGTCAGCTCACCTTTAGCTAGTCTCCGTTTTATTCCGTAGCTTTTATTTCGAGTTACTAACACTTAGCAACCGAACCGGTATCTAATACCCTGGTGCTACTAGGAGTACTAGTAAAGTACACATTAACATAATGTATATCCAATATACTTCTATCGACCTTGCCAGCCTTCTCATCTACCAAGTATCTAGGGTAATCCTGCTCCAGTGGTTGTTCCCCTTATTATAGAAGCACTTAGTCTCGGGTTTGGGTTCAGCCTCGGGTTTCTTCATTGGTGCAGCAGCTGATTTGCCGTTTCATGAAGTATCCCTTCTTTCCCTTGCCCTTCTTGAAACTAGTGGTTTCATCAACCATCAACAATTGATGCTCCTTCTTGATTTCTACTTTCGCGGTGTCAAACAACGCGAATACCTCAAGGATCATCATCTCTATCCTTGATATGTTATAGTTCATCACGAAGCTCTAGCAGCTTGGTGGCAATGACTTTGGGGAAACATCACTATCTCATCTGGAAGATCAACTCCCACTCGATTCAAGTGATTGTTGCACTCAGACAATCTGAGCACAAGCTCAACGATTGAGCTTTTCTCCCTTAGTTTGCAGGCTAAGAAAATCGTCGGAGGTCTCATACCTCTTGACGTGGGCACGAGCCTGAAATCCCAATTTCAGCCCTCGAAACATCTCATATGTTCCGCGACGTTTCGAAAACGTCTTTGGTGCCTCTACTCTAAACCATTTAACTGAACTATCACGTAGTTATCAAAACGTGTATGTCCGATGTTCGCAACATCCACAAACGACGTTTGGGGTTCAGCACACTGAGCAGTGCATTAAGGACATAAGCTTTCTACTGATCGCATAATCGCTACTATCAACTTTCAACTATATTTTCTCTAGGAACATATCTAAAACAGTAGAACTAAAGCGCGAGCTACGACATAATTTGCAAAAGGTCTTTTGACTATGTTCAAGATAATTAAGTTCATCTTATGAACTCCCACTTAGATAGACATCCCTCTGGTCATCTAAGTGATCACATGATCCGAGTCAACTAGGCCGTGTCCGATCATCACGTGAGACGGACTAGTCATCATCGGTGAACATCTTCATGTTGATCGTATCTACTATACGACTCATGCTCGACCTTTCGGTCTCCGTGTTCCGAGGCCATGTCTGCACATGCTAGGCTCGTCAAGTTAACCCTAAGTGTTTTCGCTGTGTAAAACTGTCTTACACCCGTTGTATGTGAACGTAAGAATCCATCACACCCGATCATCACGTGGTGCTTAGAAGCGACGAACTGTAGCAACGGTGCACAGTTAGGGGAGAACACTTCTTGAAATTTTGTAAGGGATCATCTTATTTACTACCGTCGTCCTAAGTAAACAAGATGCATAAACATGATAAACATCACATGCAATCAAATAGTGACATGATATGGCCAATATCATATAGCTCCTTTGATCTTCATCTTCGGGGCTCCATGATCATCTTGTCACCGGCATGACACCATGATCTCCATCATCATGATCTCCATCATCGTGTCTTCATGAAGTTGTCACGCCAACGACTACTTCTACTTCTATGACTAACGCGTTTAGCAATAAAGTAAAGTAGTTTACATGGCGTTCTTCAATGACACGCAGGTCATACAAAAAATAAAGACAACTCCTATGGCTCCTGCCGGTTGTCATACTCATCGACATGCAAGTCGTGAATCCTATTACAAGAACATGATCAATCTCATACATCACATATATCATTCATCACATCCTTTTGGCCATATCACATCACATAGCATACCCTGCAAAAACAAGTTAGACGTCCTCTAATTGTTGTTGCATGTTTTACGTGGCTGCTATGGGTTTCTAGCAAGAACGTTTCTTACCTACGCAAGACCACAACGTGATATGCCAATTGCTATTTACCCTTCATAAGGACCCTTTTCATCGAATCCGTTCCGACTAAAGTGGGAGAGACTGGCACCCGCTAGCCACCTTATGCACCAAGTGCATGTCAATCGGTGGAACCTGTCTCACGTAAGAGTACGTGTAAGGTCGGTCCGGGCCGCTTCATCCCACAATACCGTCGAAACAAGATTGGACTAGTAACGGTAAGCATATTGAACAACATCAACGCCCACAACTACTTTGTGTTCTACTCGTGCAAAGAATCTACGCAATAGACCTAGCTCATGATGCCACTGTTGGGGAACGTAGCAGAAATTCAAAATTTTCCTACGCGTCACCAAGATCTATCTATGGAGAGACCAGCTACGAGTAGAAGGAGAGTGCATCTACATACCCTTGTAGATCGCTAAGCGGAAGCGTTCAAGTGAACGGGGTTGATGGAGTCGTACTCGTCGTGATTCAAATCACCGATGATCAAGTGCCGAACGGACGGCACCTCCGCGTTCAACACACGTACAGCCCGGTGACGTCTCCCACGCCTTGATCCAGCAAGGAGAGAGGGAGAGGTTGAGGAAGACTCCATCCAACAGCAGCACAACGGCGTGGTGGTGGTGGAGGAGCGTGGCAATCCCGCAGGGCTTCGCCAAGCACCATGGGAGAAGAGGAGGAGGGAGAGGGGCAGGGCTGCACCAACGAGAGATCAAATCGCGTGTTATGGGCAGCCCCTAGGCCTCATATATATAGGGGAAGGGGAGGGCTGCGCCCCCTTTAGGGTTTCCCACCCCAAGGGGCGGCGGCCAGCCTCCAGATGGCATCTGGTGCGGCGGCCAAGAGGGGGGGGAGGAGTCCATCCTCCCCAAGGCACCTCGGAGGTGCCTTCCCCCTTGAGGACTCTTCCCTCTAGGGTTCCCTAGGCGCATGGGCCTCTTGGGGCTGGTGCCCTTGGCCCATGTAGGCCAAGGCGCACCCCCTACAGCCCATGTGGCCCCCCGGGGCAGGTGGCCCCACCCGGTGGGCCCCCGGGACCCTTCCGGTGGTCCCGGTACAATACCGATGACCCCGAAACTTGTCCCGATGGCCGAAACAGGACTTCCTATATATAAATCTTTACCTCCGGACCATTCCGGAACTCCTCGTGACGTCCGGGATCTCATCCGGGACTCCGAACAACATTCGGTAACCACATACAAGCTTCCTTTATAACCCTAGCGTCATCGAACCTTAAGTGTGTAGACCCTACGGGTTCGGGAGACATGCAGACATGACCGAGACGTTCTCCGGTCAATAACCAACAGCGGGATCTGGATACCCATGTTGGCTCCCACATGTTCCACGATGATCTCATCGGATGAACCACGATGTCAAGGACTCAATCGATCCCGTATTCAATTCCCTTTGTCTAGCGGTATTTTACTTGCCCGAGATTCGATCGTCGGTATCCAATACCTTGTTCAATCTCGTTACCGGCAAGTCACTTTACTCGTTCCGTAACACATCATCCCGTGATCAACTCCTTGGTCACATTGCGCATATGATGATGTCCTACCGAGTGGGCCCAGAGATACCTCTCCGTTTACACGGAGTGACAAATCCCAGTCTCGATCCGCATAAAACAATAGATACTTTCGGAGATACCTGTAGTGCACCTTTATAGTCACCCAGTTACGTTGTGACGTTTGATACACCCAAAGCACTCCTACGGTATCCAGGAGTTACACGATCTCATGGTCAAAGGAAGAGATACTTGACATTGGCAAAGCTCTAGCAAATGAACTACACGATCTTTGTGCTATGCTTAGGATTGGGTCTTGTCCATCACATCATTCTCCTAATGATGTGATCCCGTTATCAACGACATCCAATGTCCATAGCCAGGAAACCATGACTATCTGTTGATCACAACGAGCTAGTCAACTAGAGGCTCACTAGGGACATATTGTGGTCTATGTATTCACACGTGTATTACGATTTCCGGATAATACAGTTATAGCATGAATAAAAGACAATTATCATGAACAAGGAAATATAATAATAATACTTTTATTATTGCCTCTAGGGCATATTTCCAACATCTTTTGTCCCTGCGAGGAGCCAAGAACACACCCCGTGGGGGATTGTAAGGTGCCTGTAGTTCCTTTTGTTAATATGATCCTTATCGTGAAGCAGTGTGAGATGCTCGTCCTGCCTTAGCTTAATTCCTCCTTTCGAACCTCGCTAGGGCTCGATGCTCTGCGCCGACAGGTCCTGGTCCCAAGGCACGCTTCAGCCGTCGCTGGTATGCCAGGTCGTGATGCCATGGTCAAGGCCAGGAGGTGAGCGGCCCGAGGTCCAGTAAGTGCCCCTGAGTCGCGGTGCTCAGGAGGTCCCCTTTAGCGCTCAAGCAACCATCGTTCAGTGAGAAAGGAGCACAAACGTTGCCAACACAGAGCTGCATTAGGTGCAAGGTCGGTGTTGTGATAGTTAGTAGCTCCGGAGGATGACTTATCTCGAGAGTCTGAAGCCTCTCCTTGGCACGGCGCCAGGTCCGCGCGTCGGCAGCCGAAGAGTTGTCAGGCGGGGTCCTCGCGAGGCTCTTCCCCCTTTCCCTTACTCCCCTTCGCGCTCTACGTCCTCAGGTCCCGGCCCTCGAGCGAGCTCAGCCGTCGCTGGTATGCCAGGTCACGATGCCGTGGACAAGGCTAGGAGGTGAGGGCTGGAGAGCCAGTAAGATCCCGTGAGTCGCGTTGCTCAGGCGCCCCCCTCTAACGTGCAAGCGGTTCGCACGGTCGAGAGGGAAAGAGATGCCGCGAAGGCCTCCCCCGACGTTGCTCCTTAAAGATATCCCGCGGGCTCACCACAAGGAAAACAAGCATTGCCGTTACAATTGCCAGCCAGCTGCTGGTTGCTCTGGAAGGGTGACGAGGGCACTGAGGGCTTGGTGAGGTGGCGCCTTGTGGGGTTGCCGCGGCCAGAGCTCAGCCACTCAGGTTTATCGACGTTGCAGGGACGGACCCATGCGCAAGCGTCGTGCCGTTAGGGAGCAGCTCCATAAGTTGGTGTCAATCGAGTGGGCGATTAAGTCAAGCATGTTAAGCATGAAGGAGCAAATCCATTTAGATAGATGTAGGAAAAGGTGAACACCGCTGGGTCGGGCCCGAGCGACTTGGGGATAATGCAGCCCGAGGGGCGCCCCCAACAAAGTAAGCTAAAAACATGAACCAAAGGGGTACACGTCGCAGGGACGGACCCACGCAGCCTGGGAATGATGCAACCCTGGGGGCGCTCCCAGCTGAAAATGAAACTCAAAGGATGTCACCTGATGATGTTGAAGATGAAGGGATGCTGAAGTAGCGGACGGTGTGTGCTGCGGAAGCCGATCCTTATGAGCCCCCAGGCCCAGGAGCCACGGGAGGCTCCGGAGGCGCTGGTGGCTCCTCGCGGACCATCTCCATCTCTGCCAGGACTGCGAAATGCCTGACCTCTTGAGCCTCCAGGATGCTCCTCATGAGGCGCTGACGCACAGCAGCCACGTTCGGCAAGCCGTAAGGCATGCAAACAAAGCTGTGGGGTGGACCTTCGCAGGGTCCTACGCGTGAGGGCCAAAGGCGCTCCTGAGAGGCGGCTCGGTTGAGTCCTGGTATGTCAATGCAGACGTGCAGCCCACCATCCTCGCCAGGATGGGGAGCTACAACGGGTAAGCGGCGGCTGCCACTCATGACTCTTGACTCCTGCAGCTCCTGAATGATCTTGCTGACGAACTCCTGAGGGTTTGGCCCTCCTTGCCTTGCTCCTTCCTGAGGGAAACATGCTTTGAAACACGCCTCCAAGTGGTGCCCGAGCGCCTCCCTCGTGATCTTGGCAAAGTCGATGGCCCTCTAGGAGAGAGCCCCCGAGCCTTGCCTCAGGAGGGCGCCGGGCGCGCCTTCCTATGCGACAGAAGGAGGCACCCCTTGAACGGGCGCGGATCCTGAGGGGCCTGCCTCCCGAGGGTTCGGACCAGGCGATGTCTTCTTCTTCTTAGGGACTGCCTCGGGAAGCCTTCCGCTCTTGTGATCTGGGTCATCGATTGACGCGGCCTGAAAAGCACGCTCCAGAGAACACACAACATCCCTCTCCTCAAAAGGCACCGTGATGACTCCACCGCTTCCTGGCATCTTGAGGACATTGTAGCCGTGATGAGTCACGACCATGAACTTGGCTAGAGCTGGGTACCCGAGGATGGCATTGTACGGCAGGCGGATGTGCGTGACGTCGAAGTCGATGAGCTTGGTGCTGTAGTTGTCGCGCTTCCCGAAGGTAACAGGAAGGCGGACCTGCCCTATCGAGACAGTGGAACCGTCGGTGACTCCTGAGAAAGGCTTGGTTGGCTGAAGCTGATTGTATGGCACTTGGAGATTGTTGAATGTCTCGACAGACAGGACGTTGAGCCCTACTCCACCATCGATGAGGGTCCTGGTGACTTGAACATTGCTGATGATTGGGGAACAACGCATCGGGAGGACTCTGGCTATGGCCGCGCACTTGAGCTGATCCGCTGAGCTGAATGTGATGGCGCACACTGACCACCTGAGAGGGCGTGTGGCCTCAAGCTTGGGGAGGACTGCATTCACCTCGCGAGCAAATTGCTTGAAGATGCGTTGAGAGGCTAGGGCCTGAGCGCCGCCCAAGATGCAAGCGATCGCACGCGGCTCGTGGAAGCCCCCAGCCCCCTCGTCCTGATGAGGGTCTTCATTCCTCCTCGGCTGTGGTGGCAGAGGAGGGAGTCCTGCGTTGCCTTGTGGGTGATCCTCGCGAGGCTGATCCCTCCAACCTCCCTCGCGAGGCTGGTTCTGCCAGCGGTCCTCGCGAGGTCGGTCACACCACCCTTGGCGAGGGCCACGGTCTTCCCATCGTCCTCCACCTCTTCCTCCTCCTCGGCCATAGCCCTGGTCGCTGCGCTCGGGGCGTCGGCCGGCACGCACGTCCCGCACGGCCCTGAGATCTTGGCATTCATTGATGTTGTGGGTGTGAAGGTCGTGGTACACGCAGTACCGGCTTCCCTTGGATGACTTAGGCTGATCCCTGCCTCGCTTGGTGTTCGGTTCTGCTGCAAGCATAGAAGCCCCCTTGCGTTTCACGTCCTTGACCTTGGGCTTCTTCTCTTCTGGGTCGGCAGCCGGCAGTTCAAGGAGGGAAAGGCGTCCTTCCTCAGCCCTGGCACACTTGGTCGCCAAATTGAAGAGCTCCAGGGAGGTGCACAGGTCTTCATGGATCGCAAGATCCTCTTTCATCTTGACGTCACGCACGCCGTCGGAGAAGGCTGAGATGATGGCCTCCTCAGATACCCTGGGGATCTTGAGGCGAGCATTGTTGAAACGCTGGATGAACTTCTACAGGGTCTCCCCTGGCTGCTGCTTGATGCAGCGCAAGTCGCTCATGGCCGGGGGCCGGTCGCGGGTGCCTTGGAAGTTGGCGATGAAGCGAGTGCGCATCTCGTCCCAGGAGGAAATCATGCTGGGAGCCAGGTTCAGGAGCCAGGTGCGGGCACCGTCCTTGAGTGCCATGGGAAACTAGTTCGCCATGACCTTCTCGTCCCCATTGGCAGCTTCAATGCCTAGCTCATAGAGCTAGAGGAACTCCGCAGGGTCGGCCGTGCCATCGTAGCGCGGGGGCAGATCTGGCTTGAACTTGCCCGACCAGGCCACGCTGTGCAGCTCGGCGGTGAAGGCACGGCAGCCTGCAGTACCCACGGGAGGCCTTTGGTGACGGAGAGCTTGATCTTGAAAGTCTCTGTGCGCTACCGCCAGGAGCAGCGCGGGGTCTTGACGCGCTAGAGCTGGAGCGCTGTCGTGATGGGCCGGTGCGGGGAGCACACGGGCAACTTCTTGGGGATGAGGGATCTCTTGGCAGCTCTTCTCTTGCTGTGCTGGCGCCGGACGAAGCGGGTCCCGTCCAGGGGCCAAACGCCTTGGGGCTAAGGCGCCTTCTTGAGGGGGAGGCGGCTGAGGCGCCCTCGGAGCTTCGTTACCCGCGCAAGGCGGGGCGCGGTGCAGCGAGAGGGATGGCGCAGGGGAGCCCCCAGCGGCGCTGACGAGCTCGGTGATACGGGCGAGCCACTCGTCGTAGAGGTCGACGACGGGACGGTAGTGCAGGAGCTCCCGCGCCAGGAGCAGCACGGCGTGTGCGTTCGCCGGAGCGCGATGGGCGTGGGACGAGGAACCGGCCGGAGTCAGCGATGGGGTGGCGGTGCGGCCTTCTCGCCGCACCAAAGGATGCAGGGACGACGTCTGCTGCTTGTTCCCCGCCGGGCCGGTGGCGGCGTTGACGGCAGGCGACGGGGAACGGCGGGGCATCTTCCGACAGGAGCCGTCTGGGCGACGCGAGTGGCGAGAGCTGCCCGGCGCTCGGCGCGGGCTCGACGAGCGTCTGACATGGATGCGACGGACGGCAAAACACAGGGCGGCGGAAGGCGGATTCCGGTGCACCCCTACCTGGCGCGCCAAATGTCGGATTTCGGGTTCCAGCACACTCTCAAGGTTCGAACTCTGGGGTGCGCGCGGATCACACCTCCTACCTACTCACGTCTCGTCGCCTCCCAAGGATCTAAAACTACACGAAGAACAACACAAGGGACACGAGGTTTATACTAGTTCGGGCCACCATTCTGGTGTAATACCCTACTCTAGTTTGTGGTGTGGTGGATTGCCTCAGGGGCTGATGATGAGCAATACAAGGGAAGAACTGCCTCGCGAGGGGAGGAATTCTTGTGGAGGTGATGCCTCTTGTGAAGGATTGAATCCGGATCAGTTGGCTCTAGATGAAATGAGATCCCCCTCCTTTCTACTGTGGTGGGTAACCCTATTTATAGAGCGAGGCCCTAGTCCTCTTCCCAAATATTGAGCGGGAAAGGCGCCAACAATTGGCCATTTTGAAGGGGAACATCTAGTACACTTATCCTGCCTAAAGTCGGTCCTCGCCTGCCAAAGACTCTGACGGTGCCGCCGGCTTGGGCTCCACGATGACCTCCATCCTGCCGTTCTGCTGGTCTTGGTCTTGTTGCACCGAAATGGTTGCCTTTGCTTGATACTCTTGTCTGCGCTTGCCCCCTTTGCACCAAAGAGGAAACAAGGACTCTACGCAGGCCGACGCCAGCCTGGCACCCGCCTGGCTTCGGTCGTCATTGCCTGCATCACGGGCACCTCATGAGGTACCCTGCCTTGATCTCTCCGCCTCCTCGCGAGCCAGCCTGACGAGGCTATGCCTGAGGAAGCTTTCTGTCGTCCGCCCCGCGAGGCTTTGCCCCTCGCATGGGTCTTGAGCTTGCATCGATGAAGATGGGCCATACTGGGCCTCTCCTTGAGCCACGCCACAGGCCGTGGGCAGGCAAGTCTGGGTACCCCCGTTCCCAGAACACCGACATACGGCACTTGGAGGTTGTTGAATGTCTCGACAGACAGAACGTTAAGCCCTGCGCCACCATCAATGAGGGTCCTGGTGACCTGCACTTTGCTGATGACTGGGGAACAGAGCATTGGGAGAACCCCAGCCGTTGCTGCGCACTTGAGTTGATCCGCGGAACTGAACGTGATGGCATACGTGGACCACCTGAGAGGGTGCGAGGCCTCGGGCTTTGGGAGGACTGCATTCACCTCGCGAGCAAACTACTTGAAGATGCACTGAGAGGCCGGGGCTTGAGCTCCGCCCAGGATGCAAGCGATAGCTCGCGGCTCCTGGAAGCCCCCAGCCCCCTCGTCCGGATGCTAGTCTTCATTCCTCCTTGGCGGTGGTGGCAGAGGAGGGAGGCCTGCGTTGCCTTGCGGGCGATCCTCACGAAGCTGATCCTTCCAACCCCCCTCGTGAGGCTGGTCCTGCCAGCGGTCCTCGCGAGGTCGGTCACGCCACCCTTGGCGAGGGCCACGGTCTTCCCATCGTCCTCCACCTCTTCCTCCTCCTCGGCCATAGCCCCAATTGTTGCGCTCGGGGTGTCGGCCGATACATTCATCTCGCACAGCTCTGAGCTCTTGGCATTCGTTGGTGTTGTGGGTGTGGAGGTCGTGGTACATGCAGTACCGGCTACCCTTGGATGACTCCGGCTGATCCCTGCCTCGCTTGGTGTCCGGCTCAGCTGTGAGCACAGCTGCCCCTTTGCGCTTCACGTCCTTGACCTTGGGCTTCTTCTCTTCCGGTTCAGCAGCTGGAAGCTCAAGGAGGGAGAGGCGCCCTTCCTCAGCCTTGGCGCACTTGGTCGCCAATTTGAACAGCTCCAAAGATGTGCACAAATCCTCATGGATCGCCAGCTCTTCCTTCATCTTGATGTCACGAACGCCATCGGAGAAGGCTGAGATGATAGCTTCCTCAGTCACCCTGGGGATTATGAGGCGGGCGTTGTTGGAGCGCTGGATGTACTTTTGTAGGGTCTCTCCTAGTTGTTGCTTGATGCGGCACAAGTCACCCATGGCCGGGGGCCGGTCGCGAGTGCCTTAGAAGTTGGCGATGAAGCAAGTGCGCATCTCGTCCCAAGAGGAGATCATGCTGGGAGGCAGGTTTAGGAGCCAGGTGCGGGCGCCATCCTTGAGCGCCATGGGAAACCAGTTCGCCATGACCTTTTCGTCCCTGTTGGCCGCCTCGATGCCTAGCTCGTAGAGCTGGAGGAACTCCACGGGGTCGGTAGTGCCGTCGTAACGAGGAGGCAGACCTGGCTTGAACTTGCCCGTCCAGGCCATGCTGCGCAGCTCGGCGGTGAAGGCGCGACAGCCTGCAGTGGCCACATGGGGCCTTTGGTGACGAAGGGCCTGATCTTGGAGGTCTACGCGCGCTGCCGCCAGGAGCAGCGCGGGGTCTTGGCGCGCTGGAGCGGGAGCACGGTCATGGCGTGGTGGTGCAGGGAGCATGCGAGCACCTTCTTGAGGGTGAGGGATCTCTTGGCAGCTCTTTTCTTGCTGCGCGGGCGCTGGACGCGGCGGGTCTCATCCAGGGGCTGCGTGCCTTGGGGCTGGGGCGCCTTCTTGAGGAGGAGGCGGCGGAGGCGCCTCCGGGGTCGCGTTGCCTGCACAGGATGAAGGGCGATGTAGCGAGAGGGACGACGCAGGGGAGCCTCCTGCGGCACTGATGAGCTCGATGATGCGAGTGAGCCACTCGTCGTAGAGGTCGTCGATGGGGCTGTAGTGCAGGAGCTCACGTGCCAGGTGCAACGCGGCGTGTGTGTCCCCGGGAGCGCGACGAGCGTGCGACGACGAGCCTACTGGAGTCAGCGACGGGGTAGCAGTACAGCCTTCCCGTCGCACCGAGGGATGCAGCAACGACGCCTGCTGCTCGTTCCCCGCCGGGCCGGTGGCGGCATGGGAGGCAGGCGATGGGGAACAACGGGGAGGCCCGCCGACGGGGGCCGTCTGGGCGACATGGGCCGTCTGGGCGACATGGGCTGTGAGAGCAGCTCGATGCTCGGCGCGGGCTCGGCGAGCGTCAGACATGGACGCGACCGATAACGAAACGCAAGACGGCGAAAGACACGATTCCGGCGCACCCCTTACTTGGCGCGCCAAATGTCGGATTTCAGGTTCTGGTAGACCCTTGAGGTTCGAACTCTGGGGTGCGCGTGAAGATCTCTCTTCTACCAGCTCACGTCTCGAAGCCTCGCAAGGAATCTAGGCTACACGATGAACAACACAAGGGACGCAAGGTTTATACTAGTTCGGGCCACCGTTGTGGTGTAATACTCTACTCTAGTTTGTGGTGTGGTGGATTTCCACAGGGGCTGATGATGAATAGTATAAGGGAAGAACAACCTCGAGGGGTGTTCTTGTGGTGGTGTTGTCCCTTTGATGGGGTCGATCCCCGATGCCTCTATGCAATGGTGGCTAGTCATATATATATATATATATATATATATATATATATATATATATATATATATATAGGCCCTGGTCCTCTTCCCAAATATTGAGCAGGAAGGGTGCCAACTATTGGCCATTTTGAAGGGGAACATCTAGTACACTTATCCTGACTAAAGTTGGTCTTCGACTGCCAAAGACTCTGACGATGACGCCATCTTGGGCTCCACAGTGACCTCGATCCTGCCACTCTGCTGGTCTTGGTCTTGTTGCACCGAAATGGTAACCTTTGCCTGATGCCTTAGCCTGTGCTTGCTCCCTTTGCACCAAAGGAGAAACAGGGACACTGCACAGGCCGGCGCCCGCGTGGCTTCGATCGTCATGGTCTGCGTCATGGGCACCTCGCGAGGTCCCCCTGCCTTGATCTCTCCGCCTCCTCGCGAGCCTACCTGACAAGGCTGCTCCTGAGGAAGCTTCCTATCGTCCGCCCTGTGAGGCTCGGCCCCTCGCGAGGGTCTTGAGCTTGAGCTGATGAAGGTGGGCCGCACTGGGCCACTGCTTGAGCCACGCCGCAGGCAGGCAAGTCTGGGGACCTCCATTCCCAGAACGCTGACAATGATAATTGTATATTGTTCATGCTATAATTGTATTGACCGGAAACCATAATACATGTGTGAATACATAGACCACAACATGTCCCTAGTGAGACTCTAGTTGACTAGCTCGTTGATCAACAGATGGTCATGGTTTCCTGACCATGGACATTGGATGTCATTGATAAGGTATCACATCATTAGGAGAATGATGTGATGGACAAGACCCAATCCTAAGCATGGCACAAGATCGTGTAGTTCGTTTGCTAAAAGCTTTTCTATTGTCAAGTATCATTTCCTTAGACCATGAGACTGTGCAACTCCTAGATACCGTAGGAATGCTTTGGGTGTACCAAACGTCACAACGTAACTGGGTGGCTATAAAGGTACACTACAGGTATCTCTGAAAGTGTCTGTTGGGTTGGCACGAATCAAGACTGCGATTTGTCACTCCGTATGACGGAGGTATCTCTAGGCCCACTCGGTAATGCATCATCATAATGAGCTCAATGTGACTAAGTAGTTAGTCGCTAGATCATGCATTACTGAACGAGTAAAGTGACTTGCCAGTAACGAGATTGAACGAGGTATTGGGATATCGACGATCGAATCTTGGGTAAGTAACATACCGATTGACAAAGGCAATTGTATACGAGATTGATTGAATCCCCGACATCGTGGTTCATCCGATGAGATCATCGTGGAACATGTGGGAGGCAACATGGGTATCCTGATCCCGCTATTGGTTATTGGACAGAGAGCTGTCTCGGTCATGTCTGCATGATTCCCGAACCCGTAGGGTCTACACACTTAAGGTTCGGCGACGCTAGAGTTGTTATGGAAATTAGTGTGCAGTTACCAAATATTGTTCGGAGTCCCAGATGAGATCCCAGATGTCACGAGGAGTTCCGGAATGGTCCGGAGGTAAAGATTTATATATGAGAAGTCCTATTTTGGCCACCGGAAAATGTTTGGGATTTTTCGGTATTGTATCGGGAAGGTTCTAGAAGGTTCCGGAGTGGGGACCACCTGCATGGGGAGACCCACATGAACGTGGGTAGTGGGGGAAAGGCCCCACACCCCTGGCCAGGGCGCACCAAGATCCCCCCTTAGAAGGAATACGATCATATCCCGAAGGGATAAGATCAAGATCCCTAAAAAGGGGGGATAACAATTGGTGGGGAAGGGAAATGATGGGATTTTATTCCTCCCACCTTTGCCAACGCCCCAATGGACTTGGAGGGCAAGAAACCAGCCCCCTCCACCCCTATATATAGTGGGGAGGCACATGGGTGCTTTACCCCTTGCGCCTGGCGCAGCCCTCCCCCTCTCCAACTCCACCTCCTCCTCAGTAGTGCCTGGCGAAGCCCTGCCGGAGAACTGCAAGCTCCAGCACCACGCCGTCGTGATGCCGGAGCTCTCCCTCAACTTCTCCTCTCCCCTTGCTGGATCAAGAAGGAGGAGACATCCTCGGGCTGTACGTGTTTTGAACACGGAGGCGCCGTCCGTTTGGCATTAGATCGGATCTTCCGCGATTTGAATCGCCGCGAGTACGACTCCCTCATCCGCGTTCTAGTGATGCTTCCATTTAGAGATCTTCAAAGGTATGAAGATTCTCATCCTCTCCCTCTCTTGTTGCTAGAATCTCCATAGATTGATCTTGGTGATGCGTAGAATTTTTTGAATTATTGCTACGTTCCCCAACAGAGGCATCATGAGCTAGGTCTATTGCATAGATTCTATGCATGAGTAGAACACCAAGTAGTTGTGGGCGTTGGTTTGTTCAATTTGCTTGCCGTTACTAGTACTATCTTGTATCGGTGGTATTGTGGGATGAAGCAGCCTGGGCCGACCTTACACGTACGCTTACATGAGACAGGTTCCACCGACTGACATGCACTTGTTGCATAAAGGTGGCTAGCGGGTGCCAGTCTCTCCCACTTTAGTCGGATCGGATTCAATGAAAAGGGTCCATATGAAGGGTAAATAGCAATTGGCATATCACCGTTGTGGATTTTGCGTAGGTAAGAAACGTTCTTGCTAGAAACCCATAGCAGCCACGTAAAACATGCAACAACAATTAGAGGACATCTAACTTGTTTTTGCAGGGTATGCTATGTTATGTGATATGACCAAAAGAATGTGATGAATGATATGTGATGTATGAGATTGATCATGTTCTTATAATAGGAATCACAACTTGCATGTCGATGAGTATGACAACCGGTAGGAGCCATAGGAGTTGTCTTAATTTATTGTATGACCTGCGTGTCAATGATAACACCATGTAATTATTTTACTTTATTGCTAACCGTTAGCCATAGTAGTATAAGTAATGGTTGGCGAGACAACTTCATGAAGGCACGATGATGGAGATCACGGTGTCATGCCGGTGACGAAGGTGATCATGCCGTGCCTCGAAGATGATGATCAAAGGCGCAATATGATATTGGCCATATCATGTCACTTTATGATTTGCATGTGATGTTTGTCATGTTTACATCTTATTTGCTTAGAACGACGGTAGCATAAATAAGATGACCCCTCATTAAAATTTCAAGAAAGTGTTCCCCCTAACTATGCACTATTGCGAAAGTTCGTTGTTTCAAAGCACCACGTGATGATCGGGTGTGATAGATTCTAACATTCGCATACAATGGGTGTAAGCCAGATATACACACGCAGAACACTTAGGTTGACTTGACGAGCCTAGCATGTACAGACATGGCGTCGGAGCACAAGAGACCGAAAGGTCAAACATGAGTCGTATAGTAGATACGATCAACATGGAGATGTTCACCGATGATGACTAGTCCGTCTCACGTGATGATCGAACACGGCCTAGTTGACTCGGATCATGTATCACTTAGATGACTAGAGGGATGTCTATCTAAGTGGGAGTTCATTAAATAATTTTATTAGATGAATTAAATTATCATGAACATAGTCAAAAGGTCTTTGCAAATTATGTCTTAGCTTGCGCTTTAGTTCTACTATTTTAGATATGTTCCTAGAGAAAATTTAGTTAAAAATTGCTAGTAGCAATTATGCAGACTGGGTCCGTAAACTGAGGATTGTCCTCATTGCTGCGCAAAAGGCTTATGTCCTTAATGCACTGCTCGGTGTGCTGAACCTCGAACGTCGTCTATGGATGTTGCGAACATCTGACATACACGTTTTGATGACTACGTGATAGTTCATTGTGTAATGGTAAACGATTTAGAATTGAGGCGCCGAAGACGGTTTTTGTAACATCGCGGAACATATGAGATATTTCAAGGGCTGAAATTGGGATTTCAGGCTCGTGCCCACGTCAAGAGGTATGAGACCTCCGACGAGTTTCTTAGACTACAAACTAAGGGAGAAAAGCTCAATCATTGAGCATGTGCTCAGATTGTCTGAGTACTACAATCACTTGAATCTAGTGGGAGTTAATCTTCCAGATGAGATAGTGATGGTTCTCCAAATTCACTACCACCAAGCTACTAGAGCTTCGTGATGAACTATAACAGATCAGGGATAGATATGAAGATCCTTGAGCTATTTCGATGTTTGACACTGCGAAACTAGAAATCAAGTAGGAGCATCAATTGTTGATGGTTAGTAAAACCACTAGTTTCAAGAAGGGCAAGGGCAAGAAGGGATACTTCATGAAACGGCAAATCAGTTACTGCTCTAGTGAAGAAACCCAAGGTTGGACCCAAACCCGAGACTAAGTGCTTCTTTAATGAGGGGAACGGTCACTGAAGCAGAACTACCCTAGATACTTGGTAGATGAGAAGGCTGGCAAGGTCGACAAAGTATATTGGATATACATCATATTAATGTGTACTTTACTAGTACTCCTAATAGCAACAGGGTAATAAATACCGGTTCGGTTGCTAACTGTTAGTAACTCGAAATAAAAGGCTACAGAATAAACGGAGACTAGATAAAGGCGAGGTGACGATATGTGTTGGAAGTATTTCCAAGGTTGATGTTATCAAACATCGCACGCTCCCTCTACCATCGGGATTGGTGTTCAACCTAAATAATTGTTATTTGGTGTTTGCAATGAGCATAGACATGATTGGATTATGTTTATCGCAATACAGTTATTCATTTAAGGAGAATAATGGTTACTCTGTTTATTTGAATAATACCTTCAATGGTCTTGCACCTAAAATGAATGGTTTATTGAATCTCGATCGTAGTGATACACATGTTCATGCCAAAAGATATAAGATAGTAATGATAGTACCACCTACTTGTGGCACTGCCATTTGAGTCATATTGGTATAAAACGCATGAAGAAGCTCCATGTTGATGGATCTTTGGACTCACTCATTTTTGAAAAGTTTGAGACATGCGAACCATGTCTATTGGTATGTACGCATGAAGAAACTCCATGCAGATGGATCGTTTGGACTCACTTGATTTAGAATCACTTGAGACATGCAAATCATACCACATGGGCAAGATGACTGAAAAGCCTCGTTTTAAGTAAGATGGAACAAGAAAGCAACTTGTTGGAAGTAATACATTTTGATGTGTGCAGTCCAATGAGTGCTGAGGCACGTAGTGGATATCGTTATGTTCTTACTTCACAGATGATTTGAGTAGATGCTAAGTATATTTACTTGATGAAACACTAGTCTGAATTATTGAAATGTTCAAGTAATTTCAGAGTGAAGTTGAAGATCATCGTGACAAGAGGATAAAATGTCTATGATACGATCATAGAGATGAATATCTGAGTTAACGTGTTTGGTACACAATTAAGACATTGTGGAAATTATTTCACAACTAATACCGCCTGGAACACCATCGTGTGATGGTGTGTCCGAACATCATAGCTGCACCCTATTGGATGTGGTGCATACCATGATGTCTCTTATCAAATTACCACTACCGTTTATGGGTTAGGCATTAGAGACAACCGCATTCACTTCAAATAGGGCACCACGTAATTCTGTTGAGATGACAGCGTATGAACTATGGTTTAGAGAAACGTAAGCTGTCGTTTCTTAAAAGTTTGGGGCTGCGATGCTTATGTGAAAAGTTTTAGCCTGATTAGCTTGAACCCAAAGCGGATAAATGCATTTTCACAGGACACCCAAAACAGTTGGGTATACCTCCTATTTCAGACCCGGAAGCAAAAGTGATTGTTTCTAAAAATAGGTCCTTTCTCGAGGAAAAGTTTCTCTTGAAAGAATTGAGTGGGAGGATGGTGGAGACTTGATGAGGTTATTCAACCATCACTTCAACCAGTGTGTAGCAGAGCACAGGAAGTTGTTCCTGTGGCGCGTACACCAGTTGAAGTGGAAGCTGATGTAGTGATCATGAAACTTCGAATCAAGTCACTACCAAACCTCGTAGGTCGACAAGGACGCGTACTGCTTCGGAGTGGTATGGTAATCCTATCTTGGAGGTCATGTTGCCAGACAACAATGAACCTACGAGCTATGGAGAAGCGATGGTGGGCCCGGATTCCGACAAATGGCTCGAGGCCATAAAATCTGAGGGAGGATCGATGTATGAAAACAAAGTATAGAATTTGGAAGAACTACTTAATGGTCCTAAGGCTGTTGGGTATAGATGGATTTTAAGACTAAGACGGACAATGATGGTAAGTGTCACCATTAAGAAAGCTCGACTTGTCGCTAAGATGTTTTCCAACAAGTTCAAGGAGTTGACTATGATGAGATTTTCTCACTTGTAGCGATGCTAAGAGTCTGTTGAAATTATATTAGCAGTTACTGCATTATTTATGAAATCTTGCATATAGGATGTCAAAACATTGTTTCCTCGACATTTTTCTTGAGGAAAGGTTGTATGCGATACAACCAGAAGGTTTTGTCAATCCTAAAAGATGCTAACAAGTATGCAAAGCTCCAACAATCCTTCTAAGGACTGGAGTAAGCATCTCGGAGTTGGAATAAACGCTTTGATGAAATGATCAAATATTTTGGGTTTATACAAAGTTTATGAGAAACTTGTATTTCCAAAGAAGTGAGTGGGAGCACTATAGAATTTCTGATGAGCATATGTTGTTGACATATTGTTGATCAGAAATGATGTAGAATTTCTGGAAAGCATATAGGGTTGTTTGAAAGGTATTTTTCAATGAAAAACCTGGATTGAGCTACTTGAACATTGAGCATCAAGACCTATAAGGATGGATAAAAAACGCTTAATAGTACTTTCAAATGAATACATACTGTGACAAGATTTTGAAGGAATTCAAAATAGATCAGCAAAGAAGGAGTTCTTGGCTGTGTTATAAGGTCTGAGTATTGAGTAAGACTCAAGACCTGACCACGGCAGAGGAGAGAGAAAGGATGAAGGTCGTCCCCTGTGCTCTACAGTATGCTGTGATGTGTACCACACCTGAAGTGTGCCTTGCCATGAGTCAGTCAAGGGGTAAAAGAGTGATCCAGGAATGGACCACTAGACAATGGTCAAAGTTATCCTTAGTGGACTAAGGATTTTTTCTCGATTATGGAGGTGGTAAAAGAGTTTGTCGTAAGGGTTACGTCGATGCAAACTTTGACACTAATCTGGATGACCCTAAGTAGTAAACCGGATTCATATAGTAGAACAGTTATTTGGAATAGTTCCAAATAGCGCATGGTAGCTGCATCTACAAGATGACGTAGAGATTTGTAAAGCACACACGGATCTGAAGGGTTCAGACCCGTTGGCTAATAACCTCTATCACAAGAAAGATATGATCAAACCCCATGGGTGTTGGATTCATTACAATCACATAGTGATGTGAACTAGATTATTGACTCTAGTGCAAGTGGGAGACTGTTGGAATTATGCCCTAGAGGCAATAATAAAATGGTTATTATTATATTTCCTTGTTCATGATAATTGTCTATTGTTCATGCTATAATTGTATTGACCGGAAACCGTAATACATGCGTGAATACATAGACCACAACATGTCCCAAGTGAGCCTCTAGTTGACTAGCTCGTTGATCAACAGATGGTCATAGTTTCCTGACCATGGACATTGGATGTCATTGATAATGGGATCACATCATTAGGAGAATGATGTGATGAACAAGACCCAATCCTAATCATAGCACAAGATCGTGTAGTTTGTTTGCTAAAAGCTTTTCTAATGTCAAGTATCATTTCCTTAGACCATGAGATTGTGCAACTCCCAGATACCGTAGGAATGCTTTGGGTGTACCAAACGTCACAACGTAACTGGGTGGCTATAAAGGTACACTACAGGTATCTCCGAAAGTGTCTGTTGGGTTGGCACGAATCGAGACTAGGATTTGTCACTCCGTATGACGGAGAGGTATCTCTGGGCCCACTCAGTAATGCATCATCATAATGAGCTCAATGTGACTAAGTAGTTAGTCGCGGGATCATGCATTAATGAACAAGTAAAGTGACTTTCCGGTAACGAGATTGAACGAGGTATTGGGATACCGACGATCGAACCTCGGGCAAGTAACGTACCGATTGACAAAGGGAATTGTATACGGGATTGATTGAATCCCCGACATTGTGGTTCATCCGATGAGATCATTGTGGAACATGTTGGAGCCAACATGGGTATCCAGATCCCGCTGTTTGTTATTGGCCAGAGAGCTGTCTCGGTCATGTCTGCATGATTCCCGAACCCGTAGGGTCTACACACTTAAGGTTCGGTGACGCTAGAGTTGTTATGGGAATTAGTGTGTAGTTACCGAATGTTGTTCAGAGTCCCGGATGAGATCCAAGATGTCACGAGGAGTTCCGAAATGGTCCGGAGGTAAAGATTTATATATGGGAAGTCCTATTTTGGCCACCGGAAAATGTTCGGGATTTTTCGGTATTGTACCGGGAAGGTTCTACAAGGTTCCAGAGTGGGGCCTAGCTGCATGGGGGGACCCACATGAACGTGGGTAGTGGGGGCAAGGCCCCACACCCCTGGCCAAGGCGCACCAAGATCCCCCCTTGGAAGGAGTAAGATCATATCCCGAAGGGATAAGATCAAGATCCATAAGAAGGGGGGATAACAATCGGTGGGGAAGGGAAATGATGGGATTTCATTCCTCCCACCTTTGCCAATGCCCCAATGGACTTGGAGGGCAAGAAACTAACCCCCAACACCCCTATATATAGTGGGGAGGCGCATGGGAGCTTCACCCCTTGCCCCTGGCGCAGCCCTCCCCCTCTCCAACTCCACCTCCTCCTCAGTAGTGATTGGCGAAGCCCTGCCGGAGAACTGCAAGCTCCAGCACCACGCCGTCGTGCTGCCAGAACTCTCGCTCAACTTCTCCTCTCCCCTTGATGGATCAAGAAGGAGGAGACGTCCCCGGGCTGTACGTGTGTTGTGTCGGGGAATGTGGTAATTTCAAAAAATTTCCTACGTACACGCAAGATCATGGTGATGGCATAGCAACGATAGGGGAGAGTGTCCGTCCACGTACCCTCGTAGACCATAAGCGGAAGCGTTATGACAACGCGGTTGATGTAGTCGTACTTCTTCACGATCCAACCGATCCAAGCACCGAACGTACGGCACCTCCGAGTTCAGCACACGTTCAGCTCGATGACGATCCCCGGGCTCCGATCCAGCAAAGCTTCGGGGATGAGTTCCGTCAGCACGACGGCGTGGTTATGATGATGATGCTCTACCGGCGCAGGGCTTCGCCTAAACTCCGCAACGATATGACCGAGGTGGAATATGGTGGAGGGGGGCACCGCACACGACTAAGGAACGATCCGTAGATCAACTTGTGTGTTATGGGGTGCCCCCTGCCCCCGTATATAAAGGAGGGAGGGGGAGGTGCGGCCGGCCCCCTTGGGGTGCGCCTGGAGGAGTCCTACTCCCATCGGGAGTAGGACTCCCCCCTCTTGCCTTGGTGGAGAAGGAATGGGGGGAGGGGAAAGAGGAAAGGGGGGCGCCGCCCCCCCTTCCTTGTCCTATTCGGACTAGGGGGGGAGGGGGTGCGCGGCCTGCCCTGGCCGGCCCTCCTCTTCTCCCTCATGGCCCACTAAGGCCCATTAACCCCCGGGAGGGTTCCTGTAACCCCCCGGTGTTCCGGTAAAATCCTGATTTCACCCGGAACCTTTTCGATGTCCAAACATAGGCTTCAATATATCAATCTTTATGTCTCGACCATTTCGAGACTCCTCGTCATGTCCGTGATCACACCCGGGACTCCGAACAAACTTCGGTACATCAAAACTTATAAACTCATAATAAAACTGTCATCGTAACGTTAAGCGTGCGGACCCTACGGGTTCGAGAACTATGTAGACATGACCTAGAACCATTCTCGGTCAATAACCAATAGCGGGACCTGGATGCCCATATTGGTTCCTACATATTCTATGAAGATCTTTATCGGTCAAACCGCATAACAACATACGTTGTTCCCTTTGTAATCGGTATGTTACTTGCCCGAGATTTGATCGTCGGTATCCAATACCTAGTTCAATCTCGTTACCGGCAAGTCTCTTTACTCGTTCCGTAATGCATCATCCCATAACTAACTCATTTGGTCACATTGCTTGCAAGGCTTATAATGATGTGTATTACCGAGAGGGCCTAGAGATACCTCTCCGACAATCGGAGTGACAAAACCTAATCTCGAAATACGCCAACTCAACATGTACCTTCGGAGACACCTGTAGTACTCCTTTATAATCACCCAGTTACGTTGTGATGTTTGGTAGTACCCAAAGTGTTCCTCCGGTAAACGAGAGTTACATATTTCTCATAGTTACAGGAACATGTATAAGTCATGAAGAAAGCAATAGCATTATACTAAACGATCAAGTGCTAGGCTAACGGAATGGGTCATGTCAATCACATCATTCTTCTAATGATGTGATCCCATTAATCAAATGACAACACATGTCTATGGTTAGGAAACATAACCATCTTTGATTAATGAGCTAGTCAAGTAGAGGCATACTAGTGACTATATGTTTGTCTATGTATTCACACATGTATCATGTTTCCGGTTAATACAATTCTAGCATGAATAATAAACATTTATCATGATATGAGGAAATAAATAATAACTTTATTATTGCCTCTAGGGCATATTTCCTTCAGTCTCCCACTTGCACTAGAGTCAATAATCTAGATTACATAGTAATGATTCTAACACCCATGGAGTCTTGGTGTTGATCATGTTTTGCTCGTGAGAGAGGCTTAGTCAACGGGTCTGCAACATTCAGATCCGTATGTATTTTGCAAATCTCTATGTCTCCCACTTGGACTTGGTCCTGAATGGAATTGAAGAGTCTCTTGATGTGCTTGGTCCTCTTGTGAAATCTGGATTCCTTTGCCAAAGCAATTGCACCAGTATTGTCACGGAAGATCTTCATTGGTCCCGATGCACTAGGTATGACACCTAGATCGGTAATGAACTCCTTCATCCAGACTCCTTCATTTGCTGCTTCAAAAGCAGCTATGTACTCCGCTTCACATGTAGAACCCGCCACGACGCTTTGTTTAGAACTGCACCAACTTACAGCTCCACCGTTTAATAAAAACACGTATCCGGTTTGCGATTTAGAATCGTTCGGATTAGTGTCAAAGCTTGCATCAACGTAACCATTTACGACTAGCTCTTTGTCACCTCCATATACGAGAAACATATCCTTAGTCCTTTTCAGGTATTTCAGGATGTTCTTGACCGCTGTCCAGTGATCCACTCCTGGATTACTTTGGTACCTTCCTGCCAAGCTTATTGTTAAGCATACGTCAGGTCTAGTACACAGCATTGCATACATGATAGAGCCTATGGCTGAAGCATAGGGAACATCTTTCATTTTCTCTCTATCTTCTGCTGTGGTCGGGCATTGAGTTTGACTCAACTTCACACCTTGTAGCACAGGCAAGAAACCTTTCTTTGCCTGATCCATTTTGAACTTTTTCAAAATTTTGTCAAGGTATGTGCTTTGTGAAAGTCCTATTAAGCGTCTTGATCTATCTCTATAAATCTTGATGCCCAATATGTAAGCAGCTTCACCGAGGTCTTTCATTGAAAAACTTTTATTCAAGTATCTCTTTATGCTATCCAGAAATTCTATATCATTTCCAATTAATAATATGTCATCTACATATAAAATCAGAAATGCTACAGAGCTCCCACTTACTTTCTTGTAAATACAGGCTTCTCCAAAAGTCTGTATAAAACCATATGCTTTGATCACACTATCAAAACATTTATTCCAACTCCGAGATGCTTGCACCAGTCCATAAATGGATCGCTGGAGCTTGCACACTTTGTTAGCACCTTTTGGATCAACAAAACCTTCTGGTTGCATCATATACAACTCTTCTTCCAGAAATCCATTCAAGAATGCAGTTTTGACATCCATTTGCCAAATTTCATAATCATGAAATGCAGCAATAGCTAACATGATTCGGACAGACTTAAGCATCGCTACGGGCGAGAAAGTCTCATCGTAGTCAACCCCTTGAACTTGTCGAAAACCTTTCGCAACAAGTCGAGCTTTATAGATAGTTATATTACCATCAGCGTTAGTCTTCTTCTTAAAGATCCATTTATTCTCAATGGCTTGCCGATCATCGGGCAAGTCAACCAAAGTCCATACTTTGTTTTCGTACATGGATCCCATCTCAGATTTCATGGCCTCAAGCCATTTTGCAGAATCTGGGCTCATCATTGCTTCCTCATAGTTCATAGGTTCATCATGGTTAAGTAACATGACTTCCAGAATAGGATTACCGTACCACTCTGGTGCGGATCTTACTCTGGTAGACCTACGAGGTTCAGTAGAAACTTGATCTGAAGTTTCATGATCAATATCATCAGCTTCCTCACTAGTTGGTGTAGTTGTCACAGGAACCGGTTCTTGTGATGAACTACTTTCCAACAAGGGAGTAGATACAGTTATCTCATCAAGTTCTACTTTTCTCCCACTCACTTCTTTCGAGAGAAACTCCTTCTCTAGAAAGGATCCGATTTTAGCAACGAAAATCTTGCCCTCAGATCTGTGATAGAAGGTGTACCCAATAGTCTCTTTTGGGTATCCTATGAAGACACATTTCTCTGATTTGGGTTCGAGCTTATCTGGTTGAAGTTTCTTCACATAAGCATCGCAGCCCCAAACTTTAAGAAACGACAACTTTGGTTTCTTGCCAAACCACAGTTCATAAGGTGTTGTCTCAACGGATTTTGATGGTGCCCTATTTAACGTGAATGCGGCCGTCTCTAAAGCATAACCCCAAAATGATAGCGGTAAATCAGTAAGAGACATCATAGATCGCACCATATCTAGTAAAGTACGATTACGACGTTCGTACACACCATTTCGTTGTGGTGTTCCAGGTGGCGTGAGTTGCGAAACTATTCCGCATTGTTTCAAGTGTAGACCAAACTCGTAACTCAAATATTCTCCTCCACGATCAGATCATAGAAACTTTATTTTCTTGTTACGATGATTTTCCACTTCACTCTGAAATTCTTTGAACTTTTCAAATGTTTTAGACTTGTGTTTCATTAAGTAGATATACCCATATCTGCTCAAATCATCTGTGAAGGTGAGAAAATAACGATACCCGCCGCGAGCCTCAACATTCATTGGACCACAAACATCAGTATGTATGATCTCCAACAAATCAGTTGCTCGCTCCATAGTTCTGGAGAACGGTGTTTTAGTCATCTTGCCCATGAGGCACGGTTCGCAAGTACCAAGTGATTCATAATCAAGTGATTCCAAAAGCCCATCAGTATGGAGTTTCTTCATGCGCTTTACACCGATATGACCTAAACGGCAGTGCCACAAATAAGTTGCACTATCGTTATCAACTCTGCATCTTTTGGTTTCAACACTATGAATATGTGTATCACTACTATCGAGATTCAATAAAAATAGACCACTCTTCAAGGGTGCATGACCATAAAAGATATTACTCATATAAATAGAACAACCATTATTCTCTGATTTAAATGAATAACCGTTTCGCATCAAACAAGACCCAGATATAATGTTCATGCTCAACGCTAGCACCAAATAACAATTATTTAGGTCTAAAACTAATCCCGATGGTAGATGTAGAGGTAGCGTGCTGACCGCGATCACATCGACTTTGGAACCATTTCCCACGCGCATCGTCACCTCGTCCTTAGCCAATCTTCGCTTAATTCTTAGTCCCTATTTCGAGTTGCAAATATTAGCAACAAAACCAGTATCAAATACCCAGGTGCTACTGCGAGCATTAGTAAGGTACACATCAATAACATGTATATCACATATACCTTTGTTCACTTTGCCATCCTTCTTATCCGCCAAATACTTGGGGCAGTTCCGCTTCCAGTGTCCAGTCTGCTTGCAGTAGAAGCACTCAGTTTTAGGCTTAGGTCCAGACTTGGGTTTCTTCTCTTGAGCAGCAACTTGCTTGCCGTTCTTTTTAAAGTTTCCCTTCTTCTTCCCTTTGCCCTTTTTCTTGAAACTGGTGGTCTTGTTAACCATCAACACTTGATGCTCCTTTTTGATTTCTACCTCGGCAGCTTTTAGCATTGCGAAGAGCTCGGGAATAGTTTTGTTCATCCCTTGCATATTATAGTTCATCACGAAGCTCTTGTAGCTTGGTGGCAGTGATTGGAGAATTCTGTCAATGACACTATCATCAGGAAGATTAACTCCCAGTTGAATCAAGTGATTATTATACCCAGACATTCGAGTATGTGTTCACTGACAGAACTATTCTCCTCCATCTTGCAGCTATAGAACTTATTGGAGACTTCATATCTCTCAATCCGGGCATTTGCTTGAAATATTAACTTCAACTCCTAAAACATCTCATATGCTCCATGACGTTCAAAACGTCGTTGAAGACCCGGTTCTAAGCCGTAAAGCATGGCACACTGAACTATCGAGTAGTCATCAGCTTTGCTCTGCCAGACGTTCTTAACGTCGTCAGTTGCATCAGCAGCAGGCCTGGCACCCAGCGGTGCTTCCAGGACGTAACTTTTCTGTGCAGCAATGAGGATAATCCTCAGGTTACGGACCCAGTCCGTGTAATTGCTACCATCATCTTTCAACTTTGCTTTCTCAAGGAACGCATTAAAATTTAACGGAACAACAGCACGAGCCATCTATCTACAAACAAACATAGACAAGCAAAATACTATCAGGTACTAAGTTCATGATAAATTTAAGTTCAATTAATCATATTACTTAAGAACTCCCACTTAGACAGACATCTCTCTAGTCATCTAAGTGATCACGTGATCCAAATCAACTAAACCATGTCCGATCATCACGTGAGATGGAGTAGTTTCAATGGTGAACATCACTATGTTGATCATATCTACTATATGATTCACGTTCGACCTTTCGGTCTCCGTGTTCCGAGGCCATATCTGTATATGCTAGGCTCGTCAAGTATGACCTGAGTATTCCGCGTGTGCAACTGTTTTGCACCCGTTGTATTTGAACGTAGAGCCTATCACACCCGATCATCACGTGGTGTCTCAGCACGAAGAACTTTCGCAACGGTGCATACTCAGGGAGAACACTTCTTGATTATTAAGTGAGAGATCATCTTAAAATGCTACCGTCAATCAAAGCAAGATAAGATGCATAAAGGATAAACATCACATGCAATCAATATAAGTGATATGATATGGCCATCATCATCTTGTGCTTGTGATCTCCATCTTCGAAGCACCGTCGTGATCACCATCGTCACCGGCGCGACACCTTGATCTCCATCGTAGCATCGTTGTCGTTACGCCATCTATTGCTTCTACGACTATCGCTACCGCTTAGTGATAAAGTAAAGCAATTACAGGGCGTTTGCATTTCATACAATAAAGCGACAACCATATGGCTCCTGCCAGTTGCCGATAACTTCGGTTACAAAACATGATCATCTCATACAATAAAATATAGCATCACGTCTTGACCATATCACATCACAACATGCCCTGCAAAAACAAGTTAGACGTCCTCTACTTTGTTGTTGCAATTTTTACGTGGCTGCTACGGGCTTAGCAAGAACCGTTCTTACCTACGCATCAAAACCACAACGATAGTTTGTCAAGTTGGTGCTGTTTTAACCTTCGCAAGGACCGGGCGTAGCCACACTCGGTTCAACTAAAGTGAGAGAGACAGACACCCGCCGGTCACCTTTAAGCAACGAGTGCTCGTAGCGGTGAAACCAGTCTCGCGTAAGCGTACGCGTAATGTCGGTCCGGGCCGCTTCATCTCACAATGCCGCTGAACCAAAGTATGACATGCTGGTAAGCAGTATGACTTATATCGCCCACAACTCACTTGTGTTCTACTCGTGCATATAACATCAACGCATAAAACCTAGGCTCGGATGCCACTGTTGGGGAACGTAGTAATTTCAAAAAAATTCCTACGTACACGCAAGATCATGGTGATGGCATAGCAACGAGAGGGGAGAGTGTCCATCCACGTACCCTCGTAGACCGTAAGCGGAAGCGTTATGACAACGCGGTTGATGTAGTCGTACGTCTTCACGATCCGACCGATCCAAGCACCGAACGTACGGCACCTCCGAGTTCAGCACACGTTCAGCTCGATGACGATCCCCGGGCTCCGATCCAGCAAAGCTTTGGGGATGAGTTCTGTCAGCACAACGGCGTGGTGACGATGATGATGCTCTACCGGCGCAGGGCTTCACCTAAACTCCGCGACGATATGACCGAGGTGGAATATGGTGGAGGGGGGCACCGCACACGGCTAAGGAACGATCCGTAGATCAACTTGTGTGTTATGGGGTGCCCCCTGCCCCCGTATATAAAGGAGGGAGGGGGAGGTGCAGCCGGCCCCCTTGGGGTGCGCCTGGAGGAGTCCTACTCCCACCGGGAGTAGGACACCCCCCTCTTGCCTTGGTGGAGAAGGAAAGGGGGGAGGGGAAAGAGGAAAGGGGGGCGCCGCCCCCCCTTCCTTGTCCTATTCGGACTAGGGGGGGAGGGGGTGCACGGCCTGCCCTGGCTGGCCCTCCTCTTCTCCCTCATGGCCCACTAAGGCCCATTAACCCCCGGGAGGGTTCCGGTAACCCCCCGGTGTTCCGGTAAAATCCCGATTTCACCCGAAACCTTTCCGATGTCCAAACATAGGCTTCCAATATATCAATCTTTATGTCTCGACCATTTCGAGACTCCTCGTCATGTCCGTGATCACATCCGGGACTCCGAACAAAGTTTGGTACATCAAAACTTATAAACTCATAATAAAACTGTCATCGTAACGTTAAGCGTGCGGACCCTACGGGTTCGAGAACTATGTAGACATGACCTAGAACCATTCTCGGTCAATAACCAATAGCGGGACCTGGATGCCCGTATTGGTTCCTACATATTCTACGAAGATCTTTATCGGTCAAACCGCATAACAACATACGTTGTTCCCTTTGTAATCGGTATGTTACTTGCCCGAGATTTGATCGTCGGTATCCAATACCTAGTTCAATCTCGTTACCGGCAAGTCTCTTTACTCGTTCCGTAATGCATCATCCCGTAACCAACTCATTTGGTCACATTGCTTGCAAGGCTTATAATGATGTGCATTACCGAGAGGGCCCAGAGATACCTCTCCGACAATCGGAGTGACAAAACCTAATCTCGAAATACGCCAACTCAACATGTACCTTCAGAGACACCTGTAGTACTCCTTTATAATCACCCAGTTACGTTGTGACGTTTGGTAGTACCCAAAGTGTTCCTCCGGTAAACGGGAGTTGCATATTTCTCATAGTTACAGGAACATGTATAAGTCATGAAGAAAGCAATAGCATTATACTAAACGATCAAGTGCTAGGCTAACGGAATGGGTCATGTCAATCACATCATTCTTCTAATGATGTGATCCCATTAATCAAATGACAACACATGTCTATGGTTAGGAAACATAACCATCTTTGATTAATGAGCTAGTCAAGTAGAGGCATACTAGTGACTATATGTTTGTCTATGTATTCACACATGTATCATGTTTCCGGTTAATACAATTCTAGCATGAATAATAAACATTTATCATGATATGAGGAAATAAATAATAACTTTATTATTGCCTCTAGGGCATATTTCCTTCATGTTGAACGCGGAGGCGCCGTCCGTTCAACGTTAGATCGGATCTTCCGCGTTTTGAATCGCCGCGAGTACGACTCCCTCATCCGCGTTCTAGTGACGCTTCCGCTTAGTGATATTCAAAGGTATGAAGATGCTCATCCTCTCCCTCTCTTGTTGCTAGAATCTCTATAGATTGACCTTGGTGATGCATAGAAAATTTTGAATTATTGCTACGTTCCCCAACAGGATTCTCCTCTTACCAGAAATGCACCGCGGCCACCCGCATGCTTGCATATGGAATTCCAGGCGATCTGGTGGATGAGTATGTGCGTATGAGTGAGTCCACATGTCTGCTGTCACTGTACAACTTCTGCAAAGCCGTGGTTGCAGTGTTTGTCCCTGAGTACTCGAGGCAGTCAAATTTCACTGATAAAGAGAGATTGTTGGCGACCAATGCAGCTAGAGGCTTTGTAGGTATGCTTGGCAGCATAGATTGTATGCACTAGGAGTGGAAGAACTGTCCATTTGCTTGGCAGGGCCAGTACAAGGGGCATGGTAAAGCATGCACTGTCATATTAGTGGTGGTGGCTTCACAGGATCTTTGGATATGGCATTCTTTCTTCGGCATGGCGGGTTCTCACAATGATATCAACGTGTTGCAGCGTTCTCCAGTCTTCGCAAGGCTTGCAGAAGGCCACTCCCCACCTGTCAACTTTGAGATCAATGGTCACCAGTACAACAAGGGATACTACCTAGCTGATGGTATATATCCTCAGTGGTTAACTTTTGTGAAGACAATCTCGAATCCCCAAGGTGAGAGGAGAAAGAGATTTGCCCAAATGCAAGAGAGTGCTAGAAAGGATGTGGAACATGCTTTTGCACTACAAGAAATATGTCAACTTGTGACCACCACTATTGGTCACTGAAAGGTCACAAATTTCCATTTGCGACCTTTTTGTGACCAAAAACACAAGGTCAAAAGCTGGCCGTCATAAACTGACTATAGTGACCTTTCTTCTGGAATGGTCGAAGACGTTTACGACCAAAATATGTCCACTATGGCGTTTTGGTCACTAGCAACCTCCCCAGGCCACGTAGGCATCCAGCGTGGCAAGCTGATGTGGCACAAGATTCAGCCCGGTCCAATTCAGTTTTCTACATGGGCCTAGCCCATTAATTCAGCCTTTCTATATTTTGTCTGTCGTTTTTTGGTCGACTTCATGGGCCTGGCCCAACATTGCAGCCTTTTTTATTATTGGGCCTTGGCCTTTTCGTCTAAATAATTACAATTTCCTTTTTTTAATTAAATGGGTCCACCAGTCAGATGGGTCCCGGTTGTCAGGTTCTGGTAACTGGGTCCGATTTGTCATGTTCTGGTAAGTGGGTCCCATCTATCAGGCTCATATTCTTCATATTCGAACCAGTATTTAAATGGACGGACAAAAAGCACACATAATACTTTAAATAAGAGCAACCAGATCCTTACAAGTGTAATACAGTGGCAATCACAGTAATGACTACAAGTGTAATACAATACTTTACAAGCTTTACAAGCAATCACAAACTCACAACATGCCAAACTCGTTGGACTACAATAGTGATATGAACAACATGCCGAACTAGCTGGACAACTGTAGTTAGGGCTGGGAACAAACAAAACGACCTTCAAGAAAACAGACAACATGCCTTCCTTGGTCGCCCTGTTACATGAATCAGCAGGGAAGAATCAGAAAAGGTGAAGAATCAGAACAAACCATTCAAGAAAAGGAAACTTATTTAGAATGATAACAAAAATTGAGCTAGTACCATGCTTTTTGTTCTCCAGCTAGTTAAAATGAGATAACTCGTTCATACAAGAAAACAGAGACGCAATATGAACACACAGCAGGATTGACAAGTACACAGCAGGATTCAATAATGTTTTAGGATCGCAAGACACCAATATAAGCTAGAATTGACAAGTACACATCAAGATTCAATTCATCTTGCCCATATACAGCAACCAACAGACATCTAACATTTCAGCATGCACATGCAATTTATTTACTTATTTTTGAGCAAAACCGCCCACTGCCAAACAAAATGTCCTTTCATTTGATAAACAGAATGCATACAAACTAATTAGCAGTACTATATATGATGCAACATATGGACAGAATTTCTACCTTGTTATCATTAGGGAGCAACAGGGGGTGGGGGAAGATTTCGATCGGCTTTGTGTCAGCTGCCATCACCACAAACTCTGTCTTGGTAGCTGGGGAAAATAGAAAACGGAGACTAAAAATCATAGGAACTGAAATTAGTAGGACCGACCAAAGCACGCAGCTAGGGACTGGTCACCTTCAAGGTAGAACAATGAATTAACTAGTTTTAGTCAAAGTCGTAAGCATGCACATACAGACATACATACGAATTGAACCAAAATCCATGTATGTCTGTGCACTTAATTGCAGGTTCTATCCAACTTGCAATTGGAAGGAGTACAACCTAGTTTACTAGCAGCCTAACAAAAGATTCAGGTTCTTGGTTTGGTGCATGAATCCTGCTGTCGTAGACAGACAGAGAGGAAAGAGCACTGATGGCACAACTACAACAGCAGAGCGATGCAAGCCAGTCAGGCAGTGCTTGATAAGCTATTGATAAGCAGTTTGCACACAATTAGCAGGCAACCAAAAAAGTAATGTTGTATACTGTTCTACAGTAAAGAGTAGAATTTCTTTCTGTTGGCTCTGAAATTTCTGTCCATGGTGCACACATGACATACCATCGATTTGAATGTGAAACTTAATTCTGCACAATTTAGTTGCTTATAAATTTCAGCACTAGATTAGCATGTCTCGTTACTAATGAAGTACTTCCTTTATCAATCATAGAATGGAAGGAATCACACAACATCAGGTAGTACTGTAATTGGATTTAGTAGTAAATCTGTAGATACATGTGGTTGGTATCTACTAGTATCTGGTGTTCTAATTAGAGAGTTGCTAGTGTGTTTTACTTACCCTTCTCTGCTCTTCTTTTCTACTCCCTCCGTCTGGAAATACTTGTCGAAGAAATGCATAAAAATGAATGTATCTAGAACTAATATACATCTAGATACATCCATTCCTCCGACGAGTATTTCGGGACGGAGGGAGTACAAGCGAAAGCAGAGCAGGGAGAGCAAGCACACTACCATAACATACAAAGCCATCTACAACCAGCCCAAAAACATACATACCTACGGGACTCACTCAGGCACTGCCATTGTGTTATGGATGAGCAAGTCTAGTGTGCGAGAGAAAATGCAGACAAGTTGAGGTAAAGTGCTGACCCCACGCTGTGAGGAACAGATCGAGGAGCTAATAACTGGGCAATGCAGCACCAAGTCTGACTCTACTACTACTACCTGTGATGCATCATTGTTGATCCATGGCAGATAATAGTAAAGATTAGAATCCATGATTTTGATACAGAAGTTACCTAGCCTGGTAGCCTAGCATAGAAAAGCACTACATAGTACTTGGCCAGCAATTTTGAGCAATTCAGTGACCGCATCGCATGACAACAAATATAAAAACTATGAACAACATTGCATACGATGTGTGACAACAGAGAACACATTTGACAATGCAGAACGCATGCGCAACCACACATCCCATAACAGGGTTACAATCTAGAGGCAGTTAGCTAGCTGCTACCAGATCGCTCACTCATCAATATAGAACTGCATAAGAGCGCAAAAGAAATAAATCAACGAGAGCATAAGGCATACTGTAGCCAGCTAGCTAGATTTCATCTTGAGACTTATCCTTGTGCTTCTATAGCATCTCGATAACTTGGTCCAGGGGTGGGTCTCCGGGCCTCCGAAAAACCCGGTCGCCGATCTTGAACTTGTACGCCTCCGGCTGCACAGAATGAACTCCTTCAACTACAAAACACATACGGAATTAAAAGGACGCCGGTAAGAGCAGGGAAGAACAACGTTCGATAATGCTTCACAGTAACTAAGTAATCGATCCTTGATAAAGTTGCGCAACATTATTATTTCTCAGTGTATTGGCCAGTCATAACATGCACATTTTCAGTATTTGTAGTGTCCTAAATCTGAGGATAATAAAGGGGGCAAAGATAGTAGTATGAAGGAATGACACGTATGATTGAAGATTTGTAGTGTCCTTTGTGCTACAGCAGTGGTATAGTGGGACAAATGCACCATAAAAAAGTGGTGATGGTAACTGCAACTGATTCCCGGATATTTGATGAGCAAACAAGCATGTATTCTAAGCAGCATTTTGTCCCTTGGAAATCAGCATGTACATACAAGTCGATTTGAAATATTTCTCCCCCACTGCAGCACCCAGTACATTGGTACAGGCACTAGTGAATCAGAAAACAAAATGATGACTGCACCAATGGTATGCAACTGCAAGCAATCTTCTGTCCCCAAACAGTCGATGAGTCAACAAGCATGTAACGAGGTAAACAACAATGCAGCAAGTGCAGGAAGATGAAGCTGCTCCCTCCAACAGGAGGGAAGCCACAACAGCAATTAGATCTACAAAAATCATCTACAAATCTATACTAGGGAGGGCGTTCTCAGGAAACAACAGGGGGCAAGGTACAATATGCATCCATGGGGCAAGAAAAGCAGAGCGGATTATTAGGCGAGAACCATGCCAATAAACCTACTAATATGTTAGGCGTAGCTACTGACCACAACTAGCAGCTGCTTCAAAATGATACACAAATCGCAAGGCGAATGAGAGCAGGAGACCTCGTAAGAGGCCGATTTGAGAACTTGCTTGCCGAGGATGAGGAGGTCGGGGGTCTCCTGGAGCACGAGGGCGCGGAGGATCTTGGCGACGACGAGCGGGAGGACGCGGGCGAAGGCGACGGTGATCCCGCGGTAGGGCCGCGTGAGGGCGCCCCAGCGCAGCATCTCGGCCTAGTTCTGCAGCAGTAGCTTGACGCGCTCCACCGGCGCCGCCCCCGTCTTGGCCAACACCGCCGCCACGCCGCCCGCGCCGCACGCGCACGACCGTCGAAGTAGGAGGCGGCGCACGGCCTCGGCGTCCGTGGATCAGACGGCCGCGAAGAGCGCCTGGTGGGAGAGCGGCGGGAGATCCATCGTCGGGCGGGCGGCCAACCGGAGAGCCGGCGCAGAGCTGACCAAACGGAACCCTAGCGCGTCGGCCGACCTGCTCGACTCGATCTGGGGCATAGGGTAGGAGAGATGGTGAGGGAAGGGAGTGACGAGGTCGGCGGCGGTGGTGAGGAGGGCTGCGAGGTCGGTGGTGGGTGGGAGCGGCGGGGAGAAGACTGGATCGAGGGAGGAGGTGGCGGCGGCTGCGAGGAGAGGAGGGAGTCGATGGGATCTGACCTAGGGTTTGGGCTGCGGGTGGGGGGTATCTCTTTTTCATTTTATTTTCTTTTTTTTTCAGTAGATAGATGGATGGATGGATGTGGGATGGAGAGATGGATGGATGGATGGATGGGCGCCATGTCATCGATCCGTGGGAAGAGTCCTGATTGGTTCAAAAACCAGTGATTTAAAAAACTATCTAAGTACTAAAAATAGAGGGATTTTGTGAAGTAGCTATCAAAAATATTTTGCAAAATGACACCACACAAATTTTCACTAGAGTTAGACCACATTTTATAGATAAGGACTAATTTCTATGCATTTTTGATCTTTCTAGCTATTTTTAATCATTTTCCGAGTGCCCGAAAGGAGGTTTTTTTGTGAAGGAACTACCAAATAATTGTTGCAAAATTGGACCAAATCATTTTTCTAAAATACTAGGACATATTTAATGCACAATTGACCAAATGGTTGGGTGTAAAAAGTTTTGATCCACCTCTCGTGAAAAAGACAAATTTCCGCCGATTCAGTTGGAAGCGGGTCAAATTTGAACTGCAGCTGCCTCATAGTTTGCTATTTATTTTTTCCAAAAATCATTTCTAGGTACATAAGTATCTATTTAATCAGAGAAACACCAAAAAAATTACAAGATTCAACAACTAGCTAGGAACGGTCATTCCCGCCATTTTGACCGCATTTTGAAACGGGCATAAAAAATTCAAAAAAATCAAAAAATTGGGAAACCTTCGCATTGTGTCATTATATGTGGCCAAGTTCCCAGGAAAAATAACAAACTTGTAATACGGCAATTATTTTAAAAAAGTGTTCTCAGAAATGAGCTATCATCTCTCAAGATTCATGGCTTTCAAGGCAAATGATCAAACTTATGGCCACATTCGTGGCATAGTTTGTTCCAATGATCTCATATGCAAAAGGGTGCATATTGGAATGGCAAACAATGTTGCCTAAGGAAGTTTTCATTTTCTTTGGACGAAAAAACCATTTTTCATTTTTTCGAGTGCCCGAAAGGAGGTTTTTTTGTGAAGGAACTACCAAATAATTGTTGCAAAATTGGACCAAATCATTTTTATAAAATACTAGGACATATTTAATGCACAATTGACCAAATGGTTGGGTGTAAAAAGTTTTGATCCACCTCTCGTGAAAAAGACAAATTTCCGCTGATTCAGGTGGAAGCGGGTCAAATTTGAACTGCAGCTGCCTCATAGTTTGCTATTTATTTTTTCAAAAATAATTTCTAGGTACATAAGTATCTATTTAATCAAAGAAACACCAAAAAAATTCCAAGATTCAACAACTAGCTAGGAACGGTCATTCCCGCCGTTTTGGCCGCATTTTGAAACGGGCATAAAAAATTCAAAAAAAATCAAAAAATTGGGAAACCTTCACATTGTGTCATTATATGTGGCCAAGTTCCCAGGAAAAATAACAAACTTGTAATACGGCAATTATTTTAAAAAAGTGTTCTTAGAAATGAGCTATCATCTCTCAAGATTCATGGCTTTCAAGGCAAATGATCAAACTTATGGCCACATTCTTGGCATAGTTTGTTCAAATGATCTCATATTGTGCACAAGGGTGCATATTGGAATGGCAAACAATGTTGCCTAAGGAAGTTTTCATTTTCTTTGTACGAAAAAACCATTTTTCATTTTTCGAGTGCCCGAAAGGAGGTTTTTTTGTGAAGGAACTACCAAATAATTGTTGCAAAATTGGACCAAATCATTTTTATAAAATACTAGGACATATTTAATGCACAATTGACCAAATGGTTCGGTGTAAAAAGTTTTTATCCACCTCTCGTGAAAAAGACAAATTTCCGCCGATTCAGCTAGAAGCGGGTCAAATTTGAACTGCAGCTGCCTCATAGTTTGCTATTTATTTTTTCCAAAAATCATTTCTAGTTACATAAGTACCTATTTAATCAGACATACATGGTTTGATGGAGAGACATCGAGGTTTCGACGGTGGCCGAGGGCCCCAACTCTAGAGCGCGTAAGCTCGCATGCCCGCCGCGTGGTCACCGCGTGACCGTGGCGTTGCCATGTGTTCTGGGCGGCCTAGGCATGTCTAGTGGTTTGGGAACTCCCCAGGTAGGTGCTAGGAAGAAAATCACAACATAAGATTCTCACGAGGAGACCGATCGATGCTTAAACATGAATAAGCAGCCAAGTGTTTGATTAGCGGTACGGGAAATGTACATGGCTAATGGCCGTGAGTTTTGGCTGAGGATGATCAGTTACTAAGAAGACCGTCTTCACAAATTTTCAGCTTAAAAGGAGGAGCCTAGGTGGTACTTGCTTTGCAAACCACCACACTGGACATAAATACGAATGTTGAAGCTCGGCTCAAAATAATGAATGGATTGAGCTCGCATTTGGTGGAGGATGGTTATTTGGGCATAGGAAAGCACTGTAGAAAATGGATACTATTTGGACATGGCAAAGTGGTACTTCCTTCACAAACTGTTGTTCTGAACAGAATAGGAAAATGAATATTTTTGAATTATTTTTGAACTAGGAAAGGAAGGTTTTTACATATTTGACGAAGATATGACCCAAAGAATTTATGAGCTTTTTTTTGGGAATTTTGGGAATGACAGAAATATAGGTTGCTTCACAACCTAGGGCAAAAACTGCCACATGGACATGACACATAGGCAAAACTGATGAGATGGCGCCTAGTCATCGCAACCCACCACAATTTACAAGGCTATGACCATCTATATTGGTCGTTAACAACTAGAAATAAGGCAGCGGACTAGCGCTGTTTGCTTTATGACCATTTCGTGTAAGGAAATTACGACCTTTCTGACCAAAATGGTCGCAATGGTTTAGGGTTTGGAGCCCCCCGAACAGCTTTTGACCAATTGGTCTGAAATGGTCATAGATCTATGACCAATTCTTCCAGGGTCACTGACAGAAGGTCACAAGTTGACATATTTCTTGTAGTGTTGGTGTGCATCAATCCCGATGGAGTATCGTTTGAAACCCTACGCTGACATGGGATGAAGGGAAGCTCTGGGAGGTGATGACTGCTTGTGTGATAATGCAAAATATGATCATCGAGGACGAGCGTGATGACAACATCTTCGACCAAGGATTTGATTTTCAAGGTGAAAATGTTGAGCCCCTGCACCAAGAACCGGCCACGTTTGAATAGTTTGCCCAATTTCATCGTGAAATGCATGATTGGAACACTCATTTGGATCTTCAAAATGACTTGGTTGAGCACGTGTGGACTCACTTTGGCAACCAATAGATGTATTGGTTCATTCAAGACAATTTCGATATGGTTGTAAACTATTTTATTAGAGACAATTTCGATTGGGTTGTAAAGCTATTTTTATTTTCAGACAATTAATATTTGGATGTGCAAACTTGTTTTGAACATTGAAATATGAATATATGGAATTTTTGGCCGTGGCGGACATGATGGGGCCAAAGGATGCGTCCGCGCACTGGGCGCACGACCACCGCATCCCAGGACAGACCCGAACACGACCCCATTGCCCTATCCAAACGGACATAATTCGGGCAAAACGGACGTCCGTTTGGGTCGTGCGCTGGAGTTGGCCTCAGCATTTCCATAAGGAAATCCCATCTAACCCTGTCAAAAGGTAAGAATGAGATCTCCCGATCTAGTCCTGTAGTGGATATATATATATATATATATATATATATATGACTTTTTTCTTTCTATCTACTGTTCCACACAAATATTGCCCTGAAATATTTGCATTTGGTTATTGTTTTCCTACAACATTAATATTGCATTAGTAGATTAAGGTATTGATAGATGAAAGATAACCCGTGAAATTTCTACAAAGCTTGTTCTTTCTCCTCTCACAAGACGACTAGGGAAAGCCTTTCTCCCTTCGATCTTCGCCGGCGAGCCTATCGATTTTCCTCCCCTCCGTCTGCCTTATTCTGGGACTCCCCCCTAGCACACAAACACATTTTCCAAGAGATATACTATATAGATACTACTCATATTGAAACGCCTGAAGTAAGAAAATCATATCTGCAATGTAATACACTACACAGTTTTATGTAAGTTTTGCTTGTAAAGTTTGGTATAATAGAAACGACACAAGAAAGAAGTCACAATAGTTCCAGTTTGCCAGTGCTTTATAAGCTCATGAGTACACATCATACACAACACGCATAATTGAGGGCAAAAACATACTGTAGAAAAAATAATCAAATAGAAATAGCTATGATTAAGATAAATTTTTTTGCTTGTTTTCAGATCATGATGAGCATGTTAAGTTAAAAAAAATCACAAATTGATGACTGGATTTACAACTAATGTAGCAAAACAAAAAAATAGCGATAACATTAATTAAAATCATTATGATTTTCCTTACTTACTGTTGGAGTCTATGTGAATATTATTTACTTAATTACTCATTTATACATTTTTTAAATGTTTATATTAGCAATATATCATTGTTTATACAACACACTAGTTCCACTAGTACAATATGAGACTTTGGAGGCGGTTTTCATACATGGGCCGGTGGTGGTTTCCCTTTCCGCCTAAAAGCATGTGTTGCTAATACTCGACCCAATGGAGCCAGTTTTCAGAACCACTTGTGACGATACCTTCCCCTAAAAAAACTTGTGGCGATACCCCAACACAAATGATTAACATGGAGAAACACCTCCAATGAAAGGATATCCAGAGATGAGTGCACATTTGGAACCGACTCATATACACTATTATTACATGTGGTTTCTAAAGAAGAATTGACTGTCAGTACTTTTTCCATTTCAACAACATTCTAAATACTCATTCACAACATTTCATGACAAGCAAGCAGAAAAAACACCTACTAGACACATCAGCTGAGTGTAATACTCTGGCGTACACATGTAAGTTGTATTTATACTTGGCTTACATGACACATGCCAGGATTTGGGAAGTATAGGAACAAATGGCACATGAAGATTTATGTATAAGTTGAGGGCTGACACTCGACGTATAACTTCTGGTTGTCCCATAGCTAAACTAGAAGCCGAGCGGTGACACTTGGCTTACTCCTTGACCATGTTGCACCACTGTTTCAATCGGCTGGTGATGTCTACTACGCAACCTTCTTCTTGTAGACTCTTATTGGGCCTCCAAGCGCAGAGTTTTGTAGGATAATTGCAAATTTCCCACAAGTGGATGACCTAAGATTTCTCAATCCGTGGGAGGCGTATGATGAAGATGGTCTCTCTCAAACAACTCTGCAACCGAATAACAAAGAGTCTCTTGTGTCCCCAACACACCCAATATAATGGTAAATTGTATAGGTGCACTAGTTCGGTGAAGAGATGGTGATACAAGTGTAATATGGATGGTAGAAATATATTTTTATAATCTGAATAAATAAAAACAGCAAGGTAACTAGTAACAAAACTGAGCGAAAATGGTATTACGATGCTTGGAAACAAGGCCTAGGGTTCATACTTTCACTAGCGCAAAATCTCTCAACAATGATAACATAATTGAATCATATAAAATCCCTCAACGTGCAACAAAGAATCACTCCGAAGTTCCTATCGCTGAGACCATAAGATGAAATTGATTGTAGGGTATGAAACCACCTCAAAGTTATTCTTTCCGATCAATCCATTGAGCTATTCCTATAAGTGTCAGAAACAACCCTAGAGTTCATACTAAATTAACACCACATGACACAAATCAATCAAACCCTAATGTCACCTCGATACTCCAATGTCACCACAAGTATTCGTGGGTTAATTATACTATATGCATCACACAATCTCAGATTCGTAATGTTCAATCCAACACAAATAACATCAAAGAGTGCCCCAAGATTTCTACCAAAGAAACAAGGATGAAAACGTGCATCATCCCCTATGCATAGATTACCCCAATGTCACCTCGGGAATCCATGAGTTGAGTGCCAAAACATACATCAAGTGAATCAATAGAACACCCCATTGTCACCACGGGTATCCCACGCAAGACATACATCAAGTGTTCTCAAATACATAAAAGTATTCAATTCGATAATAGTGAAACCTCAAAGGTAAAACTCAATTCATTACAAGAAGATAGAGGGGGAGAAACACCATATGATCCAACTGTAGTAACAAAGCTTGCGGTACATCAAGATCGTACCAAATCAAGAACACGAGAGAGAGAGGGATCAAACACATAGCTACTAGTATAGAACCTCAACCCCGAGGGTGAACTACTCCCTCCTCGTCATGGTGACCGCTGGGATGATGAGGATGGCCTCCGGTGATAATTTCCCCCTCCAGCAGGGTGCCGGGAACGGGGTCCTGAGAGGTTTTTCTTGGATACAGAGGCTGGCGGTGGCGGAACTTCCGATCTAGGTTTCTTTCTGGGGGTTTTGTGATTTATAGGAACTTTTGGCGTCGGTTTCACGTCAGGGGGTGTTCCCAAGGGACCCACAAGCTAGGGACACGCACCCTAGGGGGGCCCTCCATCCTTGTGGCTGCCTCAGGACTCCTCTGGCCCAACTCCGATGCCCCGTGGGCTTCTTCTGGTCCATAAAAAACCACCGTAAATTTTGAGCTCGTTTGGACTCTGTTTGATATTCCTTTTCTGTAAAACTCAAAAACATGGAAAAAACAGAAACTGGCACTGGGCTCTAGGTTTATAGGTTAGTCACAAAACTAATATAAAAATAGTATATTAATGCAGATAAAACATCCAAAACAGATAACATAATAGCATGGAACAATCCAAAATTATACATACGTTGGAGACGTATCAAGCATCCCCAAGCTTAATTCCTGCTCATCCTCGAGTAGGTAATGATAAAAATAGAAACTTTGATGTGGAATGCTACCTAACATATTTATCAATGCAATCTATTTTATTTGGCATGAATATTCTGATCCGTATGATTCAAAACAAAAGTTCATTCACACAAAAATAATAATACTTCAAGCATACTAGCAAGCAAATCATTAAGCTTCAAAAATAATGTGGCTAATGAAAGTTATCCCTACAAAATCATGTAGTGTTGTTATGCTCCCTCTTCTCAGCACAAAGTACAAATCATGCCCACCCCGGTGTCAGCCAAGCAATTGTTGCAAACTTTTTAACGCGCTTCAGCCTTTTCAACTCTACACACAATAGATGAGCGTGAGCCATGGACATAGCACTATGGGTGGAACAAAATAAGGGAGAAAGTCTCACATCAACTAGGCAAATCAATGAACTATGGAGATGTTCATCAATTAATATCAATGTGAGTGAGTAAGTGTGACGCCCGGATAATCAAGCTACAGTAATCCCCTGTTAATGGTTCCATGTCATCACATTACTGTTGCTAATCCTCACTTGATCCAAATCATGATTCAAATTTATATTTAAAACAAAAATCCAAAATTCAAATTTCTCAAACATGGAAACTAAAATGTTCAAATGGTGGAAAACAATCTCTCATTATTTGTCATGTTGAAACTATATTTTATAAAGGGTTTAAGTCCCTTAAATAATCAAAGGAGTGGCTAAAAACAATTATAAAAGGCTTTTAACTAATAAACAAATACAACTTATTTTATTTGAGTACCAAACTTTTTGTGGCAGAGTTATAAATAGTATTGCTAATTTAGGTGCAAGAATGGTATTTTTATAGAGCTAAAACTATATGAAAATAAATTAGAAAACAACAAGTTTTAAAAGAAAAAGGCAAAATAAAATCCAAAAAGGAAACAAAAGACCCCCTGTCTCCCCTCGGGCTTCGGCCCATTCCATCTCACCCGGCCGGCCCAGGTGGCCCAACTGCCACCTCCCCATCTTTGTCCTCTTCTCCCCACGCGCCCCACTGTTCTTCCGACCGCGCTCGCTGTCGCCGATGGATTAGCTTGCCGTCCAGCGCCGATACTGGCCCCCGGAGAGGATAAGGATGCCGACACAGTGCCCCTTGATCTTTTCTCTCACATTGCCCCCTCTCTCCCTCTGGCTTCGCCCCTACTCCAGATCCACCATGCCCCGACGCATTGTCGCCGCCGCGTTGCTGCGCCACCGCGGCCACCGGGCCCTCCTCGCCGCCCCGATGTGTCCATGAGCCCCACAGCCGTCTGCTGCTTCGTCTGCGCCAACAACCTCAAGGCGGGAGCCACCCCAGCGTCGGATCCCCTTCGTCTTCCTCCTAGACCGCCATCTCCGCTGCTTTCGACTCCGGCCACCACCACTGGTCTCCTGTTGCTCGCCGGGCCTTCGTGCACCCATCCGGTGAGCTCCTCCCCCTCTCCCCTCTCTCACGCAGGCCGCCTCCCTCTCTAGCTCGCTCACCGCTACCGCCGTAGCTTGCCGCCACCCTGATGCATCACCTCGTGGGCATCGCTGCCGTGGCCCCCGTCTGAGCCTCCGTCGTGCTCCTGGTGTTCCCAGGAGCCCGACCATCCCTTCCTCTCGCCCCCTGTGCCCCCTAGCCTATTCCCGACGTGACCCCGGATGCCACCGCCGCCCGTGCTTGCCGCCGATGGTTATTTCGGCCGTCCCCGGGCGATCCACCACCACCACCCGACACGACGTCGTGCGCGCGTTCGAACGGTGCCAACCGCACGCGAAACGGCCGCCCCTAGCGCGTTTCCGACGAGGCCCAAGCAGCTCCGCCGCGTTCTAGCGTGGCTGGGCGGGCCCCACCCCTGGCTCACTGCCAGTGGGCCCTAGGGGCCCCGTTGACTGGATTGACCCGGTCAACATGCTGACGTGGGAGTACAATGCCACTGACGAGCCGGCCCCACCGCTTAAATAACCAATCAAAATGGTTTTATAATTAAAAGTAACAAGTTTAGCTAATCAGCCACTAACATGTGGGGCCCAGGAGCTAATTAACCTCAGTTTAGTTTAAAATAAACTCTGTTAAGTAATAGAGGCTGATAGGCGGGACCCACTGGTCAGGTATGACCTGGTCAGCCGCCTTGCTGACTGTTGATGTCACTGTGATGTCATGCTGACGCAATAAACCTTTTCTGTTAATTTAATATAATTTCAGAAAATGATTTAATCTTTGAAAAATCATAGAAATTCAACCGTAACTCGGATGAAAAAGTTTTATACATGAAAGTTTCTCAAAACGACGAGCCGAATGTGATTTCGCGGTCCGTTTGCCCGCCACACGTCCCTATAATAGCAAACATTGAACTTTTCCCCTCTGGTTCATCTGTTTGACAAACGTCCAGAACCGGGAAAACTTTCCCGGATGTTTTCCCCCGTCGCCAGTACCGCCTAGCTCTGCGTTAGAACACCTCTAGTATGGCTTCTTGTCTTGTTGTGCATATGTTTGTGTGTATTTACTATTTCTTCCCCCTCTTCTCTTCGATAGACCCCGGGACCGCTATTGATGCCACTGTGATCGACTACGTCGACGACGACACTTCTCCCCTTTCAGCTTAGCTTCCAAAGCAAGCCCCCCCTTTGATCATCCCGATATCGCCCATTCCATTCTCTCATGCTTGCATTAGATTTTGCTATTGTATTTGTTTGCTCCTATTCTGATGCATAGCCTGCTTTTGTACCTGCTATTGTACCTTACCTTCTTATCCTAAAATGCTTAGTATAGGTTGGTTAGTGATCCACCAGTGCCTCCCACTTGTCCTTGTTGCCCCTACTCCATCATAATTGTCTCGATCAATGTGATCACCAACCAGAGCCCGACACCTCACATCACATCACGCCCTTTTTGTTGCTCGACTCTACAAAGTTACCATCGAGTGCCGAGGGTGGTACCTCATACATCACTCCTGATGAGATCTCTGTAGTGTAGCTATTCGATCGTGGTCATCGAGGGTGATTCCTCCTTGACACCCCCGATATGACTCTGTCGTGCAACCCCTCAAGTGTAAACCTCGAGGGTGGTTCCTCCGATGTTCACCTTGATGATTACATCGAGTGGAATTCTCCGAGGGTGATTCCTTGGGTTTTCCCCTTGATGTTTGGACACACGGTTACCTTGACTTTACTTGAGACCATTGTTGAAGTCGGGTCGGCCCTGAGGGGTACCCGTGAGTTGATGTGAAAGTCGGGCGGGCCCGTAGAGCACCCGCGAGTTTTCCACATGGCACGGCCGGGCAGTCTGGGCCCTTGCCGTATGTCCATGAGACGGGGCGACGGGGTCACCTTATTGTGAGTCTCTTCTCGTTTCCGTGAGCCCCCAATGCACTAACAGGTTTGGGTATTTGTTCTGAGTTGGCCTCTGGCCTTTACGCACTAACTACCACGCGAGAATAGTTATGGGCCTCGACATCGAGTATCAGCCGAAGCTTTATCAGACATCCAGTTCAGCATTGTGGCACGGTCGGATCGTGCTGGCCATCTGAGGCGGTGTTGGTATTCACCCATAAAACAATGACCCGGAGTGCTGCAGGCGATGGGCCCAAGACCCTGGAGTGCTTAGGATGTAGACTGGCGGGGACCTCTCTGCTGAGCCTAGGTAGGGCTGCGATGTGTTGATCTTTCGAGGCCGGGCATTGACCCCAGAAAGATGTGTCCGGCCAGAGTGATCGAGTGTGTTGGGTAACGTGGTGCACCCCTGCAGGGAAGATATATATTCGAATACCTTGTCCACGGTAATGGACGTTCAGACTTATATACTGATCTTATATAGCTAGAAATGAATGCTTGAGATATGTGATGGATATGTGGCTCCGAGATTGCTTTCCCGCAGGGAGTCGGGGAAGGATCTCTGGGCGTTGATGTTACAACATGTTTGATAATTATAAACTGCTATTCTTTACTCTTCTACATGCTGCAAGATGCTTGGAGCTGCTTGAAGATGCTAGTCTTTGATAGGCTAGGCCTTTCCCCTCTATTCTGGCATTCTGCAGTTCAGTCCACAGATACAACCCTTCCATTTGATACCAATGCACACTTAGTATAGATCTGATGCTTGTGAGTACTTTGGATGAGTACTCATGGTTGCTTTGCTACCCCTTTCCCCCCTTCTTTCTTCTTCCGGTTGATGCAACCAGATGGTGGATCCCTGGAGCTAGATGCCACTGCTGACGGATGCTACTACGTGAAGACCGCCGATGACCAGGAGTAGTTTAGGAGGTCCTAGGAAGGAGGCCTTGCCTCTTCGATCATTGTTGTTATTTGTGCTAGCCTTCTTAAGGCATCCTTGCTTAACTTATGTTTGTACTCAGATATTGTTGCTTCCGCTGACTCTTGTGTATCGAGCTATGTATTCGAGCCCTCGAGGCCCCTGGCTTGTAATATGAAGCTTGTATTATTTTTATTTGTGTCTAGAGTTGTGTTGTGATATCTTCCTGTGAGTCCCTGATCTTGATCGTACACATTTGCGTGTATGATTAGTGTACGATTTAATCGGGGGCATCACAAGTTGGTATCAGAGCTGACTGCCTGTAGGATCCCCCTTTTAACTCCTTGGCCAAAGTTGAGTCTAGTCTTTGAAAAACTGTTTTACTAACATGGATGTGTGGCTTACGGGCCCATGCCGCCATTGGGCTTTTATTCCTCGTCCTTACTCTAGGAATCTGATCGCTCTTCTATTCGAGTTAAATGATTTTTCTAACTCTAACTCTAGGTTCTCGTAAACACGTTCTCCCGGAGAGCCCCTCACTCATATGAATGCTTGGTGCACCAGAAGATTCTGAAGATACTCTCCGACATTTTCCAGAGACCCTTGTACCCTTCGAGGTTGTGATCCCTACCACCGATAAATCCTTATGGGTAACTACCTATGTTGTCGTTCATACCTTCATCCCCAGTTGCTCTTGTTATTACAATATGTCCTGAAATACTCTTCGATGTTCCGACAATTCTTTATGCTTACTGCCCTGCAGTTCCTTTCCGCATGAAAATATCCCTACGGATAGTTACTTGCTGTTATCGAGTACCCATTCATCCCCAGTTATTCTTATGCTTCATAAGATACTTCGTAATACAATCTGAGCTTTCGATGACCTCTATCATCTATTGCTCTAAAAGGTCTTACCTGCCTAAACTCTGGTCAATTCCATATGCCTAGCAGTATCCATTGAGGTCCTTTGTCATTATCATCTTGAGTCTTTCGATTTGATATGTTTGTGTCGCAATCATCAGTTGATCCTTATAGATTATCTTTCTAGCTCAGGCATCTTCCCGAACATGAGCTAGTTCTTAGCCAATCAAATTGCCATCGATTATGCCCTAAGTCTTTTCAACTTATCCATCCTTGGTCATAGCATTTGCTTCTGATTCCTTGATTTTGGAAATCAGAATTCCTTTGCATTTGAGCTTTGGATTAGTCAGTTGTTTCTATAATCGAATCTCCTTGCATTCTTTCTTCTTCTAGGTGAGTACCGATACTCAGATTAGATCCCTTGTGGACCACAAGGTCCATTGTTGGATTTTATCCGACAACATCCTTCATATTCAATCACCTTGTGAGTCTTTTCCTCGGATACATAATACCTTTGGTAAGTGGTATCCCCATCTCTTGTCAACCATACTCTGCTTCCGTGCTTGAATTATTTACTCGTGAAGTTTGTGGTATATGCTCCTAAGATGCCCCGATGGGTTGAATCTATATCTTCCCTAAATCTGTGTGAACTCGAAATTTATGTGGGTTACAGTCTACTGGAGTTTCGTCAGGTAAAAATTTCAACGCTACAACTTCTTCGAATGTGAGAAGTGAATGGGAAGTTGTGCATTAGAGAAGTGGGAGTCGACCTTGAACCTTTGTGTTCATGCCCATGGACCCGATGTGGAACTTATCATGGAAGCTTCTTGTTATAATAATAATCCTCTTGTGATAAGTTCATCTTGTATCTACAATTGGTCCTTTGCAACCGTGGTTCCGACCATATTGCTCTTCTTTGATCCCCTTTCTCGGACAAGTTGATGTACTTGTCTTCTTCAGATCATTTCACCTGTTCAACCTCTACATTGATATACCTTCGAGGATTACCGTCTAGTATCTCAAGAATATCGCGGGACTACATAAATTCTTATGAGTTTTTCATCAACTATTATTCTCGCTGATTCAAATTTTCCTCGGGTTCTGAGTTGTTAGACACTCGAGAACACTGATAATTGATTCAAGTCTCCATTACTTTGTTTAACCTTTCTTGTAACCTAACATATCTGAGCAGTGATAATTCCCTGCTTATTTAAACACCTCGGTGTACAACTCTGTTAGTAAGACCTTGTTACTATTGTTGATGACATTCCGGAAGCCACCGATGCCTACTGGTCCGCCTCGTCTTAACGAGCAGGAAAATGGTTCTCTTCGTCCCTCGCCCTTGGAACCGATGTTGTTGCCGACATAACTGACATGTTATTGTCAGACATGCCTTGCTATCAAGATCGTGCAAGATGGCATCACCCTTCCTACTTTTTGATCCACATGGTGGGCCCATAACCCACAGTTCCACAACATCGAAAACCTGACTCTCCTATACATCCCTGCTTTCTAAGTTATTCCTCGTGCTTGGATTCGTATGTAATTCACAAGCCACCTTCTTGTGATCTGTTCGGGTATCAGATGCAATACTTATTCTCGATGCTCTGAACCCCCTTTCACACATTGTTTCAGACATCGATTGATTGTCCATCCGCTTGAAGCTTCTTATTGCACCTTCTAGCCTTGCTCGCGATGACTTTCTTGAATTTCCACTCGAGAGATGCCTCTATGGCATGTTCGCGAGATAGCCCCCAGGTACCTATCTTGTGTTGACCCCATCATTCCTGAGTCTTTTCCCCTTACTCTACCCCTTAAATCTCGGGACGAGATTTCTTGTAGTGGAGGAGAATTGTGACGCCCGGATAATCAAGCTACAGTAATCCCCTATTAATGGTGCCATGCCATCACATTACTGTTGCTAATCCTCACTTGATCCAAATCATGATTCAAATTCAAATTTAAAACAAAAGTCCAAAATTCAAATTTCTCAAACATGAAAACTAAAATGTTCAAATGGTGGAAAATAATCTCTCGTTATTTGTCATGTTGAAACTATATTTTATAAAGGGTTTAAGTGACCTTAAATAATCAAAGGAGTGGCTAAAAACAATTATAAAAGGCTTTTAACTAATAAACAAATACAACTAATTTTATTTGAGTACCAAACTTTTTGTGGCAGAGTTATAAATAGTATTGCTAATTTAGGTGCAAGAATGGTATTTTTATAAAGCTAAAACTATATGAAAAGAAATTAGAAAACAGAAAGTTTTAAAAGAAAAAGGCAAAAGAAAAACAAAAAAGGAAACAAAAGACCCCCTGGCTCCCCCTGGGCTTCGGCCCATTCCATCTCACTCGGCCGGCCCAGGTGGCCCAGCTGCCACCTCCCCATCTTTGTCGTCTTCTCCCCACGCCCCCACTGTTCGTCCGACCACGCCCGCTATCGCCGATGGACTAGCTCGCCCCCCAATGCCGCTACAGGCCCCCGGAGAGGATAAGGACACCGACACAACGCCACTTGATCTTTTCTCTTGCACTACCCCCTCTCTCCCTCTGGCCTCGCTCCTTCTCCAGCTCCACCTTGCCCCGACGCTCTGTCGCCTCCGCGTTGCTGCGCCACCGCGGCCACCGGGCCCTCCTTGCTGCCTGATGTGTCCACGAGCCTCGCGGCCGTCTGCTGCTTCATTTGTGCGAACAACCTCAAGGCGGGAGCCACCCCAGCGCCGGATCCCCTTCGTCTTCCTCCTGGACCGCCATCGCCGCAGCTTTTGACTCTGGCCACCATCACTGCGCTCATGTTGCTCACCGAGCATTAATGCGCCCATCCAGTGAGCTCCTACCCCTCTCCCCTCTCTCACGTAGGCCGCCTCCCTCTCTAGCTCGCTCACCGCTACCGTCATAGCTCGCCGCTTCCCTGCTGCATCACCGCTGTGGCCACCGCTGCCGTGGCCCCCGTCTGAGCCCTCCATCGTGCTCCTGGTGTTCCCAGGAGCTTGGCTAGCCCTTCCTCTCGCCCCCATGCCCCCTAGCCCATTCCCGACGTGACCCCGAATGCCGCCGCCGCCTGTGCTCGCCGCCGATGGTTATTTTGGCCGTCCCCGGGCGAGCCACCACCACCACCCGACACGACGTCGTGCGTGCGTTTGAACGGTGCCAACCACATGCGAAACGGCCGCCCCTAGCGCGTTTCCAATGAGGCCCGAGCGGCTCCACCGCGTTCTAGCGTCGCCGGCGGCGAGACGCTGGCTGCCGCCGCCGTGGCTGGGTGGGCCCCACCCCTGGCTCACTGCTAGTGAGCCCTAGGGGTCTTGTTTACTGGGTTGACCCAGTGAACACACTAACCTGGCAGTACAGTGCCACTGACGAGCCGGCCCCACCTCTTAAATAACTAATAAAAATGGTTTTATAATTAAAAGTAATTACTTTAGCTAATCAACCACTAACATGTGGGCCCAACAGCAAATTAACCTCAGTTTAGTTTAAAATAAACTCTGTTAAGTAACAGAGGCTAACAAGCGGGACCCACTGGTCAGGTTTGACCTGGTTAGCCGCCTTGCTGACTGCTGATGTCACTATGATGTCATGCTAACGCAATAAACCTTTTCTGTTAATTTAAAATAATTTCAGAAAATGATTTAATCTTTGAAAAATCATAAAAATTAAACTCCAACTCGGATGAAAATGTTTTATACATGAAAGTTGCTCAGAACGACGAGACGAGTGCGAGTAAGCGGTCCGTTTGCCCGCCACACGTCCCTATCATAGCAAACGTTGAACTTTTCCCCTTTGGTTCATCTGTTTGACAGACGTCCGGAACCGGGAAAACTTTCCCAGATGTTTTCCCCCTTCGCCAGTACCGCCTAGCTCTGTGTTAGAACAACTCTAGTACTGCTTCTTGTCTTGTTGTGCATATGTTTGTGTGTATTTACTGTTTCTTCCCCCACTTCTCTTCTATAGACCCCGAGACCACTGTTGATGCCACTATGATCGACTACGTCGACGATGACACTTCTCCCCTTTCAGCGGAGCTTCCAGGCAAGCCCCCCATTTGATCATCCCGATATCGCCCATTCCATTCTCTCATGTTTGCATTAGATTTTGCTACTTTATTTGATTGCTCCTATTATGATGCATAGCCTGCTTTTGTACCTGCTATTGTACCTTACCTGCTTATCCTAAACTGCTTAGTATAGGTTGGTTAGTGATCCAGAAGTGACCCCCACTTGTCCTTGTTGCCCCTGCTTCATCATTGACGCCTCGATCAACATGATCGCCGACCAGAGCCCGACACCTCACATCACATCATGCCCTTTTTGTTGCTCGACTCTGCAGAGTTACCATCGAGTGCCAAGGGTGGTACCTCCTACATCACTCCTGATGAGATCTCCATAGTGTAGCTATTCGATCATGGTCATCGAGGGTGATTCATCCTTGACCACCCCTGATACGACTCTGTCGTGCAACCCCTCAAGTGTGAACCTCGAGGGTGTTTCCTCTTATGTTCACCTTGATGATTACATCGAGTGGAATTCACCGAGGGTGATTCCTCGGGTTTTCCCCTTGATGGTTGGACACGCGGTTACCTTGACTTTACTTGAGACCATTGTTGAAGTCGGGTCGGCCCTGAGGGGTACCCGCGAGTTGATGTCAAAGTTGGGCGGACCCGTAGAGCACCCACGAGTTTTCCACATGGCACGGTCGAGCAGTCTGGGCCCTTGCCGCAAGTCCATGAGACAGGGCGACGGAGTCACCTTATCGTGAGTCTTTGCTCATTTCCGCGAGCCCCCAATGCACTAACAAGTTTGGGTATTTGTTCTGAGTTGGCCTCTGGCCTTTACGCACTAGCCACCACGCGAGAATAGTTATGGGCCTCGATGTCACAGTATCAGCCGAAGCTTTGTCAGACATCCAGTTCAGCATTGTGGCACGGTCGGATCGTGCTGGCCATCCGAGGCGGTGTTGGTATCCACCTTGCACACAATGACCCGGAGTGCTGCGGGCGATGGGCCCAAGACCACGGAGTGCTTTGGATGTAGACCGATGGGGACCTCTTTGTTGAGCCTAGGTAGGGCTGCAACGTGTTGACCTTCCGAGGCCGGGCATTGACCCTAGAAAGGTGTGTCCGGCCAGAGTGATCGAGCGTGTTGGGTAACATGGTGCACCCCTGCAGGGAAGATATATATTCGAATACCGTGTCTGCGGTAATGGACGTTCAGACTTATATACTGATCTTATATAACTACAAATGGATACTTGAGATATGTGATGGATATGTGGCTCCGAGATTGCTTTCCCGCAGGGAGTCGGGGAAGGATCTCTGGGCGTTGATGTTACAACATGTTTGATAATTATAAACTGCTATTCTTTACTCTTCTACATGCTGCAAGATGCTTGGAGCTGCTTGAAGATGCTAGTCTTCGATAGGCTAGGCCTTTCCCCTCTATTCCGGCATTCTGCAGTTCAATCCACAGATACAACCCATCCATTTGATACCAATGCATACTTAGTATAGATCTGATGCTTGCGAGTACTTTGGATGAGTACTCATGGTTGCTTTGCTACCCCTTTACCCCCTTCTTTCTTCTTTCCGGTTGATGCAAACAGATGGTGGATCCCTGGAGCTAGATGACAACACCGATGGATGCTACTACGTGAAGACCGCCGACGACCATGAGTAGTTTAGGAGGTCCCAGGCAGGAGGCCTCGCCTCTTCGATCATTATTGCTGTTTGTGCTAGCCTTCTTAAGGCATCCTTACTTAACTTATGTCTGTACTCAGATATTGTTGCTTCCGCTGACTCTTGTGTATCGAGCTATGTATTCGAGCCCTCGAGGCCCCTGGCTTGTAATATGAAGCTTGTATTATTTTTATTTGTGTCTAGAGTTGTGTTGTGATATCTTCCTGTGAGTCCCTGATCTTGATCGTACACATTTGCGTGTATGATTAGTGTACGATTTAATCGGGGGCGTCACAGTAGGGATTGCCATGTAACAGATGCACTAGAGCTATAACTGTATGAAATCTCAAAAGAAAACTAGTGGGTGTGCATCAACTTGCTTGCTCATGAAGACCTAGGGCATTTGAGGAAGCTCGTCGTTGGAATATACAAGCCAAGTTCTATAATGAAAAATTCCCACTAGTAATATATGAAAGTGACAAAATAGGAGACTCTCTATCATGAAGAACATGGTGCTACACTTTGAAACACAAGTGTGGAAAAGGATAGTAACATTGTCCCTTCTCTCTTTTTCTCTCATTTTTATTTATTTATTCTCCTTTCTCTTTTTTTGGAGACTCTTTTCTCGTTTTTACTTTTTCTTTTTGGGCACTTTGGCCTCTTTTATTTGGGCTCTTTTTTGGCCTCTTTTATTTATAACCTCACATGGGACAATGTTCTAATAATGATGATCATCACACTTTTATTCTCTTACAACTCAAGAATTACAACTTAATTCTAGAACAAAATATGACTCTATAGGAATGCCTCATGCATATGAGAATAATATGACAATGATGGTGTGTGTCATAATAAATGCAATGGTGGAAGTTGCATGTCAATATATCTCTGAATGGCTATGGAAATGCCATAATAGGTAGGTATGGTGGCTGTTTTGAGGAAGGTATATGGCGGGTGTAATGCACCGAGGAAAGTTGCACGGTACTAGAGAGGCTATCAATGGTGGAAGGGTGAGAGTGCGTATAATCCATGGACTCACATTAGTCATAAATAACTCACATACTTATTGCAAAAAGTTTTATTAGCCCTCGAAGCAAAGTACTACTATGCATGCTCCTAGGGGAGAGGCTGGTAGGAGTTAACCATCACGCACTCCCGACTTTCACGCAAAGGAAGACAATCAAGAATAAATTGTGCTCCAACTTAATCACATAACTAGAAGACCATGCGTGCATGCTACGGAATCACAAACCTTAACGCAATTATTTCTTTGAATCCACAATTTACTATTAGCATGACTCTAATATCACCATCTTCATATCTCAAAACAAGTGAAAGGAATCAAACTTCTCATGTATCCAATGATCTATATGAAAGTTTTTATTATATCCTGATGACCCACAAGTATAGGGGGTCAATTATAGACTTTATGATAAGTAAGAGTGTCGAACCCAACGAGGAGCAGAAGGAAATGACAAGTAGTTTTCAACAAGATAATATCTACAAGTGCTAAAATTGTAAGTATCAAAGTAGTTTTATAGCAAGATAATTTGTAACGGGCAAGTAACGGTAGTAGTAACAAAAGTGCAGCAAGGTAGCCCAATCCTTTTGAGGCAAAGGACAGGCCAAAACGGTCTTTTATGATAAGCAAAGTGTTCTTGAGGGTACACGGGAATTTCCTCTAGTCACTTTCACCATGTTGGTTCAATTCGTGTTCGCTACTTTCATAACTTGGTATGTGGGTGGACGTGTGCTTAGGTGCTATTCTTACTTGAACAAACCTCCTACTTATGATTAACCTCATCGCAAGCTTCCGCAACTATGAGAAAAGTATTAAGAATAAATTCTAACCATAGCATTAAACTTTTGGATCCAATTGGTCCCTTACAAAATAGCGCATAAACTAGGGTTTAAGCTTCTGTCACTCTCACAGCCCATCATCTAATAACTACTCCATAATGCATTCCCTTAGGCCCAAGTATGGTGAAGTTTCATGTAGTCAACGTTCACATGACACCACTAAGGGAATCACAACATACATATCATCAAAATATCGAACACATATCAAGTTCAGATGATTACTTGCAACATGATTTCTCCCGTGACCTCAAGAACAAAAGTAACTACTCACAAATGTTAATCATGCTCAAGATCAGAGGGGTATTAAATAGAATAATGGATCTGAACATATAATCTTCCACCAAATAAACCATATAGTAATCAACTACAAGATGTAATCAACACTGCTAGTCACCCACAAGCACCGATCTATAGTTCCGGTACAAAGATTGAACACAAGAGATCAACTAGGGTTCGAGAGGAGATGGTGTTGTTGAAGATGTTGATGGAGATAGCCCTCCCCAAGATGGTAGAGTTGTTGGCGATGATGATGACGATGATTTCCCCCTCCGGGAGGGAAGTTCCTTTGGCGGAATCGCTCCACCGGAGGGCAAAAGTGCTCCTGCCCAAGTTCCCCCTCGAGACGGCGGTGCTTCGTCCCGAAAGTCCTCTCCTTATTTTCTCTAGGTCAAAATGACTTATGTACCAGAAGAGGGGCACCGAAGGAGGGCCTGAGCACAACCCACCAGGGTGCACTTGGGCTCCCTGGTGCGCCTAGGTGGCTTGTGCCCACCTGGTGGGCCCCCTCTGGTACTTATTGGCTCCGAAAATCCTCATTTATTTCACAAAAAATCCTCGTAAAGTTTCAGCTCATTTGGAGTTGTGCAGAATAGGTAGCCTGATGTAGCTTTTTCAGGTCCGGATTTCCAGCTGCTAGAATTCTCCCCCTTTGTGCATACCTTGCATATTATGTGAGAAAAGGCATTAGAATTACCCCAAAAAACATTATTATGCAATAAACCAACATGAATAAAAGTAGGTAATCATGATGCAAAATGGACGTATCAACTCCCCCAAGCTTAGACCTTGCTTGTCCTCAAGTGAAAACCAGAATCGAAAAACATGTCCACATGCTTAGAGATAGGTGTTTATAAAACAAAAATATGGACATAGCAGCATCATGTAACTTATTATAACAGCAACAAACTTTAACATAAAACTTTTATCATAGAACTTTTATCATAGACTTCTCATTAAGAAGTAAAAATTCATCACAACATCAAAGTATAAAGGATAAACTCTATTGGAAACGAACAAACAATGTTCTCAGTCAACTTTGCAACTACTATTCATCATCTTTTCAGGAAGGGTCACGTATCGGAGCCTTTAGGCAAGTCCACATACTCAACCATCATTTAGTCTTCTATGATTGCTAACACTCACCGCGTACGCATGAGCAAAATGTTTCAACCGGACACATAGAAAAATAGGGGCTTATAGTTTCGCCTCCCAACGTATTCACCTCAAGGGTGATGTCAATAATAATAACTCATGCTACCCATATTCAACTAGATATATGTGCCTAGATCTTTCCTCACCACATGATGCTTGCCAAAGGAGAAATTAAAAAGGAATAGAGAGAAGAACTTTTACTATTGCATGAAAGTAAATACATAAAAGTAAAAGGTAGGCCCTTCGCAGAGGGAAGCAGAGGTTGCCATGCACTTTTTGTTTGTATGCTCAACCCCTTAGTGCAAGAGAACATCATGTTACATCGCCCCTTATGATGGCAACCTTTATTATACAGTCTGTCGCTTTTATTCTTCGCCATCACAAGTTCATACAACGCTCAATTTTCTCTTACACTAAATGATCTAACACTTTTAGAAGCAATTTCTATTGCCTTTTTTCACCGATGACAACTTACTTGAAGGATCTTACTCAATCCATAGGTAGGTATGGTGGACTCCCAAAAGAAGATTTGGGTTTAAGGGTTTTGGATGCACAAGTAATATCTCTACTTAGTGCGGAATTTTTGGCTAGCAAAGGTAGGGGAAAACACCACATGTTTAAGGATCTATGACAATATAGCTTATATGTGAATATGAACAAACATAAATCATTACGTTGTCTTCCTTGTCCAACGTCAACAATTTTGGCATATAATATTTTGATGGTTGCTCACAATCACAAAACATTTCCAGGATAGTTTATTTGCATGTGAATCTTCTCTTCCCTTATTAATTCTTTCATGAGTTGCATCATTGACCAATGTTATGTTTGTCAATCTACAATAAAATTTTCTACTTATACTTTTCCTTGTGTAATGTCATCACTCACCATAAGATTAGCATATGATATTTTTCATTTATTTCCTTTCTTTTTATTGAAACATGAAAGTAAAAGAAGAAAAACTCAAACTAAACTTTATTATATGGGTTAGTTAACCTTTTGCCCTCAGTGGTGTCCATCTGCTCAGTTTTGCCCTCAGATGCGAATTGTGCTCAGTTTTGCCCCTAGTCCATGCGCACCGACTCGTTCTGTGAACTCTAGCGTCTCCGTCAGGTCAACCTTTTGACTCGGCCCTTATAGGTGGGACCAGGCGGCAAAGGCAGCCAATTTTATTCAGACCGTTGCACGCGTGGCTTGTGGGACCCAGCAGAGAGCCGTTGAGCAGAGAGCCGTTGCGGGTGTGCTATATAAGTGGGTGACAGCGGCGGTGACCACGGCGACAGAGAGCACGGCGGTGACCACGGCGAGAGAGCGAGAGCATAGCGGTGGGAAGCTAGCTATGGAGGGCGCAGCGGTGGGAAGCTAGCTGTGGAGGGCGCGGCGGCGTTGAGATCCCCTTTGGCTTCGAGCTCCATGTCTTCCTCAAGTTCCCACGCCACCTCGCGGATGCAGAGTCGGGCGCGTGTGGAGATGCCTGTCTTCGTCTGTCTGCGGTGCCAGGCGAGTGTTTATCAGAGGGTTTCTCACAAACTGAGGAACCAGAATCGTCCGTTCTACCTGTACAGCGAGAATGGGGTAAGAATCGGGGCAATTGCACAATTTTCGTGGTCGGGATCTTTGAGCAATGGGTTGATCTGTTTCGTGTTCATGCAGGTGACATGCTTCTTTCTTTGGGTCGATGCTCTGGCCAAGATCTGATAAATGAACTGCAAGAAGAGCATGAAGAATGGTTGTGCATGCTGCCCTGAACTGCAGTGGCCGCAGCATGAGCTCCGAAAAAAGAGATGGAGGGCGAAGCACGCACTGACAGAGAGCTAGCTGTTGAGCTTAGGATGTTGAAGAAGAAGGTTAGGAATCTTGAAGATCGAGCACTACCAATACCCATTTGCAAATACTTTTGGGCATTTGTAGGTATGGTAATCGCACTAGTTGTGATGTTGAAAATGTATGGAAAGGCATGAATTATGGAGGAATTTGTAATCTTGAAATTGTATGAGAAATTCACCTAGTTTAAATGTTGGTCAAAGTTGTTTAAATGTTGAAAAAAGAGAAGAAGTGACCAACATTTAAATATGTTGAAAAAAGGAGAAGAAATGAGGAATTCAGAAACTTTTGATCAATGAAATGCAGCTCTCTGCTCTGCCTTTCTATCAAAAAAACTTTGCTCTTCGGCCAAATTCAGAGCGTAGAGCCAAGTGCAGGCTAGACTAATGGGCCAACTGCACCAATTCGACCCATTCGGGGGTTCTCTTGCGTGTTTTTCTATTTTTTGTTCTGATTTAATTTAGGCAGTAAATCATAATGCTGAAACTTTTTGTGGAAGCTAATTGAATTATTCCAGAGCCAAACAATTAAGGTTAGATTTTTTTGGAGCTGTTTAATATTTAATAGCAATTTAAGTAATCCAATTCAAATACACCATGATTCAAATCAAAGACCAAAATGTCATGGAAAATGTGCCTCAGCTTTGGTAGAGGTTTACACCTGGTGCCAAAATAAATGAACATTTTTTAAGGGCATTACATTGAGAAAAAACTAATTTGTCTAAAAAATGAAGGGTGGAAAATGCACAAAAAATTGGTGCGGCTGGGGACTCGAACCCAGGGCCGCGTGGGTTTGTGGTGTTTAGGGCTGCCCTGGTAACCGCTAGGACAGATGGCAAGACTTTGACATGGGTAGGGAAGGAAAGTATACATAGTGAGACTGTGAAATTTGTCAAAAAAGTGAGACCATGAATGTTTGCACACGCGTGAGAATGGTTTTCCTTTGTTTTGCACTGAAATTTTGGAGGGTTGGAAGGTTGAAAACATATGTTTGCACCGCCACGTGGTTTTGGTTAGAATGGCACTTGGTTTAGGGTTAGAGTGGCACTTGGTTTAGGATTTAAAGGGAATAAATTTGCATGTTAGTTCATGACTTATTTTTTTTGAATGAAACGGAGGGATTCTCACCCCCTCCGATTTTCATTAATGAAAACCACAAGTTCTCGAACTTCATGACTTGGTTTAGGGAAGAAATTTTATGTTTGGGCATGAACATTTTTTAACACACATAATAAACCCTAATAACTTAGATAAGATGCAACACACCGTACCATTACAATAATAAGTTCACGGACAGTTCCCGGACACATGACGAAACATGACACGACACGACACGACATAGAAAAGCAACAAATAAAAAACGAAACATGACGAGCTTGACTCCGGGCTTGAACATCTTCATCTTGACCTCCTTCTTCCACTTTGGCCGCGTGCGCCCCTTCGTCATAGGGAAGGGAGTGCATCTCGGCTGGAGTGGGGAAGATGCTCTCGTAGTTGGTGTAGATGTTGTAGACGGTGAAGAAGATGGCCTCACAACCGCACCAAAAGACTTGGCCGAGGAGCTTGCGCGCGTCAAACGGGTTGGTGAAGGTGACCGTGAGCAGTAGGAGCATGCCGCCGCAGTCACGAACCTCGTTGAGGGTGAACATCCTCGGCGAGCCCCGTGGGAGGTGGGCATAGCCGGCTCTGAGGAAGGCGCAGGTGAGTTCGATGGAACCCCTCCACCTTGAAGTAGCCCACACACGGAGCTCCCTCTCCACGAGCACACCCGGTGGGTAGCGCAGCTCTGGCATGATAGGCGAACGGCTGAAGGTCGGCCCGTTGAACTGCATGGTCTCGCTTGGGGAGGGCTCGGTCGATTGGGTGGGAGAGGAAGATAGGCACCCCATTTATAGGCCTATGGGTGGGAGAGGAAGAGAGAAAGGATGAGAACAGTGCCTGTGTGAATCCGAACGCGTGTGTGTATCCGTTACGTTTTGCACTCTTAATTTTTTGCACAAAAACGATGCATGGGGCGCGTGCGTGCATCTGAATCACTGCATAGCTCTTTGACTGGAGGGTGCATCTGACTCGTTGCCCTGAACCACCTACCTGGCCTCGCTAGCCTAGCACGCCTCACTCGCCTCGCTTGCATGCATGCACGTCGCAGCCTCCCGCGCATGCAAACCCACGTCGCCGCCTCCCATGCATGCTAGGCCTGGAAAGAATGAGATGGGCTATTTACTGCGGTCTCAGGCCCAGACAACAAGACGGCCCAACGGTCCATCCAGCGCGCCCGGTATTTGTTAAAAAAAGAATCTCCCAGCCAATCAGATTGCATCTCGCGGATCGCCCCCCTCCTCCCTGCAGATTCCTTCTAGAAGGGTTAGATCAACGGCCCTTGATCGCTGGTAGGGTTAGATGAACGGTCCTTGTTCAGCGCTAGGGTTAGCGGGGTTTGGGAGGGGTTTGGAGCAGTCAAAGCTATGTTTGACCAGATTTCAAATGATCACAATAAATTAAATAAAAATCAGAAAAATAAAAAACCTGCACACATAGTCTTCTTATGTCATATACTAACAATTTAAGTTGATAAACAAGGTTTACATACATTTAAATGATAAGTTCATGTGTATTGTGTGATATCTCAAGTATCTCAAACTCTCTTGTATGAAGTGAAGAGAAGTGTTTTGGGGAAATGAACATGAAAATTTCAAAAAACTCACCATAGCTTCATTTTAGAGTGACTAAGAAGGATCCAGGCTTAGTTTTTCATTTTGATGTTTTACACATGTTTAAATCTCGGTCAAAGTTAAGTTTGACCAGAATTCAAATGAGCATAACAAATTAAAAAAAATCAAAAAATGGAAAAACCAGCGCACATAGTCCGTATATATAGAATATATGTTTAGGAAAGTTATTTGGCTGATTTAGACAAGGTCAAAAAAACCTTGCTTAGAAATGAGGCAGTTTACCCTACCTTTGGACCCCTCATTTTAGCACATTTTTCATGAAAATTTCAAAAACCTCACCACAACTTCATTTTGGATTGACTAAGAAGGATCCAGGCTTAGTTCTTCATTTTGATGTTTTAGACTTGTTTAAATCTTGGTCAAAGTTAGGTTTGACCAGAATTCAAATGAGCAAAACAAAATTCAAAAAAATCAAAAAAACGAAAAACCATGTGCTCATTCAAACATCATCCAACATATTTAAACAGCATGTCAAACATAGTTCTAACATAGGTCCAACATCATCCAACAGAAATACAACATTATTCATAATGTTTCATAATTATTCATATATAACATTCGGGCTTCTGTCTGTTCCTTGAGCTTCTTGCCATCACTTTGCTCCTCGTGCACCTTGTGCTCATTGCTTCTTCTCTTCTCCTCTTGGTTGTCGGTACCTTGCGCGTCTTCTTCAAACCTATCATAGAGCTATGCAAAACATAAAGGGTAATGAGATCATGTCAAGTGATAAATGTACAGTAGTATTTGACCCTTGCAAGATTTACATACCTAGCAGAACTGACAACAACAGAAGGTTGGTCACCATTTGGAGCCTCACTTGGATCATCACTTGGAGCCTCACTTGCATCACCATGATCATCATTTGGAGCCTCACTTGGATCACCATGATCACTATTTGGAGCCTCACTTGGATCACCATTTGGAGCCTCACTTGAATCATTATTTGGAGGATATTTTGGATCATCGTCAAAATCATGCGGCTGTTGACCATCATCATTTCGAACCTCATCAAAATCATCATCTGATGCAACTGGCTGTTGACCATCATTTTCATCATCTGTTGAGGCTCCAAATACAAGTTCTAGCTTCTAAATCCACTGGATATCTCCATTCCACTTCTCTTTATCCAAATATGATATCTCTGCTGTGGTACCCGAGCAAAGAGTCATGTTCATTTCCAAGCCTGTTGTTTTCTGCTTCAGTTCATTCATCACGGCAGGGATGATAATGTGGCCCATGAATTTTCCTTCGGCTATTCCTGCACGATAATGAAATTTCTGCATGTATTCTATCCTTATCCTGTCAAGCAAATCCACCACATAATGACCCTTTAGTTTCCGGATCGTTGATTGAAAGACTCTGCTAGATTATTGTGCACATAGTCAACTTTTCTCAGTTCACTGAATTGGCTTCTGGCCCATAACTTGGAGTGGTGTGTTTCCAAGTATTCTTTCACTTTGGGATTCATGTATAACTGCCTCAAGTGGTAGTTGTGCTTCTTCACACTGCAAGTCAAAGATGCTGGCCATAAATTGTCGGTATACACCTTTCCTTTGAATTTCTTCATGAAATTTGCAGCAAGGTGACGCATGCATTCCCTATGCTCTACTCCAGGGAACACATTGTCCATGGCCACTTCTAAACCTTTGCGGGCATCTGTATGAATGACCAACCCATTGGGATGTGCAATATCCCGGCGTAGATTATGCAAAAACCAAGTCCAGCTCTCCTCAGACTCTGTCTCCAGCACACCGTAGGCAACTGGAAATACAAAATTGTGTGCATCAACTGCACAAGCTGCTACTAACTGTTCTTTAAACCTCCCTGTGAGAAAAGTGGCATCAATAGCCAAATAAGGCCTGCAGCCTGCCAAAAAACCCCGGCGACAAGCCTCAAAGCAGACAAAAACCCTCCTAAAGCATTCCTTGGTCTTTGTCACTCCCCTGAATGTGTACTCCACGGTGTGGTGATCAATATCTACAATACTACCTGGGCTTGTCCTCTCCACTTCACCTTTGAATGAATATAACAATTGAAAACTTTCGTGCCAGTTACCATAAATAGAATCCATAGCATGTTGTTTACCATTGAACAACCTCATGTATGGTAAATCAATCTTGAACTTATCTTTCATGTTCTTCTGCAATTCCTTTGGACCCACTTGCTGGTTTTCTTTCACCCACTTCTTTACTTCTTCTGCCAACCCATCTTGACTTGGCTCTACTGATTGTATCCTTCCTAAGGGTTGATTTCTGGCATGTGTGCTTAAAAGGGTTCACTTTGACCTGAACATTAGTGCTATTTCGCATTTTAGATGCGAGCAGCCTCCATGGACAACCCTCAGTCGGACAGTGCACTCTGTAACGTACTTGATCGCTCTTGTCAACTTTGAAAGTACATTCTACCTTGATGCAGTATGTCAAGTGCCTTTCTACACTCATTCATGGATGCAAAAACTGTACCTTCTTCCATATGAGGGTTCAAAGGGTCCCATTCAACAGCTGCAAGGTCTTCGTCCTCACCCACCGCGTCATCATCCACACGGACTGCATTGTGAGCCTCATCTTGGTTTTCAGCCCGAGGTGCCTGTTTTAAATTCCGAATAACATCAGAATATAGCTTCTCTTCATCAACCCCAGAATTGTAGTCATCAGACTCCACTTCAAGGGGGACCCTACTGCTGTTGCCCACACTTGTCGATCCACCACGTCGCCGTGCACCAACTGAACTGTTCTGGCTAGAGATGCCATTACGATGACTTGGTTCTCCCCAAGATGTTGCACCCGTCATCCTAGGTCCCAATGCCTGCTCAAGCACATCAACTTGCAGCCTCACATGAAAATTATCTTTCTCTTTATGCCTAACAAACATGGTAGCTAGCTCTTCATCATTACTAACTGTCACCCATTTCTTTTCCCCATCATAGTATTTGTATACCACTTCATCAAGCAAACCCCAAGGATATTGGCTACCAATTACCTCCCCAAATTGTATGAAACTCCAATTACTAGCCATTGGCAACCGATAATAAAAACCTCCTTGGTATTTCTTCTTATCCTTTGCATCGAACGTGTACTGGTCCCTTCTAATGTGCACCAAGAAAGCAAACCGCAACTCCATCCTAACCGGTGAAAAACAGAGACGCAATCAGCACACTAATTGGGCAAACCTACTTGAATTGAGTGTTAAAATGCACAACTAAGCTCAATCTAAATAGGAGGCGAGACTTACCCCTCGGGAACCCAGTCGTGGACGCGACGGATCTCTGGCCCGATGCCTGCCTCGCCAAATACTCTGGGGTGACCACTGCTCGCAATTTCGCCCTAGGGTTCTTCCTCCTAGTTCAAATAGCTCCAGCAACCCCCCACCTTTGAGCGCTCCGGCCGGGCGCACGGAAGGAGGCCGCGCCGCGGGTCGAGCAGGTGGCGGGTGCTGACCCACAAGTGTAGGGGATCACAACAGCTTTCGAGGGTAGAGTATTCAATCCAAATTTATTGATTCGACACAAGGGGAGCCAAAGAATATTCTTAAGTATTAGCAGTTGAGTTGTCAATTCAACCACACCTGGATGACTTAGTATCTGCAACAAAGTATTTAGTATTAAAGTAGTATGCTAGTAATGGTAACGATAGCAAAAGTAATATTTTTGGGTTTTGTAATGATTGTAACAATAGCAACAGAAAAGTAAATAAGCGAAGCACAAGATGTCAAAAGCTCGTAGGCAATGGATCAGTGATGGATAATTATGTCGGATGTGATTCCTCATGTAATAGCTATAAGATAGGGTGACACAGAACTAGCTCCAATTCATCAATGTAATGTAGGCATGTATTCTGAATATAGTCATACGTGCTTATGGAAAAGAACTTGCATGACATCTTTTATCCTACCCTCCCGTGGCAGCGGGGTCCTAGTGGAAACTAACGGATATTAAGGTCTGCTTTTAATAGAGAACCGAACCAAAGCATTAACACATAGTGAATACATGAACTCCTCAAACTATGGTCATCACCGAGAAGTATCCCGATTATTGTCACTTCAGGGTTGTCGGATCATAACACATAATAGGTGACTAGAGACTTGCAAGATAGGACCAGGAACACACATATATTCATGAAAACATAATAGTTCAGATCTGAAGTCATGGCACTCGGGCCGTAGTGACAAGCATTAAGCATAGCAGAGTCATAGCAATATCAATCTTAGAACATAGTGGATACTAGGGATCAAACCCTAACAAAACTAACTTGATTACATGGTAAATCTCATCCAACCCATCACCGTCCAGCAAGCCTACGATGGAATTACTCACGCACGGCGGTGAGTATCATGAAATTGGTGATGGAGGATGGTTGATGATGACGATGGCGGCGAATCCCCCTCTTTGGAGCCCCGAACGGACTCCAGATCAGCCCTCCCGAGAGAGATTAGGTCTTGGCGGCGGCTCCGTATCGTAAAACGCGACGAAACTTTCCTCTCTGATTTTTTTCTCTGTGAGACGGAATATATGGAGTTGGAGTTGAGGTCGGTGGAGCTGCAGGGGGCCCACGAGACAGGGGGGCTCACCCAGAGGGGGTGGTCACGCCCCCCACCCTCGTGGATAGGGTGTGGCCCCCTGGTCTTCATCTTTTGCCAGTATTTTTTATATTTTCTGAAACTTGTCTCCGAGGATTTTCAGGTTATTCCGAGAACTTTTGTTTTTTACACATGAAACAACATCATGGTAATTCTGCTAAAAACAACATCAGTCCGGGTTAGTTTCATTGAAATCATGCAAATTAGAGTCCAAAACAAGGGCAAGAGTGTTTGGAAAAGTTGATACGTTGGAGACGTATCAACTCCCCCAAGCTTAAACCTTTGCTTGTCCTCAAGCAATTCAGTTGATAAACTTAAAGTGATAAAGAAAAACTTTTACAAACTCTATTCGCTCTTGTTGTAAACATGCAAAGCCAACATTCAGGTTTCAGCAAATATTATGAACTAACCATACTCACAATAACACCTCGGTCTCACAATTACTCATATCAATAGCATAATCAACTAGCAAGCCATAATAATAAAACTCGGATGACAACACTTTCTCAAAACAATCATAACATGATATAACAAAATGGTATCTCGCTAGCCCTTTCTGAGATTGCAAAACATAAATGCAGAGCACCTTTAAAGATCAAGGACTGACTAAACATTGTAATTCATGGTAAAAGAGATCCAGTCAAGTCATACCCAATATAAACCAATAGTAATGAATGCAAATGACAGTGTGCTCTCCAGCGGGTGCTTTTTAATAAGAAGGTGATGACTCAACATAAAAGTAAATAGATAGGCCCTTCGTAGAGGGAAGCATGGATTTATAGAGGTGCCAGAGCTCGATTTTAAAATAGAGATTGAATAACATTTTGGGCGGCATACTTTCACTGTCAACGCAACAACTATGAGATGGCTGTATCTTCCATACTACATGCATTATAGGCAATTCCCACGCAGAATGGTAAAAGTTTATACTCCCCCACCACCAACAAGCATCAATCCATGGCTTGCTCGAAACAACGAGTGCTTTCAACTAACGACAACCCTGGGGGAGTTTTGTTTAATTATATTGATTTGCTTTGATCTTTTTGGATCATGGGACTGGGCATCCTGGTTACCGGCCCTTTCTCGTGAATGAGGAGCGGAGTCCACTCCTCTTGAGAATAACCCACCTAGCATGGAATATATAGGCAACCCCAATTGAAACATGAGCTGCTCGAGCATACAAAACAGAATTTCATTTGAAGGTTTGGAGTTTGGCACATACAAATTTACTTGGAACGGCAAGTAAATACCGCATATAGGAAGGTATGGTGGACTCATTGGAATAACTTTGGGGTTTAAGGAGTTTGGATGCACAAGCAGTATTCCCGCTTAGTACAGGTGAAGGCTAGTAAAAGACTGGGAAGCGACCAACTAAGAGAGCGACAACAGTCATAAACATGCCTTAAAACTAATTCACACCGAGTACAAGCATGAATAGGACATAATCCACCATGAACATAAATATCATGAAGGCTATGTTGATTTGTTTCAACTACATGCGTGAACATGTGCCATGTCGAGTCACTCAATTCATTCAAAGGTGGATACCATCCCATCATACCACATCATAATCATTCTAATAGCATGTTGGCACGCAAGGTAAACCATTATAACTCATAGCTAATTAAGCATGGCACAAACAACTATAGTCTCTAAATGTCATTGCAAATATGTTTACTTCATAATAAGCTGAATCAGGAACGATGAACTCATCATATTTACAAAAACAAGAGAGGTCGAGTTCATACCAGCTTCTCTCATCTCAATCAGTCCATCATATATCGTCATTATTGCCTTTCACTTGCACGACTGAACGATGTGTATAATAATAATAGTGCACGTGCATTGGACTAAGCTGGAATCTGCAAGCATTCAACTCAAGAGAGAAGACAAAGTAATATGGCTCTAAGTTAAATAAACAATCATGCATATGAGAGCCACTAAACAATTTCAATATGGTCTTCTACTCTCGACCCCCAAAAGAAAGAAAACAAAATAAAACTATTTACAAGGGAAAGCTCCCAACAAGTAAAAGAAGAACGAGAAATCTTTTTGGGTTTTCATTTTAATTTCTACTACAAGCGTGGAATTTAAACTAACTAATTATTTTTGGTTTTTTCTTCAGGTTTATCAAACACACAAGAAGAAAACTAGAAAAAGAAAATTAAACTAGCATGGATAATACAATGAAAGAGTATGAGCACCGACGACTAGAATAGTGTGTGAACATGAATGTAAAGTCGGTGAGAAATACGTAGTCCCCCAAGCTTAGGCTTTTGGCCTAAGTTGGTTTATGGCCACGGACCGTGGCTACTCTCCTCGGTGTACTGAGGGGTGTAATCAGGATACCACTGGCTGGCCGTCTCCTCTGGATCCCACTGGTAAGATGATGCACGATAAGGGTCCAGTGAAGGTTCTAGCTCGGGCTCAGGTTCTGGAGTGGATGCTTGGCCTCGATGAGCATACACCGCTTCCGGTGTGACAAGATAATTATCTGTAGTCAAATCAAACAACAGAGGTGCAGGCAGAATAATTGTCTCATTGTGTTTCTTATTAAATCTCAAGTTATATAGGAGCATCTTATCATCATTATGAACAATAAACTCATGTGCTCCCATGCTCCTGTAATCTAAAATATAAGGAGGCAATATTGTCTCCTCTTTCTCATGGTGCCTAATAGGCATATCAAAATATTTAGCAAGACGTGCAACATAGATACCTCCAAGGATGGGGCCTTTTGTACGATTCAGGTTTAAAGTTTAGCAATAACGACACCCATAAAAAAATATCACCAAACAAGGCATGGAATAGAATAATAATATCTGGCAAAGTATTTCCATGACCAATCAAACATCTACTAGCAAATATGGCAAAGTAGCATAAAATAGGAAAGTGTATGCTAGAGATTCTCGCATCGGAACCCTTCTTTGGATCCCCTATAGTGATAGTGTTAACAAAGCCATCCACATCCCTAGGATGTGGTTCCTCTAATTTTCCCTCAAAGGGTATCCTACATATCGCGCAAAAATCACGTAAAGACATTTTCCTGAATTCATCATATAAATGAAATGATACTAAAGGCGATGACTTCTTAGGATAATAATGAAAGTTTTGCACGAAAGTATTGCTAAGTAAGAGATACTGATCGATCTGGTCATGGAGGAAATCGGTGAGGCCTGCATTCTCGATCAAAGAATAAAAATCTTCATAAATTCCAGCTTCTCTCAAGAAATTATCACATGTCCATTCACACGGCCGTATTTCTGCTTTGCAGGGAAGATTATACTTGGCCTTTTCCTTCTCTTTAGCTTGTTTTTCCTGGGAGCCTTGGCTAGAAGAGCCCGTCAAAAATCTCTTTAACATTTTCTGAAAATTTCTGAAATTTTAGTAACTTCAAAATAAAAGTAAATAAAACTAAACAAGATCGATAGCAACTACTCCTATAAGTGCCTAGAGCCTATATCATGCATCAGAATTACTTGGAACCTCATAAATTTGACATGCAAGCTCAAGAACAGGGTCACCAAGGCAGCAAGGATTTGTAATGAATAAAGCACTAGATCAGAAACTATTTGGACCAATGGAGGAGTCGCATACCAAGTAATAATCTCCCAAAGCAGTTTTGTAAATAGAGCTTTAAGCAAGGAGATCGAAAATCACAGCAAAATGAGCTAGAACTCATGCTTGAGCTGGATGGCGATTTTTTTGGGAAGAAGATGGAGTGTGTGGGTGCTAGCATAAGTGGAGGGGGGCCACCAGGGGCCCACGAGACAGGGGGCGTGCCCAAAGGGTGTGGGCGCGCCTCCACTCTCGTGTCCTCGTACTTGCCCCTCCTGAAGTGATTTCAGTGTCTAAAATCCTCAAATATTCCATAAAAATCATACTAAATTTGCAGGGCATTTGGAGCACTTTTATTTTCGGGATATTTTTCATTGCACGAGTAATTCAGAAAACAGACAGATAAAACTATTTTTGCTTTATTTAATTTAAATAACAGAAAGTAAAAAGAGGGTACAAAAGGTTGTGCCTTCTAGTTTCATCCATCTCATGATCATCAAAATGAATCCACTAACAAGGTTGATCAAGTCTTGTTAACAATTTCATTCCAAATAACACGGAACCGGAGAAATTTCAAAGTGACACTAGGTTACCTCAACGGGGATATGGATATCCCCAACAATAAGAATATCATACTTTTTCTTGACAATAGGGAGAGGAAATTCAAAACCTCCAATAATGATTGATGGAATTTTCTCAATAGAATTTATGCTGTGAACTTGAGGTTGTTTCCTCGAAAAATGTACCGTGTGCTCATTTCCATTAACATGAAAGGTGACATTGCCTTTATTGCAATCAATAACAGCACCTGTAGTATTTAAAAAGGGTCTACCGAGGATAATCTACATATTGTCGTCCTCAGGAATATCGAGAATGACAAAGTGTGTTAAGATAGTGACGTTTGCAACAACAACAGGCACGTCCTCACAAATGCCGACAGGTATAGCAGTTGATTTATCAGCCATTTGCAAGGATATCTCAGTGGGTGTCAACTTACTTAATTCAAGTCTATGGTACAAGGAAAGAGGCATAACACTAACACCGGCTCCTAAATCACATAAATCAGTTTTAACATAATTTCTCTTTATGGAGCATGGTATAGTAGGTACTCCGGGATCACCAAGTTTCTTAGGTATTCCACCCTTAAAGGTATAGTTGACAAGCATGGTGGAAATCTCAGCTTTAGGTATTTTCCTCTTATTAGTGATGATATCTTTCATATATTTAGAATAAGGATTTGTTTTAAGCATATCAGTTAAGCGCATGTGTAAGAATATAGGTCTAATCATTTCAGCAAAACTCTCAAAGTCCTCATCATGATTTGTCTTGGATGGTTTAGGTGGAAAGGGCATGGGTTTCTGAACCCATGGTTCTCTTTCTCTACCATGCTCCCTAGCAACAAAATCTCTCTTATCATAACGTTGGTTTCTTGATTGTGGGCTATCAAGACCAACTGCTGGTTCAGTTTCTATATCATTGTTATTACTAGGTTGAGCATCTACATGAACATCATTATTAGCATTATCATCAGGTTCATGTTCATCTCCGGATTGTGTTTCAGCATCAGAGATAGAAGTATGATTAGGATTCTCAGGTGTTTCTACATTAGGTTCACTAGAAGCATGCAAAGTCCTATCATTTTTCTTTTTCTTCTTCTTAGAAGAACTAGGAGTATCTACATCATTATTCTAAGAATCTTGTTCAATTCTCTTAGGGTGGCCTTCAGGATACAAAGGTTCCTGAGTCATTTTACTAGTTCTAGTAGCCACTCTAACAGCAAAGTCATGTTTATTATTTAGTACCTCTAGCAATTCATTCTGAGCCTTAAGTACTTGTTCAGCTTGAGTGGTGACCATAGAAACATGTTTACTAGTAAGTTTAAATTCACCCTTAACTCTAGCCATATAATCACTCAAGCGTCTAATCATATAAGCATTATTTTTCAATTGTCTACTAAGATAATCATTGAAATTTGCTTGTTTATCCATAAAATCATCAAATTCATCTAAGCATGGGCTATGAAATTTAGTAGAAGGGATTTCAACTTTATCATATCTATAGAGAGAATTTACCTTTACTACCTGTGTCGGGTTATCAAGACAATGTGGTTCTTCGACAGGCGGTATATTAAGACCATGTATTTCTTCAATAGGTGGTAAATTCTTAACATCTTCAGCTTTTATACCTTTTTCTTTCATTGATTTCTTTGTATCTTGCATATCTTCAGGACTAAGAAATAGAACACCTCTCTTCTTCGGAGTAGGTTTAGGAATAGGCTCAGGAGTTGGCTCAATTGGTTCAGGAATTGCCTCAGGAATTGGCTCAGGAAGAGTCCAATTATTTTCATTAGTCAACATATTATTCAACAGTAATTCAGCTTCGTCTACTGTTCTTTCCCTGAAAACACAACCAGCACAACTATCCAAGTGGTCCTTGGAAGCATCAGTTAGTCCATTATAAAAGATATCAAGTATTTCATTTTTCTTAAGAGGATGATTAGGCAAAGCATTAAGTAATCGGAGAAGCCTCCCCCAAGCTTGTGGGAGACTCTCTTCTTTGATTTGCACAAAGTTATATATTTCCCGCAAGGCAGCTTGTTTCTTATGAGTAGGGAAATATTTAGCAGAGAAGTAATAAATCATATCCCGGGGACTACGCACACAACCAGGATCAAGAGAATTAAACCAAGTCTTAGCATCACCCCTTAATGAGAACGTAAATATATTAAGGATGTAATAATAGCGAGACATCTCATTATTAGTAAACAGGGTGGCTATATCATTTAACTTGGTAAGATGTGCCACAACAGTTTCAGATTCAGTGCCATAGAAAGGATCATATTCAACTAAAGTAATAATCTCAGGATCAACAGAGAATTCATATTCCTTATCAGTAACAAAGATAGGTGAGGTGGCAAAAGCGGGGTCATGTTTCATTCTAGCATTTAAAGTCTTTTGTTTCAGCTTAGCTAACAATTTCTTAAGATCTGATCTATCATTGCAAGCAACAAAATCTCTAGCAGTTTCTTCATCCATAACATAACCCTCAGGAACAACATGCAATTCATAATTAGGAGGAGAACCTTCATCATCACTTTCATCAATAATTTCATTCTCCCTAGCCTTAGTAAGTTGTTCATCAAGAAATTTACCTAATGGCACAGTAGTATCAAGCATAGAAGTAGTTTCATCATAAGTATCATGCATAACAGAAGTGGCATCATCAATAACATGCGACATATCAGAGTTCATAGCAGTAGCAGGTTTAGGTGTCGCAAACTTATTCATAACAGAAGGAGAATCTAGTCCAGAGCTAGATGGCAGTTCCTTACCTCCCCTCATAGTTGAGGGATAGATTTTAGTTTTTTCATCTTTCAAGTTCTTCATAGTGATCAGCAGATATAAATCCCAAGTGACTCAGAGAATAGAGCTATGATCCCCGGCAACGGCGCCAGAAATTAGTCTTGATGACCCACAAGTGTAGGGGATCGCAAAAACTTTCGAGGGTAGAGTATTCAACCCAAATTTATTGATTTTCGACACAACGAGAGCCAAAGAATACTCTTAAGTATTAGCGGTTGAGTTGTCAATTCAACCACACCTGGATAACTTAGTATCTACAGCAAAGTATTTAGTAGCAAAGTAGTATGATAGTAATGGTAGCGATAGCAAAAGTAATATTTTTTGGGTTTTGTAATGATTGTAACAATAGCAACATAAAAGTAAATAAGCGAAGCACAAGATGTGAAAAGCTCGTAGGCAATGGATCAGTGATGGATAATTATGTCGGATGTGATTTCTCATGTAATAGCTATAACATAGGGTGACATAGAACTAGCTCCAATTCATCAATGTGATGTAGGCATGTATTCCGAATATAGTCATACATGCTTATGGAAAAGAACTTGCATGACATCTTTTGTCCTACCCTCCCGTGGCAGCGGAGTCCTAGTGGAAACTAAGGGATATTAAGGCCTCCTTTTAATAGAGAACCGGACCAAAGCATTAACACATAGTGAATACATGAACTCCTCAAACTACGGTCATCACTGAGAAGTATCCCGATTATTGTCACTTCGGGGTTGTCGGATCATAACACATAATAGGTGACTATAGACTTGCAAGATAGGATCAGGAACACACATATATTCATGAAAACATAATAGGTTCAGATCTGAAGTCATGGCACTCGGGCCCTAGTGACAAGCATTAAGCATAGCAAAGTCATAGCAACATCGATCTCAGAACATAGTGGATACTAGGGATCAAACCCTAACAAAACTAACATGATTACATGGTAAATCTCATCAAACCCATCACCGTCCAGCAAGCCTACAATGGAATTACTCACGCACGGTGGGGAGCATCATGAAATTGGTGATGGAGGATGGTTGATGATGACGATGGCGACGAATCCCCTTCTCCGGAGCCCCGAACACACTCCAGATCGGCCCTCTCGAGAGAGATTAGGGCTTGGCGGTGGCTCCGTATCGTAAAATGCAATGAAACTTCCTCTCTGATTTTTTTCTTCCCGAGACGGAATATATGAAGTTGGAGTTGAGGTCGGCGGAGCTGCAGGGGGCCCACGAGACAGCAGGGCGCGCCCAGAGGGGGTGGGCGCGCCCCCCACCCTCGTGGACAGGGTGTGGGCCCCCTAGTCTTCATCTTTTGCCAGTATTTTTTGATATTTTCTGAAACTTGTCTCCAGGGATTTTCAGGTCATTCCGAGAACTTTTGTTTTCTACACATGAAACAACATCATGGTAATTCTGCTGAAAACAGCGTCAGTCCGGGTTAGTTTCATTCAAATCATGCAAGTTAGAGTCCAAAACAAGGGCAAAAGTGTTTGGAAAAGTAGATACGTTAGAGACGTATCAGCGGGCGCCCCACCCGTGGCGTCGTAGGAAGGTGTCAGGCGTTGCTGGTAGACGTGGAGCGTAGGCGCAGAACGATAGCAGTGGAGTAGGCCGTGCAGCTGGTGGCGGGGTAGGTGCTGGCCGCAGCGCAAGTGGCGGCGCGGCGGCGACGCAGGGCAGCCGGCCGGCAGGGAAGTGGATGGGCAGAGTGAGCTACAAATGATTTGGGGATTTAGTTGCATGGGCCTACATGTCCATGTGGTCCCCCGTGTAAGCTCCGGACCCACAACCACTAACGCCGGCGGACGGAATGGATTCAAATATGGCCATTTGGCCTCGTCATAGTTGCTGTGCATGGACTAGGGGCAAAACTGAGCACAATTCACATTTGAGGGCAAAACTGAGCAGATGGACACCATTGAGGGCAAACGGATAATTAACCCTTATTATATATCTCGCACACGATTACAAAGATAGATCACTAAGCAAACTCTCAAAAAGAAAGGATCAAACTAAACTTCTATTCATCTAAAGCAAAAGATAACTAAGGACCGAGCTAAGAAAAGTAAAGGCAACAGGTAGTGGAGGTGATACAATACCAGGGCACCTCCCCCAAGCTTGGCGAAAGCCAAGAGGAGTGCCCATACCCGATACTCAATTTTCTTTGGGTGATGAAGAAGGAAGTGGTGGTGATGAAGTGGTAGCGATCCTGTTCAATATATCTCCGAATGCCTCTCTTAAACTGTGAATCTCCCAAAGAACTTGGTGAAGCAACTCAGTGTTCTTCTTTACTTCAGCCATGATATGCTTATTTTCTGGACACCAAGAGTTTGTTCCTGCATCACTTTCTCTTGGATGAGATATGTCCCAATTCGACGGTATATGCACACAAGAAGTGTTTTTGAACCCATAGTTATGAATCAAGTTGTGAAAATTGTTATGATGTAACATGCGTAGATGTCTCCTTGGAGGGAGTTCTTCCTGATCACTAGGACCTTCTTGATTGTTTGTTGGCCTCATGGCTTGATGGGGGTTAGGATAAGTGGAGATGCCAGCAAGAGTGCCCCTCTCAGAGGCCGGAGGGTGAACACCAAGCGATTCTCCCTCATCTTCCTCCGTAGCAACCTCTTCAAATCCCTCTCCCCTGGACTTCACTTGGAGCAACCAAGCATCGCCTTCTTCAGTGTTGGAGGAGTGAGAACACATGATGCATGGCTTTAACAGATCTGACAGAAAACAGTGAGAAAAGAAATCAAGAGATTTCTCCGTGATACGGAGGTCAACGGGTTTGGGGGGTATATAAAGATTTTTTATCTTGGGAAACAAGCAAAACGGAAGAAAAACAGAGTCCAAAAGGTACCGAGGTGGGCACAACCCACCTGGGTGCGCCTGGCCCGATGTGGCCACAACCCACCTGGGCACGCCTGGCCCGAGGTGGGCACAACCCAGCTGGGCGCACTGGTGTCTTTTGCCCACCAGGGTCACCTTCGTGGTAGTTTCTTATTTTCCTAATTTTTTTAAATATTCCAAAACTGACAAAAAATATTTTTGTGGATTTTTTGGAGTCCGTTTACTTACCGTATAATGTACCTCCTCTTTTTCACAATTCTAGAGTGTTCCGGAAGGTTTCTTTTATTTGTTCTTCTGGTGTCATAGTTTGGATAATATTACTTTCAAGATTAATGGGCGTACCTGAGATATAATGTTTTATTCGTTGACCATTAACAACCTTCGGGTTAGTACCTTCGGCATTATTTATCTTGATAGCTCCAGAACGATAAACCTCCATGATAACATAGGGTCCTTCCCATTTGGAGAGGAGTTTTCCTGCAAAGAATCTGAAACGAGAGTTGTACAAAATAACATATTCTCCAACCTTGAGCTCACACTTTTGGATTCTTTTATCATGCCATCTTTTAACTTTTTCATTGAATAACTTTGCATTTTCATAAGCTTGGGTTCTCCATTCATCTAATGAGCTAATATCAAATAACCTCTTTTCACCAGCAAATTAAATCATATTTGAGTTCTTTAATTGCCCAATATGCTTTATGTTCTAACTCAAGAGGCAAATGATAGGATTTTGCATAAACCATTTTATAAGGAAACATACCCATAGGATTTTCATATGCTGTTCTTTAAGCCTAAAGTGCATCATCTAATTTCTTAGACCAATTCTTCTAGGACCTATTGATAGTCTTTTGTGAAATTAATTTTAATTCTCTATTGCTAAGTTCAACTTGACCACTAGACTAAGGATGATAGTGTGATGCAATTCTATGGTTAACATCATACTTGGCAAGCATTTTACGGAAAGCACCATGAATAAAGTTTGAACCACCATCAGTCATTAAATATCTAGGGACTCCAAACCTTGGGAAAATAACTTCCTTAAGCATGTTAATAGAGGTGTTGTGATCGACACTACTAGTTGGAATAGCTTCTACCCACTTAGTAACATAATCAACAGCAACCAAAATATGAGTATACCCATTATAGCAAGGAAAAGGTCCCATGAAACCAAATCCCCAAACATCAAATGGTTTAACAACAAGTGAATAATTCATAGGCATTTCTTGATGCTTACCGATATTACCTATTCTTTGACATTCATCACAAGATAAGACGAACTTACGGGCATCCTTGAAGAGAGTAGGCCAGTAAAACCCGGATTGCAATACCTTATGAGCGGTTTTGTCTCTCGCGTGATGTCGTACATAAGCTTCGGCATGACATTTCCGTAGGATTTGTTCCTGTTCATGCTCAGGTACACAACATCTAATAATATCATCTACTCCTTCTTTATAAAGATGTGGATTATCCCAAAAATAATGTCTTAAATCATAGAAGAATTTTTTCCTTTTGTTGGTATGTGAAGCTAGGTGGTACTCCCTCCGTTCCGATTTACTCGTCTTGGTTTTAGTTCAAATTTTAACTAAAACCACGATGAGTAAATCGGAACGGAGGGAGTATGTATTTAGCAACAATATAATTAGCATAGTTAGTATGCCAAGGTGTACTATTAGAAACATTTATTGCAGCTAACTGTTCATCAGGAAAGCTATCATTAATAGGTTGTGGGTCATCAAAAATATTTTCAAGCCTATACAAGTTATCAGCTACAGAGTTTTCTGCTCCTTTTCTATCAGTGATGTGCAAATCAAATTCTTGTAGTAGAAGAACCCACCTAATGATCTAGGTTCGACATCTTTTTTCCATAAGATATTTTATACTAGCATGATTAGTGTGAACAGTCACTTTGGAATCAACAATGTAGGATCTAAATTTATCACAAGCAAACACCACTGCCAAGAATTCTTTTTCAGTAGTAGCATAATTTTGTTGAGCACTGTCTAGAGTTTTACTAGCATAATGGATAGCATTTAATTTCTTATCAACTCTTTGTCCTAAAACAACACCAACAGCATAATCACTAGCATTACACATAATATCAAAAGGTAAGTTCCAATCAGGTGGTTGAACAACAGGTGCAGTTATTAAGGCTTTCTTGAGTGTTTCGAAGGCTTCCAAACAATCATCGTAAAAAACAAAAGGAATATCCTTTTGCAAAAGATTTGTAAGAGGCCTAGAAATTTTAGAAAAGTCTTTGATAAATCTTCTATAGAAACCAGCATGACCAAGGAAACTACAAATACCTTTGATATCTTTAGGACATGGTATCTTCTCAATTGCATCTACCTTGGCTTTGTCCACTTCAATACCTCGTTCAGAAATTTTATGGCCCAAAACAATACCTTCGTTAACCATGAAGTGGCACCTCTCCCAATTCAAGACAAGATTTGTTTATTCACATCTCTCCAAAGCTCCATCAAGATTGCTTAAACAATCATCGAAAGACTTCTCATACACAGAAAAGTCATCCATGAAAACCTCAACAATCTTTTCACAAAAATCAGAGAATATAGCAGTCATACATCTTTGAAAGGTAGCAGGTGCATTACATAGACCAAAAGGCATATGTCTATAAGCATAAGTTCCAAAAGGACAAGTAAAAGTGGTCTTTTCTTGATCAGGTTGAGAAACATGTGAAAAACCAGAATATCCATCAGGGAAGCAAAAATGTGTGTGCTTAGATAGTCTTTCCAGCATTTTATCAATAAAAGGTAGATCAGTAATGATCTTTTATAGTTGATTTATTTAATTTTCTAAAATCAATTACCATTCTATAGCCTGTAATAATTCTTTGTGGAATAAGTTCATTCTTATCATTTGGAACAACAGTTATACCTCCCCTCTTAGGGATACAATGAACAGGACATACCCATCTACTATCAACTATAGGTTAGATTATACCTGCTTCCAGAAGTTTCAATATTTCCGTTCTTACCACTTCTTTCATCTTCGGATTTAACCGACATTGGTGATCAACAACGGGTTTAGCATTGGGTTCCATATTAATCTTGTGCTGACATAGAGTGGGACTAATGCCCTTAAGATCATCAAGAGTATATCCAATAGCATCTCGGTGTTTCCTTAGAACTTTCAACAATCTTTCTTCTTCATGTTCTGAAAGGTTAGCACTAATAATAACATGATATATTTTTTCACATCAAGATAAGCATATTTCAAAGTGTGTGGCAATTGTTTTAATTCAAACACAGGATCACCTTTAGGTGGAGGAGGACCTTCTAAAGTTTGCCTTGCAGATTGTGTTTAAGCAGAGGTTGTTGTTCGAACAAGATTCTATCAATTTCAATTCTTTCACACATATGCAAATCATTTTGATGGTCTAGCAAATATTGTTCTAAAGGGTTAGTATAGGAGGTACAACAATAGAAGCAAGATGAATAATTTCATCCTTACTACGCATGTCTTTCTTATGAGGTTTTCTACTAAACTTAGAGAAATTAAACTCATGAGATTCGTCACCAAAGCTAACACTGACAATTTGTTTCTCACAATCTATTTTAGCATTGATGGTGTTCAAGAAAGGTCTATCAAAGATAATGGGACAAAATTCATCTTGTGGGTAACCAAGAAACAGAAAATCAGTAGGGTATTTTATTTTCCCACACAAGACTTCAACATCTCTAACAATCCCAATTGGTGATATAGTATGGCAAGTTTAATAGTAACATCTATGTCTTCTATTTCAGCGGGAGCTATATCATTCATAATTTCTTCATATGAGGAAAAAGGAATAGCACTCATGCTAGCACCTAAGTCACATAAACCATGATAACAGTGATCTCCTATCTTAACTGAGACAACAGGCATGCCAACAACTGGTCTATGTTTATATTTTTCATCAGGTTTGGCAATTCTAGCAGCTTCAACACAGAAGTAAATAACATGCCCATCAATATTATCGACCAAGAGATCCTTAACCATAGCAACACTAGGTTCAATGTTGATTTGTTCAGCTAGTTTAGGTGTTCTAATATAACTTTTGTTAACCACAATTGAAACTTTAGCATGTTCCTTCATCCTAACAGTGAAAGGTGGTTTTTCAATATAAGCAGTAGGAACAACTGGATCAACATTATAAAGGATAGTTTCTTCTTTAGCTTTTACCGGTTCTTTAGTTTCTTATTTAATTGGTGGGTGATATTTGAACCACTTCTCCTTAGGGAGATCAACCTGAGTGGCAAAAGATTCACAAAAGGAAGCTACTATCTCAGAGTCAAGTCCATATTTAGTGCTAAACTTTTGAAAAGCATCTGTATTCATAAAATATTTAACACAATCAAACTTAGGCTCAATACCTGACTCTTTACCTTTGTCGAGTTCCCAATCTTCAAAATTGCATTTAATTCTTTATAGAAGATCCCACCGTAATTCAATAGTCTTCTTCATAAAAGAACCAGTACAAGAAGTATCGAGCATGGATTGATCATTACAAGAAAGCCGAGCATACAAATTTTGAATAATAATTTCTCTTGAGAGATCATGATTGGGGCATGAATATAACATTGACTTAAGCCTCCCCCAAGCTAGAGTGATACTTTCTCCTTCAGGAGGCCAAAAATTATATATATAATTCCGATCACGATGAACTAGATGCATGGGATAATTTTTTTGATGGAATTCCAATTTCAACCGATTCCAGTACCAAGATCCAATACCATCGCATAGCCTATACCATGTCAATACCTTTCCCTTCAAAGATAAAGGGAAAACCTTCTTCTTAGCTTCATCTTCGGGAAAACCTACAAGCTTAAACAATCCACAAATTTCATCCACATATATCAAGTGCATATCAGGATGTTTGATTCCATCTCCTACATATGGATTAGCTAGCAGTTGTTCGACCATACCTGAAGGAATTTCATATTCAGTATTTTCATTAGGTGCAGTAGGTTGAGGGGTAACTAATTGTGGTTCGATTCGAGGTGAAGATACCCCGAACAAACCCCTCAAAGGATTGTTTTCCGTAGTAACAAGTGACAATAAATTTCAGCATGTAGTAATAATTTTTCCTTACCAATTTCCACTTACCAAGAGCGCTTCACTCCTCGGCAACGAGGACAGAAAATGGCCTTGATGACCCAGAAGTATATGGGGTCAATTGTAGCCTTTTTGATAAGTAAGAGTGTCGAACCCAACGAGGAGCAGAAGGAAATGACAAGTGGTTTTCAGCAAGATAATATCTGCAAGTGCTAAAATTGTAAGTAATAGAGTAGTTTGATAGCAAGATAATTTTTAACGGGCAAGTAACGATAGTAGTAAAAAAAAGTGCAGCAAGGTAGCCCAATCCTTTTGAGGCAAAGGACAGGCCAAAATGGTCTCTTATGATAAGCAAACTGTTCTTGAGGGTACACGGGAATTTCATCTAGTCACTTTCATCATGTTGATTCGATTCGTAATCGCTACTTTGATAATTTGGTATGTGGGTGGACCGGTGCTTAGGTGCTGCTCTTACTTGAAAAAACCTCCTACTTATGATTACCCCCCTCACAAGGATCCGCAACTATGAGAAAAGTATTAAGAGTAAATTCTAACCATAGCATTACACTTTTGGATCCAGTCGGTCCCTTACGGAATAGCGCATAAACTAGGGTTTAAGCTTCCGTCACTCTCGCAACCATCATCTAATAACTACTCCACAATGCATGCCCTTAGGCCCAAATATGGTGAAGTGTCATGTAGTCGACGTTCACATGACACCACTAAGGGAATCACAACATACATATCATCAAAATATCGAACACATATCAAGTTCACATGATTACTTGCAACATGATTTCTCTAGTGACCTCAAGAACAAAAGTAACTAATCACAAATGATAATCATGCTGAAGATCAGAGGGGTATTAAATAGCAAAATGCATCTGAACAAATAATCTTCCACCAAATAAACCATATAGTACTCAACTACAAGATGTAATCAACACTACTAGTCACCCACAAGCACCAATCTATAGTTCCGGTACAAAGATTGAACACAAGAGATGAACTGGTGTTTGAGAGTAGATGGTGCCATTGAAGATGTTGATGGAGATAGCCCTCCCCAAGATGGGAGAGTTGTTTGTGATGATGATGACGATGCTTTCCCCCTCCGGGAGGGAAGTTCCTCTAGCGGAATTGCTCCGCCGGAGGGCAAAAGTGCTTCTGCCCAAATTCCGCCTCGAGACGGCGGCTGTTTGTCTCGAAAATCCTCTCCTTATTTTTTCTTGATCAAAATGACTTATGTACCTGAAGAGGGGCACCGAAGGTGGGCCTGGGTGAGCACAACCCACCAGGGCATGCCTGGGCTCCCTGGCGCGCCCAGGTGGGTTGTGCCCACCTGGTGGGGCCCCTCTAGTACTTATTGGCTCCAAAATCCTCATTTATTCCATAAAAAATCCTCATAAAGTACTAGATCATTTGGACTTGTGCAGAATAGGTAGCCTGACGTAGCTTTTTCAGGTCCAGATTTCCAGCTGCCAGAATTCTCCCCCTTTGTGCATACCTTGCATATTATGAGAGAAAAGGCATTAGAATTACTCCAAAAAGCATTATTATGCAATAAAACAACAAAAATAACAATAGGTAATCATGATGCAAAATGGACGTATCATATCCTTTTTAGATGCCCAGCATACTAGGACTAAAATCATAACCAAAGGAAATTACCATGCTGATTAGAGACTCTCAAAATAATATAAGTGAAGCACGAGAGTAAATGACAAACTACTCCAAAAGATATAAGTGAAGATCAATGAGTAGTTGAATAATTATGTAGCCATGTGAAGACTCTCTCTCATTTAAAAATTTCAGATCTTGGGATATTATTAAAACAACAAGAAAAACAAAATAAAATGACATTGCAAGGATAGCACATATCATGTGAAGAAGAAAAAACTTAGGCTCAACCAAAATTGACCGATAGTTGTTGAAGAAGAAAGGTGGGATGCCAATCGGAGCATCCCCAAGCTTAGATGCTTGAGACTTATTGAAATATTAACTTGGGATGCCTTGGGCGTCCCCAAGCTTGAGCTTTTGTGTTTCCTTACTTCCTTTTATATCACAGTTTCCCTAAATCTTAAAAACTTCATCTACACAAAACTCAACAAGAACTCGTGAGACAAGTTAGTATAAATCAATGCAATAACCTTATCATTCTCTACTGTAGCAAATCACTAAAATTATTATTTTACATTTCCTATTAAATGCCTCTGCATATTTAACACTCCTATCCTCAAATAGAATCATTAAACAAGCAAACATATGCAAACAATGCAAACATAACAGCAATCTGTCTAAACAGAATATTCTGTAAAGAATGCAAGAGCAATCATACTTCCCTAATTCAAAAAATTCTGAAAAATTACCACAATTTAGAAAATTTGTTATTTCTCAACGTGTAAAAATTTCAAGATTTTATCATGTTCTGACTTTCTAGAAGAATTCAGACAATGACAGAAAACTTTCTGTTTTCAAAACAGCAACATATAGACTTGCAAAATAAGCATGCTAAAGATACAAAACCTTATTCTAAATAAAAACAATCAAATCCTAATAAAATAAACTAATGCTCCAAACAAATATCATGTGAAGAATAAAAATATAGCTCCAAGTAAGGTTACCGATAATGTTAGAGACAAAGAGGGGATGCCTTCTGGGGCATCCCCAAGCTTAGTTGCTTGGATTTTCCTTGAATATTACCTTGGGGGTGCCTTGGGCATCCCCAATATTAGGTTCTTTCAACTCCTTATTCTGCTCATATCGATATCTCACCCAAAACATGAAAACCTCAATCACATAAAACTTAACGGAACTTCATGAGATGCGTTAGTGAAACAAAGCAAATAACCACTTTTAAGTACTGTTGTAAACTCATTATAATTTTATATTGGTATTATATCTACTATATTTTAACTTCTCCATGGTTTATTCCCTCCGATACTACTCATAGATTCATCAAAATAAGCAAACAACACATGAAAAAACAGAATCTGTTTAAAACATAATGGTGTGTAGTAATCATGAAATTGCATATACTTCCGTAACTTCAAAAATCCTGAAAAATCAGGACAACCTGGGTAATTTGTATATCAATCTTGTGGGAGAAATTCAGATCAAAATCACGCTTCTATGTTTTTTGAAAATTGTTTTCCTGGGCACAAAAGTTTCTGTTTTTTTAGCAAGATCAAATCAACAATCTTCCAAACTATCCCAAAGGTCTTACTTCAAAGAAACACTAAATTAAAGCATGAAAACACATCTAAACAGAGGCTAGATGATAAATTTATTGTAAAACAGGAACAAAAAAAAGTAGTAACAAAATAACATTGGGTTGCCTCCCAACAAGCGCTATTGTTTAATGCCTTTTTAGCTAGGCATAATGATTTCAATGATGCTCACATAAAACATACGAATTGAAACATAATGGGAGCATCATGAAGCATACCACTAGCACATTTAAGTCTAATCCACTTCCTATGCATAGGGATGTTGTGAGCAAACAATTTATGAGAACAAGAATCAAATAGCATAGGAAGGCAAAACAAGCATAACTTCAAGATTTTCAACATAAAGAGAGGAAACTTGGTATTATTGAAATTCCTACAAGCATATATTCATCCGTCATAATAATTTTCAGTAGCATCATGAATGAATTCAACAATATAACCAACACATAAAGCATTCTTTCCATGATCTACATGCATAGAAATTTTACTACTCTCCACATAAGCAAATTTATTCTCATGAATAGTAGTGGGAGCATCATATGAAACTTGAATACTATAAATTGTTTCCACATTAATAGAGTAATGTGCAGTAAAAGGATATTCATAATCATGACAAGTTTATAAATATAATCATCACTACTTTTTATAACATAAGTGTCATCACAATAATCATCATAAGTAGCAACTTCGTTCTCATCATAATCAATTGAAACCTCTTCCAAGATAGTGGAATCATTACTAAATAAAGTCATGACCTTTCCAAATCCACTTTTAAAATTTTAATAAGATTCAACACCCTCCGAAATAGTGGGATCACTACTACATAAAGTTGATACTCTTCCAAACCCACTTTCATCAATATAATCATCATAAATAGGAGGCATGCTATCATCATAATAAATTTGCTCATCAAAACTTGGGTGGACAAAAGAATATCATCTTCATAAAACATAGCATCCCCAAGCTTGTGGCTTTGCATATCATTAGCATCATGGATATTCAAAGAATTCATACTAGCTACATTGCAATCATGCTCATCATTCAACGATTTAGAGCCAAACATTTTATTGACTTCTTCTTCTAACACTTGAGCACAATTTTCCTTTCCATCATTTTCATGAAAGACATTAAAAAGATGAAGCATATGAGGCAACCTAAATTCCACTTTTTGTAGTTTTCTTCTATAGACTAAATTGTTGGGGAACGTAGTAATTCAAAAAAATTCCTACGATCACGCAAGATCTATCTAGGAGATGCATAGCAAGGAGACAGGAGAGTGTGTCCATGTACCCTCGTAAGCATTTAATAACACGGTTGATGTAGTCGAACGTCATGATCGAACCGATCCAAGTACCGAATGTATGGCACCTCCGTGTTTAGCACACGTTCAGCACAATGACGTCCCTCGAGATCTTGATCCAGTAGAGGGTCGAGGGAGAGTTCCGCCAGCACGACGGTGTGGCGCTAGTGTTGATGATGTTATCGGCACAGAGCTTCGCCTAAGCACTATGCCAATATGACCGAGGTGTTAAACTATGGAGGGGGGGCACCGCACACGGCTAAGGGATTGTTGGTTTTGATTTGGGGTGCCCCCTTTCCCTCGTATATAAAGGAGGGAGGGAGGAGGCCGGCGGCCAGGAGGGGCGCACCTATAGGGGGAGTCCAACTAGGATTCCCAATCCTAGTTGGAGTCCCCTTCCTTTTTCCAAGAGGGAAGAGAGGGAAGGAATAGGAGAGGGAGAAGGAAACAGGGGGGCGCCGCCCCCTCCCTAGTCCAATGCAGACCTGCCATGGGGGAGCGCGCGGCCACCCTGCGGCCCTCCTCTCCTTTCCACTAAATCCCATTAAGGCCCACTACTTCCCCCGGGGGTTTCCGGTAACCTCCCGGTACTCCAAAACATGTCTAACCTCTTCCGAAACCTTTCCGGTGTTCGAACATAGCCTTCCAATATATCAATCTTTATGTCTCGACCATTTCAAGACTCCTCGTCATATTCGTGATCTCATCCGGGACTCCGAACAAACTTAGGTCATCAAATCACATAACTCATAAGACAAATTGTCATCAAACATTAAGCGTGCGGACCCTATGGGTTCGAGAACTATGTAGACATGATCAAGACACATCTCGGATCAATAATCAATAGCGGAACCTGGATGCTCATATTGGCTCCTACATATTCTACGAAGATCTTTATCAGTCAAACCGCATAACAACATACGTTTTTCCCTTTGCCATTGATATGTTACTTACCCGAGATTCGATCGTCGGTATCATCATACCTAGTTCAATATCGTTACCGGCAAGTCTCTTTACTCGTTTCGTAATGCCTCATCCCACAACTAACTCATTAGTTACATTGCTTGTAAGGCTTATAGTGATGAGCATTACCGAGAGGGCCCAGAGATACCTCTCCGATACACGGAGTGACAAATCCTAATCTCGATCTATGCCAACCCAACAAACACCTTCGGAGACACCTGTAGAGCATCTTTATAATCACCCAGTTACATTGCGATGTTTGATAGCACACAAGGTGTTCCTCCGATATTCGGGAGTTGCATAATCTCATAGTCTGAGGAACATGTATAAGTCATGAAGAAAGCAGTAGGAATGAAACTGTAACAATCATAATGCTAAGCTAACGGACGGGTCTTTTCCATCACATCATTCTCCTAATGATGTGATCCCGTTCATCAAATGATGACACATGTCTATGGTTAGGAAACATAACCATCTTTGATCAACGAACTAGTCAAGTAGAGGCATACTAGGGACACTCTGTTTTGTCTATGTATTCACACATGTGCTAAGTTTCCGGTTAATACAATTCTAGCATGAATAATAAACATTTATCATGAAATAAGTAAATAAATAATAACTTCATTATTGCCCTAGGGCATATTTCCAGTGTCTACTATGCAACCTTCTTCTTGTAGACTCTTGTTGGGCCTCTAAGCGCAGAGTTTTGTAGGACAGTTGCAAATTTCCCTCAATTGGATGGCCTAAGGTTTATCAATCCATGGGAGGCGTAGGATGAAGATGGTCTCTCTCAAACAACCCTGCAACCGAATAACGAAGAGTCTCTTGTGTCCCCAACATACCCAATACAATGGTAAATTGTATAGGTGCACTAGTTCGACGAAGAGATGGTGATACAAGTGTAATACGGATGGTAGAAATATATTTCTATAATCTGAATAAATAAAAATAGCATGGTAACTAGTAACAAAAGTGAGCAAAAATAGTATTACAATGCTTGGAAACAAGGCCTAGGGTTCATACTTTCACTAGTGAAAAATCTCTCAACAATGATAACATAATTGCGTCATATAACAATCCTCCATGTGCAACAAATAATCACTCCAAAGTTCATATCGCGTAGAATATAAGATGAAATTGCTTGTAGGGTACGAAGCCACCTCAAAGTTATTCTTTCCGATCAATCCATTGAGCTATTCCTGTAAGTGTCACAAACAGCCCTAGAGTTTGTACTAAAATAACACCACATGACACACATCAATCAAACCCTAATGTCAGCTAGATACTCCAATGTCACCACAAGTATCCATGGGTCAATTATAGGATATGCATCACACAATCTCAGATTCATAATATTCAATCCAACACAAAGAACTTCAAAGAGTGCCCCAAGATTTCTACTGGAGAAACAAGGATGAAACATTCACCAACCTCTACGCATAAATTACCCCAATGTCAGCTCAGGAATCCACAAGTTGTGTGCCAAACCATACATCAAGTGAATCAATAAAACACCTCATTGTCATCACGGGTATCAAGTGTTCTCAGATCCATAAAAGTATTCAATCCAATAATAGTGAAACCTCAAAGGTAACACTCAATTCATCGCAAGAAGATAGAGGGGGAGAAACACCATATGATCCAAATATAGTAACAAAGGGGGTTCGGTGAACTACTTGAAGGAAATATGCCCTAGGGCAATAATGAAGTTATTATTTATTTACTTATTTCATGATTAATGTTTATTATTCATGCTAGAATTGTATTAATCAGAAACTTAGTACATGTGTGAATACATAGAAAAAACATAGTGTCCCTAGTATGCCTCTACTTGACTAGCTCGTTAATCAAAGATGGTTATGTTTCCTAACCATAGACATGTGTTGTCATTTGATGAATGGGATCACATCATTAGGAGAATGATGTGATGGACAAGACCCATCCATTAGCTTAGCATCATGATCGTTACAGTTTCATTGCTAGTGCTTTCTTCATGACTTATACATGTTCATCAGACTATGAGATTATGAAATTCCCGAATACCGGAGGAACACCTTGTGTGCTATCAAACGTCACAACGTAACTGGGTGATTATAAAGATGCTCTACAGGTGTCTCTGAAGGTGTTTGTTGGGTTGGCATAGATTGAGATTAGGATTTGTCACTCCGTGTATAGGAGAGGTATCTCTGGGCACTCTCGGTAATGGTCATCACTATAAGCCTTGCAATACATGTGACTAATGAGTTAGTTGTGGGAGGAAGTATTACGGAACGAGTAAAGAGAATTGCCGGTAACAAGATTGAACTAGGTATGCTGATATCGACGATGGATCTCGGGCAAGTAACATAGCGATGACAAAGGCAACAACGCATGTTGTTATGCGGCTTGACCGATAAAGTTCTTCGTAGAATATGTAGGAGCCAATATGAGTATCTAGGTTCCGCTATTGGTTAATGATCGGAGATGTATCTCGGTCATGTCTACATAGTTCTTGAACTCGTAGGGTCCGCACGCTTAATGTTCGATGACGATTTGTATTATGGGTTATGTGTTTTGATGACCGAAGTTTGTTCGGAGTCCCGGATGAGACCACAGACATGACGAGGAGTCTCGAAATGGTCAAGACATAAAGATTGATATATTGGAAGGCTATTCTCAGACATCACAATGGTTCCGGAGAAGTTCGAGTATTTTCCGGATTACCAGGAGGTTGCCGGAACCCATCAGGGAGTTGTTGGGCCTAAGTGGGCCTTCGTGGGAAGGTGAGGTAGCGGCCAGGATGTGCCCCCCAAGCCCAGTCCAAATTGGACAAGGGGTTGGGGGCGCCCCCCCTCTCCCTTCCTTCCCCCTTCTCCTTTAGGTGGAAACCTTCTAGGACTTGGAGTCCTAGTAGGATTCCCCTTCTCCCGATGCACCTAGCTTGGCCGGCCAGCCTTCCCCTCCCTCCTTTATATACGGGGGCAAGGGGGCACCCTAGAACACACCAAGTTTTGCCTTAGCAGTGTGCGGTGCCCCTTACCACAGTAACACACCTCGATCATATCATAGCAGTGCTTAGGCGAAGCCCTGCGCCGGTAACATCATCATCACCATCGACATGCCGTCGTGCTGACGGAACCCTCATCCTAAATTGGATCAAGAGCATGAGGGACATCATCAAGATGAATATGTGCTGAACGTAGAGGTGCCGTATGTTCGGTACTTGGATCGGTTGGATCGGGAAGACGTTCGACTACATCAACCGCGTTACTAAACGCTTCCGCTTTCGGTCTATGAGGGTACGTGGACACACTCTTCCCTCTCGTTGATATGCATATCCTAGATAGATCTTGCGTGATCGTAGGAAAATTTTGAAATACTACATTCCCCAACAGTGGCATCCGAGCCAGGTCTATGCGTAGATGTTTGATGCATGAGTAGGACACAAAGAGTTCTGGGCGATAATAGTCATACTGCTTACAACCAATGTCTTACTTTGGTTCGGTGGTATTGTTGGATGAAGTGGCCCAGACCAACATTACATGACCATGTTCATGAGACTGGCTCTACCGACGTGCTTTTACACATAGGTGTCTGGCGGTTGTCTGTTTCTCTAACTTTAGTTGAGTCGAGTTTGACTACGGCCAGTCCTTGTTGAAGGTTAAAACAGCACACTTGATGAAAAATCATTGTGTTTTTTATGCGTAGGTAAGAACTATTCCTGCTAGAAGCCCGTAGCAGCCACGTAAAATTTGCAAAAACAAAGTAGAGGACGTCTAACTTGTTTTTGCAGGGCTTGCTGTGATGTGATATGGTCAAGACATGATGTGATATAAATTGTTGTATGATATGATAATGTTTTGTAACAGAGTTATCGGCAACTGGCAGGAGCCATATGGTTGTCGCTTTATTGTATGCAATGCAATCGCCATGTAATTGTTTTTCTTTATCACTAAGTGGTAGCGATAGTCGTAGAAGCAATAGTTGACAAGACGACAACTATGCTACGATGGAGATCAAGGTGTCGCACCGGTGACGCTCGAGATCACGACGATGCTTCGGTGATGGAGATCATGAGCACAAGATGATGATGGCCATATCATGTCACAAATTATAATTGCATGTGATGTTTATCTTTTATGCATCTTATTTTTCTTAGTACGGCGGTAGCATTATAAGATGACCCCTTATTAAATTTCAAGCTATAAGTGTTCTCCCTGAGTATGAACCATTGCTATAGTTCGTCGTGCCGAGACACAACGTGATGATCGGGTGTGATAAGCTCTACATTCACATACAATGGGTGCATGCCAGTTTTGCACACACAGAATACTTGGGTTAAACTTGACGAGCCTAGCATATGCAGATATGGCCTCGGAACACTGAGACCGAAAGGTCGAACATGAATCATATAGTAGATATGATCAACATAGTGATGTTCACCATTGAAAACTACTCCATCTCACGTGATGATCATGCATGGTTTAGTTGATTTGGATCACATGATCATTTAGATGACTGGAGGGATGTCTATCTAAGTGGGAGTACTTAAGTAATATGATTAATTGAACTTTAATTTATCATGAACTTAGTCCTGATAGTTATTTTGCAATTCTATGTTATTATAGATCAATGGCCCGTGCTACCGTTCCTTTGAATATTAGTGCATTCCTAGAGAAAGTTAAGTTGAAAGATGATGGTAGCAATTACACGGACTGGGTCCGTAACTTGAGGATTATCCTTATTACCGCACAAAAGAATTATGTCCTGGAAGCACCACTAGGTGCTAGGCCTGCTGCAGATGCTACTGATGGCGTTAAGAAGTTCTGGCAGAGCAAAGCTGATGACTACTCAATAGTTCAGTGTGCCATGGTTTATGGCTTAGAATCAGGACTTCAGAGATGTTTTGAACGTCATGGAGCATTGAGATGTTCCAAGAATTTAAGTTAATATTTCAAGCAAATGCCCAAGTTGAGAGATATGGAGTCTCCAACAAGTTCTATAGTTGCAAAATGGAGGAGAATAGTTCTGTCAGTGAACAGATACTCAGAATGTCTGGGTATCATAACCACTTGACTCAGCTTGGGGTTAATCTTCCTGATGATAGTATCATTGAAAGAGTTCTTCAATCACTACCACCAAGCTACAAAGGTTTCGTGATGAACTATAATATGCAAGGGATGAACAAGACAATTCCCGAGCTCTTCACAATGCTAAAGGTTGCGGAGGTAGAAATCAAAAAGGAGCATCAAGTGTTGATGGTTAACAAGACCACTAGTTTCAAGAAAAGGGCAAGGGAAGAAGGGGAACTTCAATAAGAACGTCAAGAAAGTTGCTGCTCAGGAGAAGAAACCCAAGTCTGGACCTAGGCCTGAAACTGAGTGCTTCTACTGCAAAGGGACTGGTCATTGGAAGTGGAACTGCTCCAAGTATTTGGCGGAAAAGAAGGATGGCAGAGTGAAAGTTCTATTTGATATACATGTTATTGATGTGGACCTTACTAATGCTCGTAGTAGAGCCTGGGTATTTGATAATGGTTCTGTTGCTCATATTTGCAACTCGAAAGGGGCTACGGATTAACCGAAGATTGGCTAAGGACGAGGTGACGATGCGCGTGGGAAGGTTCCAAGGTCGATGTGATCGCTGTCTGCACGCTACCTCTACATCTACCTTTGGGATTAGTGTTAGACCTGAATAATTGTTATTTGGTGCCAGCGTTGAGCATGAACATTATATCTTGATCTTGTTCGATGTGAGACTGTTATTCATTTAAATTAGAGAATAATGGTTGTTCTATTTATATGAGTAATATCTTTTATGGTCATGCACCCTTGCTGAGTGGTCTATTTTTGTTGAATCTCGATTGAGGTGATACACATGTTCATAATATTGAAGCCAAAAGATGCAAAGTTGATAACGATAGTGCAACTTATTTGTTGTACTGCTGTTTAGGTCATAATGGTGTAAAGCACATGAAGAAACTCCATGCTGATGGGCTTTCGGAATCACTTGATTATGAATCACTTGGTGCTTGCGAACCATGCCTCATGGGCAAGATGACTAAAACTCCGTTCTCCGGAACAATGGAACGAGCTAATGACTTATTGGAAATAATACATACTGATGTATGCGGTCCAATGAGTGTTGAGGCTCGTGGCGGGTATCATTTTTTCTTACCTACACAGATGATTTGAGCATATATGGTTATATCTACTTAATGAAGCATAAGTCTGAAACATTTGAAAAGTTCAAAGAATTTCAGAGTGAAGTGGAAAATCATCATAACAAGAAAATAAAGTTTCTATGATCTGATCGTGGAGGAGAATATTTGAGTTACGAGTTTGGTTTTTATTTGAAACTATGTGGAATAGTTTCGCAACTCACGCCACCTGGAACACCATAGCGTAATGGTGTGTCTGAACGTCGTAACCGTACTTTATTGGATATGGTGCGATCTATGATGTCTCTTACTGATTTACCGCTATCGTTTTGGGGATATGCTTTACAGACGACTGCATTCACTTTAAATAGGGCACCATCGAAATCCATTGAGATGACGCCTTATGAACTATGGTTTGGCAAGAAACCAAAGTTGTCGTTTCTTAAAGTTTGGGGCTGCGATGCTTATGTGAAGAAGCTTCAATCTGATAAGCTCGAACCCAAATCAAAGAAGTGCGTCTTCATAGGATACCCAAAGGAAACTGTTGGGTACACCTTCTATCACAGATCCGAAGGCAAAATATTTGTTGCTAAAAATGGATCATTTTTAGAGAAGGAGTTTCTCTCAAAAGAAGTGAGTGGGAGGAAAGTAGAACTTGATGAGGTAATTGTACCTTCTCCCTTATTGTAAAGTAGTTCATCACAGAAATCAGTTCCCGTGATTCCTACACCAATTAGTGAGGAAGCTAATGATGATGATCTGAAGCTTCAGATCAAGTTACTATCGAACCACGTAGGTCTTCCAGAGTGCGATCCACACCAGAGTGGTACGGTAATCCTGTTCTAGAAGTCATGTTACTAGACCATGATGAACCTACAAACTATGAGGAAGCGACGATGAGCCCATATTCCACGAAATGGCTTGAGGCCATGAAATCTGAGATGGGATCCATGTATGAGAACAAAGTGTGGACTTTGGTGGATTTTCCCGATAATCAGCAAGCCATAGAAAATAAATGGATCTTCAAGAAGAAGACAAACGCTGACAGTAATGTTACTGTCTACAAAGCTCGACTTGTTGCGAAAGGTTTTCGACAAGTTCAAGGAGTTGACGACGATGAGACTTTCTCACCCATAGCGATGCTTAAGTCTATCTAAATCATGTTAGCAATTGCCGCATTTTATGATCATGAAATATGGCAAATGGATGTCAAAAATGCATTCATGAATGGATTTCTAGAAGAAGAGTTGTATATGATGCAACCAGAAGGTTTTGTCGATCCAAAGTGTGCTAACAAAGTGTGCAAGCTCCAGCGATCCATTTATGGACTGGTGCAAGCCTCTCGGAGTTGGGGTAGTTTTGATAGTGTGATTAAAGCATATGGTTTTATACAGACTTTTGGAGAAGCCTATATTTACAAGAAAGTGAGTGGGAGGTCTGTAGCATTTCTAATATTATATGTGGATGACATATTGTTGATTGGAAATGATATAGAATTTCTGGATAGCATAAAGGGATACTTGAATAAGAGTTTTTCAATGAAACACCTCGGTGAAGCTGCTTACATATTGGGCATCAAGATCTATAGAGATATATCAAGATGCTTAATTGGACTTTCACAAAGCACATACCTTGATAAAGTTTTGAAGAAGTTCAAAATGGATCAGTCAAAGAAAGGGTTCTTGCCTGCATTACAAGGTGTGAAGTTGAGTTAGACTCAATGCCCGACAACTGTAGAAGATAGAGAGAAAATGAAAGTCATTCCCTATGCTTCAGCCATAGGTTCTATCATGTATGCAATGATGTGTACCAGACCTGATGTGTGCCTTGCTATAAGTATAGCAGGGAGGTACAAAAGTAATCCAGAGTGGAGCACTAGGCAGCGGTCAAGAACATCCTGAAATACCTGAAAAGGATTAAGGATATGTTTCTCATTTATGGAGGTGACAAAGAGCTCGTCGTTAATGATTACGTCGATGCAAGCTTTGTTACTGATCCAGATGACTCTAAATTGCAAACCAGATACATATTTTTATTGAATGGTCAAGCTGTCAGTTGGTGCAGCTCCAAGCAGAGCGTCGTGGCGGGATCTACGCATGAAGCGGAGTACAAACCTGCTTCAGAAGTAGAAAATGTAGTGCATCGGGTCCAATGAAAATATTTTGTGACAATACTGGTGCAATTGCCTTGGCGAAGGAATCCAGATTTCAGAAGAGAACCAAACACATCAAGAGACGCGTCAATTTCATCCGGCATAAGGTCGCGAAGGGAGACACAGAGATTTGCAAAATACATACGGATCTGAATGTTGCAGACCCGTCGACTAAGCCTCTTCCACGAGCAAAACATGATCAACACCAAGACTCCATGGGTGTTAGAATCGTTACTTTGTAATCTAGATTATTGACTCGAGTGCAAGTGGGAGACTGAAGGAAATATGACCTAGTGGCAATAATAAAGTTATTATTTATTCCTTATTTCATGATAAATGTTTATTATTCTTGCTAGAATTGTATTAACTGGAAACTTAGTACATGTGTGAATACATAGACAAAACACAGTGTCCCTAGTATGCCTCTACTTGACTAGCTCGTTAATCAAAGATGGTCATGTTTCCTAACCATAGACATGTTTTGTCATTTCATGAACATGATCACATCATTAGGAGAATGATGTGATGGACAAGACCCAGCCGTTAGCTTAGCATTATGATCATTACAGTTTCATTGCTACTGCTTTCTTCATGACTTATACATGTTCCTCAAACTATGAGATTATGCAATTCCCGAATACCGGAGGAACACCTTGTGTGCTATCAAACAACACAACATAACTGGGTGATTATAAATCTGCTCTACAGGTGTCTCCGAAGGTGCTTGTTTGGTTGGCATAGATCGAGATTAGGATTTGTCACTCCTCCATTGGAGAGGTATCTCTGGGCCCTCTCGGTAATGCTAAACACTATAAGCCTTGCAAGCAATGTGATTAATGAGTTAGTTGTGGGATGAAGTATTACAGAACGAGTAAAGAGACTTGTCGGTAATGAGATTGAACTAGGTATGATGATACCGACGATCGAATCTCGGGCAAGTAACATACCGATGACAAAGGGAACAACGTATGTTGTTATGCGGTTTGACCGAAAAAGATCTTTTGTAGAATATGCAGGAGCCAATATGAGCATCCAGGTTCCGCTATTGGTTATTGATCGAAGATGTGTCTCGGTCATGTCTACATAGTTCTCGAACCCGTAGGGTCCACACGCTTAACGTTCGATGACGATTTGTATTATGAGTTATGTGTTTTGATGACCGAAGTTTGTTCGGAGTCCCGGATGAGATCACAGACGTGACGAGGAGTCTTGAAATGGTCAAGATATAAAGATTGATATATTGGAAGGCTATATTCGGACATCGGAATGGTTCCGGAGAAGTTCGGGTATTTTCCGGAGTACCGGGAGGTTACCGGAACCCCCTGGGGAGTTGTTGGGCCTTAGTGGGCCTTAGTGGGAAGGAGAGGCAGCAGCCAGGAGGCGGCGTGTGCCCCCCATACCAGTCCGAATTGGACAAGGGGTTGGGGGTGCGGCCCCCCTCTCCCTTCCTTCCCCCTTCTCCTTTAGGTGGAAACCTTCTAGGACTTGGAGTCCTAGTAGGATTCCCCTTGTCCCGATGCGCCTAGCTTGGCCGGCCAGCCTTCCCCTCCCTCGTTTATATATGGGGGCAAGGGGGCACCCTAGAACACACCAAGTTTTGCCTTAGCCGTGTGCGGTGCCTCCTACCACAGTAACACACCTCGATCATATCGTCGTGGTGCTTAGGCGAAGCCCTGTGTCGGTGTCAAAACCGGCGGATCTCGGGTAGGGGGTCCCGAACGGTGCGTCTAAGGCTAATGGTAATAGGAGACTGGGGACACGATGTTTACACAAGTTCGGGCCCTCTCGATGGAGGTAATACCCTACTTCCTGCTTGATTGATCTTGATGATATGAGTATTACAAGAATTGATCTACCACGAGATCAGAGAGGCTAAAGCCTAGAAGCTAGCCTATGGTATGATTGTTGATATATGTCCTATGGACTAAACCCCCCGGTTTATATAGACACTGGAGGGGGCTAGGGTTACACAGAGTCGGTTTACAGAGAAGGAGATCTACATCCGAATCGCCAAGCTTGTCTTCCACGCCAAGGAGAGTCCCATCCGGACACGGGACGAAGTCTTCTGTCTTGTATCTTCATAGTCCAACAGTCCGGCCAAAGTATATAGTCCGGCAGTCCGGATACCCCCTTATCCAGGACTCCCTCAGTAGCCCCTGAACCAAGCATCAATGACGATGAGTCCGGTGCGTAGATTGTCTTCGGCATTGCGAGGCAGGTTCCATCTCCGAATACTCCAAGATAAATTCCGAACACAAGGACTGTGTCCGGCTCTGCAAGATAACATTCCATATACCACCCTAGAGAGAATAATAATAATCCACAAATCTAATCTGCTGACAATTCTTTGAAAAGTGACATCACGCCATGGTCCGGTTTTTATTCGAACCGTTTTCTACAACCTGCTTCCGCACATATCGCGAGGCGTTTTTCTTTGGCACCTCTTGTCAAAGCAGAGATCGTGTCCCCTTATCACGACATGTCCATCAATGCGGGTATGGGTAACCCAACCAGCACCAGTAATCGAGGCGCCTGGAAAAATAAGAGATTTTGAGAGGCAAGTGGGTAGGCGCACATTCACATCGCCTTTATAAAGGGGCAGAAACCTCCCATTTTCACCCACGCCTTCTTCTTCCTTCGCTCATCCGTTCTCGCACCCTCGAGCTCCAGCGCCCAAGTTCTCACCTTCTCCGTAAGACCGCAGCATGTCCGGAGCGGGAGGCAAGTGGATGGCCTCCTCTGTCACAGAGGAGAACATTACCAAGCTTCGGGAAGCCGGATACCTGGCCGCAAATATCGCGCACATGCTTCCAACAGAGGGACATATTACCCCTACACCGAAGTCTCGGGAGAGAGTGGTATTTCTCCCTCATTTCATCCATTGACTAGGGTTTCCACTCCACCCTTTCGTCCGCGGGATCATGTACTACTACGGGCTAGATTTTCACGATCTGGCTCCGAATTTCGTCCTCAACATCTCAGCATTCATCGTCGTGTCCGAGGCCTTCCTCCGCATCAAGCCTCACTTCGGCCCGTGGATGAAAATCTTCTGCGTGAAGCCGAAGATCGTGAGCAGCCAACAGGCGGAGTGCGGAGGTGCCATGGTGGGCAAAATGCCCAATGTCATATGGCTCGATGGCTCCTTCGTGTAGTCCATAAAGGGGTGGCAATCAGGGTGGTTCTACATCACCGAGCCGCGCGACGCCAACTGGGTGGCGTCCCCCAAATTCAGATCCGGAATCCCTACACGGCTCACCTCCTGGGAGAAGAAGGGCCTGGCCTGGGCGAACCCACAGAGCTAGCCGGACTCGAGACCTGCCTCAGAAGTATGAGGGACAAGAAGATCAAGCTTGTCAACGTGGTCCAGGTTATGCTCATTCGTCGGATTCTCCCGTGTCAAAGATAGGCGTTTGATATGTGGGAGTTCGACCCAGCCGAACACCAAATGCTGCTAGAGCTCTTCGACACAACGCACAAAGAAATCTGGAAGGTTCTGTTCAAGACTGGTGAAGTCCCTCCTGCCCTTTCTGAGGACCAGGGGCTCAGCGCAACGCACCTTGCCAATCCGGTAAGTCCCTTGACTATTTACGAGACGTTCCCTTAGTACTTTCAGGGGAGGATTTTTAAGTCACCTTGCTGACCGAACAGGAGTGAGTGGAGACGGCGCAGCGGATTGACTGTCCGGCTCCACTGCCAGGGGACCCCAGTAAGCGCACTCCTGGCGGAGATGCTGGTTCCGGTGCCTTACAAGGTGTCGGAGAAAAAGGCCGAAAAGAAGGCCACGGGGACCCGAAGGGGTCTTCGGCACGAGGCCGCACTCGACGCCTCGCCAGAAGAGGACGAGGTGCACTTCTCCCACGAAGGGGAGGAGAGGAAGAAGAAGAAGAAGGCCGCCTCAACTAAGGGGGCCGAAGGGTCCAAGAAGGCGGCCACGGGGACCAGAAAAGGTCACCAGCGCAGGGCCGTGATAGAGTTGTCATCTGAAAACGACGAGGAAGATTCTCCCCCCGAAGACGGGGGAGAACATGAAGAAATGCCTCCTCCCCGCACTAGGGAGGAGAAGAAAAGGAAGTCCGCCCCGTCGGGGGAGGCCGGGATGCCGAAGAAGGGCAAGGCGTCCCTTCCAGATCAATCCACTACCGCCGCTTTTAGTGACGAGGAGTGGCTGCCCAGGGGCAAACCCCGGGCGAGGTCGTAAGTATCCGCATTCCATAATATTTTTCATACGACTTTCGACCTCATGGTTTATAATGATGCCGACCACGTATATGCAGTCCGGCCGGGTCCCATCTCGAGGAATCCTCTTCGGAGGAGTCTCTTAATGAGTTGGAGATGAATTCGCTCCCGACGGCGACCTCTCCACGACCCGTGGATGACACCGAGGTGTTTTCCCGGAGGATGCCAGAGCAGGAGGCAACGGTTCCGGAGAAGCCCCAAGGCAAAATCTCGGGCGCCGGACACATGGGGGATGAGAACCCCATGGATTATGCTGACAGGAGCCATAGCAAGTTTGGCTCTCAGCCGGTTAGTGCGCCAGAGCCTACAAAGGTTCCGGATTCCGGTAAGTAGTCCCTCGGGAAGGAGGGCAAGCCGGCCGTGCCGATGACCTCCGCCCAGCCGAAGGCACCGGATAATTTGTTGGAAGTGCTTCGAGGCGCTTCCATCGAGGATGAACACTGTACACTTATGGGTACGGTGATTGAGAAGGTTCGGTCCGCCAAGAGCGGATTGACCGAAGCCTGCACCAGCTCGCTAACAGGCTTTGAGGTAAAGAAAGTGTGAGGAAATATCACCCAATAGATAGTATCCCCTGATGCTCTGGTTGGTGTTTAGAAAGAAAAGCTAATCAGAGGGTCAACTAAAAAACAGCAGGAAGCTAATAGTATTTGTCTGTATGAATCAAATAGGCACTGCTGCTGACTGCCGCTGCATGCACGGCCGAGGTTGCCGGACTCAAGCACGAACTGGGGCATGCCGAAGAAGAGCTCGGCCTCGTGAAGAAGCAGCTCGAGGCGAACAAAGGTGAGAAAAAACCCCATCCATATGTCGTATAGAGGATAAAAAGTTGGTGATGCTAAGAAAAAGCATCATGCCTTTTGATAAGGACCGCGATCGAAGTGGCGGCCCTGAAGGAAGCGTTGTCCGCGGCCGAAGCCAAGGCGGATACTGAGCGCACCGAGCGAGAGAAGCAAGATGCTCGGGTGGGAGAGGTACAACAGGAGCTCCAGGAGCTGGGACAGAAGTTCGGCTCCCTGGAGCATGACTACAAGACGCAAGCGTCTGAGCTTGCAAAGGCCCTCCAGAGTGCGGCCGACGCCAATGCCGAAGCCCAAAAGGCCCTTCAGGAAATCCAGGCGGCCAAGAAGATAGCGGAGGGTAAGGCATTCTTTATGCAAAGCAAGCATGTGGAGGAGTCATTTCTTTTACTTACACGAATCCGGAGCTCTCCGGGGGCATTCGCAGATCTGCCATGCAGAATTTTGGATGCTGCGGAGTTCTATCGCACTGAAGAGGGGAGCTCTACGAAGAAGCTGTTCTGGTCCCAATATACTGGGGCCGAACACCCGATGCCTCTGAGGGACCAACTGAAGCAGCTGGTCAAACTCCACAAAGCGGCCGAACAGGCCATGGGGGACCTCATAGTTCGGATGTGGCCTGGCGAGCCCCTGCCCGGCAGCTACTTTGGCCTGGTGAAGCGGATGGTGCATGCCTATCCATGGCTAGAAGTTATCAAGCAATCCGCATGTATTGAAGGTGCCCGACGGGCCTTTGCCCGTGCGAAGGTACATTGGGGCAAGCTGGACGCTGAGAAGCTCGTGAAGGATGGACCCCTGGAGCGCAAGGAGCATCGCTGCCCCAAGAAATATTATGATGGCGTTATGAAAGGTGCTCGTCTTGTGGCGAATGAATGTCCTAAGAACATAGTTTTTGAGTGAATGTAGTCATGTCGTATGTGTAATATGAGAACGGGTTTATTTGTGCTATGCAAAACTTTGTTTGATTTAAAATATTACCTTCTCTGCGGTCGTTTACCAAAATCTGAAAGTAGGCCAGTCGTCGGCTTCCACCCCCTTGTAACTAGTACTGGGGTGTTCGTGGAGACCCAAACACACTTTATCCAAAGTTTTGGTCCTTTAAGGAGGTGTTTGGCGCAGCGAACAAGGCAATCAGACTATTTGGCTTTATAACTCTCACTTGACCATAGAAGTCTACAATTTTAAATTTCGGTGAAGCCCCTAGTATTCGGAAAGCCGAACCGGGGCATTATACACGCCTAAATCGGACAAAGACGATTGCTCGCCTTAAGCGGAAAAAAATCTTTAGGGATTTTGGTACCTCGTGAACAGCGACCAGCTCTCGCCACATCATGACGATCAATTTTCGGCTTTCTCTACTGAGGTGCTCGTCGGAAGAACCGGGACACAATCGCAGTAGTTCTCCCTGCGCTACCTTAGCCGATATAACAGAACGTAAGGTACCAAAACAAGGGAGCCGGGCTAACCCAACTATTGACCCAAGACATGATTCGGAGCTGATGCATATAATGCTATAAGTTCGGGGTGCCGCACTGTTGAAAGTGTTCAGACTTTCCTTGCCATAGTATGGGGGCCGATAAGAAGCCCCTGGCAAACTGACCGTACCAAAACGTACGGATGCAATATTGAATAAATATTCAACAGAAAATATGAGGATAGTAATAAGAAGCTAACGCTACGTACTACTTCCAATTTATTTGGACAATAAAGTAAGACGTAGGTGTACAATTGATGCATTAAGCATAAAAAATAGGACTATTTGACATGTCCTATCCAAGGGCAGGCTACATGCGGGTATGTAAGGACAGGTATAACAATCATTGGAGAAGACCACCTGAGTATTCCCTTGTGTGCAAAAGCCTCTTGCCTCCTTGGTGCCCCCTCCATAATGAGTCTGGTTATCCGATCTCTTCTGAAGGGGCTGCCCGAAAGTGGGCTGAAAATGAAAAAAAGAAAAAAAAGGTATGCGGGCCTCCTGGCGGCTGAACCGCACTCTGGCCGCATTGTCATCTCACCTCCACCTATGCCCATGGTATTTTGAGCACGTAATTGTGCACGCGTGGTACGAACGCTACTTGAATGGGGCTGGGGTGGAGGCCGGATTGCTAATCGAGCTCCTAGCGTGCCTGACTGTCCTATTGTGGGGTACTCTCGACTCGCTTGACGGTGTTCGGAGATGTCGTTGCCGGATTGGCTGTTTGTCAAAGGAGGCTGCTCTGTACTTCTGCTGCGAGGGCCGCAGCGTGTTCTCTTGTACGGAGGGAGCGGTCCATATTTCCATTAACTGTTATGACCCCGCGAGGTCCTGGCATCTTGAGCTTGAGGTATGCATAGTGCGGTACCGCGTTGAACGAGCGAACGCGGTTCGTCCAAGTAGTGCGTGATAGCCACAACGAAAAGGGACGATTCGAAGATTAACTCGCTTAAGAAGTTATCCCGAGATCCGAAGACCACTTCCAGTGTTATCGAGCCCGTGCATCGGGCCTCTACCCCTGGAATTACACCTTTGAAGGTGGTTTTGGTGGGTTTGATCCGTGATGGATCGATGCCCATTTTGCACACTGTATCCTAATAGAGCAGGTTCAGGCTGCTGCCACCGTCCATGAGGACTCGCATGAGGTGGAATTCGTCGATGATTGGGTCAAGGACCAATGCGGCTGAGCCGCCGTGATGGATGCTGGTGGGATGGTCCCTACGATCAAAGGGGATCGGGAAGGATGACCATGGGTTGAATTTTGGGGTGACGGGCTCCATTGCATAGACGTCCCTAAGTGCACGCTTTCACTCCCGCTTGGGGATGTGAGTAGCATAAATCATATTCACCGTTTTGACCTGGGAGGGAAATTTCTTCTGCCCTCCAGTGTTCGGACGCCAGGGCTCCTTGTCATGGTCGCTGTGCAGCCCCTTGTCCTTGTTCTCGGCATTTATCTTGTCGACTTGTTTGAACACCCAACAATCTCTATTAGTGTGATTGGCTGGTTTGTTGGGGGTGTCGTGGATCTGCACGAGCGGTCGAGTATGCGGTCCAGACTGGACGATCCCGGATTGTTTCTTTTGAACGACTTCTTCCGCTGACCAGATTTGGAGTTGCTGGGCATTGACTGCCATATCCTCCGTATTGTCTCCATTATTTCGACGCTTGTGTCTGTTGCGTCATGGCTTTCCGTTACTGTCACGGATGTCTGAAGTACTGGGGTTTCAAGGTGCGGTGTTGCTGCGAGCCAGCCAACTGTCCTCACGCGCGCAAAAGTGGGTCATTAGTGTCGTGAGGGCCACCATGGTCTTCGGTTTTTCTGGGCCGAGGTGTCGGGCAAGCCACTCGTCACGGATATTAAGCTTAAAGGCCTCTAGGGCCTCAGCGTTCGGACAGTCGACAATTTGGTTCTTTTTAGTGAGAAACTGAGTCCAGAATTTCCTGGCTGACTCTTCGGGCTGTTGGGTAATGTGACTTAAGTCATCAGCATCCGGTGGTCGCACATAGGTGCCCTGGAAGTTATCGAGGAATGCGTCCTCAAGATTTTCCCAACTGCCAATGGAGTTTGCTGGCAGGCTATTCAACCAGTGTCTAGCTGGCCCTTTAAGCTTTAGTGGGAGATACTTGATGGCTTGTAGGTCATCACCGCAGGCCATGTGAATGTGGAGAAGAAAATCCTTGATCCACACCACGGGTTCTGTTGTGCCATCATATGACTCGATGTTGACGAGTTTTAACCCTTCTGGGAATTCATGTTCCATTACTCCATTAGTGAAGCAGAGGGGGTGTGCGGCGCCTCTATGCCGGGCTATGTCGCGGCGTATTCCGATTGGGTCTAGTCGGTAATGTCCGGCCTGGCCGGATTTATCAGCATTGTATCCGGCATGACAATCGGTGTCATGAGCTGTGGCGCGCCCCCGTGATCCGTAGATCGATCTTGGTTGTCCTGCATTGTTTTCCAATATGTCTCGCAGGTCCTGCGTATTCCCCCAGGCCGTGGTGAACCGGCATGGGGGTGCGGGCTGGTGTCCGACCTGAAATGTCATTTTATCCCGGCCGCGTGGTGGCCGGTCAGCCTCGTCTTGTGCTGGAAGTTCAGGCTCTTCGGCCTCTTCGTCTAACGGTTTATGTTTTGGGTATCCCCTGCTTGGGGGCTCGAGTCCGTATTCCTCGGCCGCTAGGACTTCGGTCCATCTGTCTGCGAGCAGCTCTTGGTCAGCTTGGAGCTGCTGCTGCTTCTTCTTCAGGCTTCGTGCATTGGCTATAAGCCTGCGCTTGAAGCGCTCCTGCTCTATGGGATCCTATGGTACGCCGAATTCGTCGTCACCGAGGCTCACCTCGTCTTCGGAGGGAGGCATATAGTTATCATCCTCCAAGTATCCGTCTGTCGCCTGTTCATCTGGGCTAGCTAGCCCATGTTCCTGTTCAGCTTGCTCGAAGGTGGGTTGATCAGGATCGTATTCCTCTTCGACACCATCTAGATTTTCTTCTCCAGTGCCGGTATTGCTGTGGCGAGGCTTGGAGCGGCGCCGATGACGCCGGTGTTTTGCTTTCTTCCCCGAGGGGTTATCTTCCGTTGCCTCATTGCCATTGGTTTCTTTGGGAGTATCCACCATGTATATGTCATATGAAGAGGTGGCAGTCCAGTGCCCTGTGGGCAGTGGTTCCTGTTCTTCTCCTGCATCGTCGTCTATACCGTCGATGTCTTCGGAGTCGAAGTTAAGCACGTCGGTCAAGTTATCGACCGTGGCTATTACGTGGGTGGTGGGTGGGAAACGAATTTCTTTGTCGCCAGCTTCCCACTCGAGCCGGACATAGTTCGGCCAGGAGTCTCCTGACAAAGAGAGAGACCTTAAAGAATCTAGCACGTCTCCGAAGGGTGAGTGCTGAAAGGTATCCGCGTCGGTGAACTCCATGACTGGAGCCCAGTTAGATTCAATGGGCACGAGTGCGCGCGGTCCGGAACACACTGCCGGAGATGAGTCCGGGGGTCCGGAGACACAGATCCTTTTAGGAGAGGAGTCTGTGTTTGGCTCCAACACCGAGGAGTGTGCGGCCTCCGGGGCGGGGTCCATCCACCGGTCCTTGGAAGGCACGACTCGCTCTGGAGCAAAGTCTAGAGCGGTAGTAGGTGCGATGTTCTGAATACTGTCCTACTGCCAATCTAGGTCGTGCACGTCGTGATTGTTCGGCGCTCCTGACACAGGTCCGAATCCGTCAAAGATCAAGTCTCCGCGGATGTCGGTGGTGTCGTTTAGGTTTCCAAACCTGACCTGATGGCCGGGGGCGTAGCTATCGATCTGCTCCAGATGGCCAAGTGAATTGGCCCGCAGTGCAAAGCCGCCGAACACGAAGATCTGTCCAGGGAGAAAAGTCTCGCCAAGGACAGCGTGGCTGAAGGATGGAGGAGCCATCTAGCCTTGTGGCGATGACACAGAGGAACTCTCAATGAAAGCACCAATGTCGGTGTCAAAACCGGCGGATCTTGGGTAGGGGGTCCTGAACTGTGCGTCTAAGGCTAATGGTAACAGGTGACTGGGGACACAATGTTTACCCAGGTTCGGGCCCTCTCGATGGAGGTAATACCCTACTTCCTGCTTGATTGATTTTGATGATAGGAGTATTACAAGAGTTGATCTACCATGAGATCAGACAGGCTAAACCCTAGAAGTTAGCCTATGGTATGATTGTTGATATATGTTCTACGGACTAAACCCTCCGGTTTATATAGACACCGGAGGGGGCTAGGGTTACACATAGTCGTTTTACAGAGAAGGAGATCTACCTCCAAATCGCCAAGCTTACCTTCCATGCCAAGGAGAGTCCCATCCTGACATGGGACGAAGTCTTCTGTATTGTATCTTCATAGTCCAACAGTCCGGCCAAAGTATATAGTCCGGCAGTCCGGATACCCCCTTATCCAGGACTCCCTCACCCTGCGCCGGTAACATCATCATCACCGTCGTCCCGCCATCGTGCTGAAGGAACTCACCCTCGTCCTCAACTGGATCAAAATCACGAGGGACATCATCGAGATGAACGTGTGCTGAACGCAGAGGTGCCGTACGTTCAGTACTTGGATCGATTGGATCGCGAAGACGTTCGACTACATCAACCGCGTTACTAAACGCTTCCACTTTCGGTCTATGAGGGTACGTGGACACACTCTCCCCTCTTGTTGCTATGCATATCCTAGATTGATATATTGGAAGGCTATATTCAGACATCGTAATGGTTCCGGAGAAGTTCGGGTATTTTCCAAAGTACCGGGAGGTTACCGGAACCCCCCGGGGAGTTGTTGGGCCTTAGTGGGCCTTAGTGGGAAGGAGAGGCTGCGGACAGGAGCTGGCGCCCCCCCCAAGCCCAGTCTGAATTGGACAAGGGGTTGGGGTCACGACCCCCCCTCTCCCTTCCTTCCCCCTTCTCCTTTAGGTGGAAACCTACTAGGACTTGGAGTCCTAGTAGGATTCCCCTTCTCCCGACGCGCCTAGCTTAGCCGGCCAGCCTCCCCCTCCCTCCATTATATACGGGGGAAGGTGCACCCTAGAACACACCAAGTTTTGCCTTAGCCATGTGCGGAGCCGCCTTCCACAGTAACACACCTCAATCATATAGCTGTAGTGCTTAGGCGAAGCCCTGCGCAGGTAACATCATCATCACCGTCGACATGCCATCATGCTGACCGAACTCACCTTCGCCCTCAACTGGATCAAGAGCAAGAGGGACGTCATCGAGCTGAACGTGTGCTCAGCGCGGAGGTGCCGTACGTTCGGTACTTGGATCGGTTGGATCGCGAAGACGTTCGACTACATCAACCGCATTACTAAACGCTTCCGCTTTCTGTCTATGAGGGTACATGGAAACACTCTCCCCTCTCGTTGCTATGCATCTCCTAGATAGATGTTGCATGATCGTAGGAAATGTTTGAAATAGTATGTTCCCCAACACTACTCCATCCTAGTCATGGTGACCGCCGGGATGATGAAGATGGCCTCCGGTGATGATTTCCCCCTCGGGCAGGGTGCCAGATCAGGGTCTCGAGAGGTTTTTCATGGATACAGAGGCTTGGGGCGGAAGAACTTCCAATCTAGGTTTCTTTCTGCGGGTTTCATGATTTATAGGAGTTTTTGGCGTCGGTTTCACGTCAGGGGGATTCCCAAGGGACACACAAGCCAGGGAGGGGCACCCTAGGGGGCGCCTTCCACCCTAGTGGCTCCCTCAGGACTCCTCTAGCCCAACTCCGATGCTTTGTGGGCTTCTTTTGGTCCATAAAAAATCACCAAAAATTTTCAGCTCGTTTGGACTCCCTCTGATATTCCTTTCCTGTAAAACTCAAAAACAAGGAAAAACAGAAACTAGCACTGGCTCTAGGTTAATTGGATAGTCCCAAAAAAATATATAAAATAGTATATTAATGCATATAAAACATCCAAAACAGATAATATAATAGCATCAAACAATAAAAAATTATAGATACATTGGAGATGTATCAAGCATCCCGAAGCTTAATTCCTGCTCGCCCTCAAGTAGGTAAATGATAAAAACAATTTTTCGATGTGTAATGCTACCTAACATATTTATCAATGCAATCTCTTTTATTTGGCATGAATATTCAGATCCATACGATTCAAAACAAAAGTTCATTGACACAAAAACAATAATACTTCAAGCATCCTAGAAAGCAAATCATTAAGATTGATAAATAACATGGCTAAAGAAAGTTGCCCCTACAAAATCATATGGTGTCGTTATGCTCCCTCTTCTCAGCACAAAGTATAAATCATGCCCACCCCGGTGTTAGCCAAGCAATTGTTTCATACTTTTTAATGCGCTTCAGCCTTTTCAACTCTTCACGCAATACATGAGCATGAGCCATGGAGATAGCACTATCGGTGGAATAGAAGGTGGTAGTAGACAAAATAAGGGAGAACAACTAGGCAAATCAATGAACTATGGAGATGTTCATCAATTGATATCAATGTGAGTGAGTAGGGATTGCCATGTAATGGATGCACTAGAGCTATAAGTGTATGAAATCTCAAAAGAAAACTAGTGGGTGTGCATCAACTTGCTTGCTCATGAAGACCATGTGCATTTGAGGAAGCCCATCGTTGGAATATACAAGCCAAGTTCTATAATGAAAAATTCCCACTGGTAATATATGAAAGTAACAAAATAGGAGACTCTCCATCATGAAGAACATGGTGCTACTTTGAAGCACAAGTGTGGAAAATGATAGTGACATTGTCCCTTGTCTCTTTTTCTCTCACTTTTATTTATTTATTCTCCTTTCTCTTTTCTGGAGACTCTTTTCTCTTTTTTTCCTTTTTGGGCACTTTGGCCTCTTTTATTTGGGCTCTTTTTTGGCCTCTTTTATTTATAACCTCACATGGGACAATGTTCTAATAATGATGATCATCACACTTTTATTCTCTTACAACTCAAGAATTACAACTCAACTCTAGAACAAAATATGACTATATAGGAATGCCTCATGCATATGAGAACAATATGATAATGATGGTGCGTGTCATAATAAACGGAACGGTGGAAGTTGCATGGCAATATATCTCGGAATGGCTATGGAAATGCCATAATAGGTAGGTATGGTGTCTGTTTTCAGGAAGGTATATGGTGGGTGTAATGCATCGGCAGAAGTTGCATGTACTAGAGAGGCTACCAATGGTGGAAGGGTGAGAGTGCGTATAATCCATGGACTCACATTATTCGTAAAGAACTCACATACTTATTGCAAAAAGTTATAATAGCCGTCGAAGCAAAGTACTACTACACATGCTCCTAGGGGAGAGGTTGGTATGAGTTAACCATCGCGCGCTCCCTACTTTCACGCAAAGGAAGACACTCAAGAATAAATTGCGCTCCAACTTAATCCCATAACTAGAAGACCATGCATGCATGCTACAGGAATCACAAACCTTAACACAATTATTTCTTTGACTCCACAATTTACTACTAGCATGACTCTAATATCACCATCTTGATATCTCAAAACAAGTGAAAGGAATCAAGCTTCTCATGTATCCAATGCTCTATATGAGAGTTTTTATTATATCATTCTTGGATTCCCATTATATTAGGACTAAAATCATAACCAAAGAAAATTACCATGCTGTTTAGAGACTCTCAAAAGAATATAAGTGAAGCATGAGAGTAAATGACAAACTACTCCAAAAGATATAAGTGAAGATCAATGAGTAGTTGAATAATTATGTAGCCATGTGAAGACTCTCTCTCATTTAAAAATTTCAGATCTTGGGATATTACTAAAACAGCAAGTAAAAAATGACATTGCAAGGATAGCACATATCATGTGAAGAAGCAAAAACTTAGTCTCAACCAGAACTAACCGATAGTTGTTGAAGAAAGGTGGGATGCCAACCAGGGCATCCCCAAGTTTAGATGCTTGAGACTTATTGAAATATTAACTTGGGGTGCCTTGGCATCCCCAAGCTTGAGCTTTGTGTCTCCTTAATTTCTTTTATATCACGGTTTCCCTAAATCCTAAAAACTTCATCCACACAAAACTCAACAAGAACTCATGAGATAAGTTATTATAAATCAATGCAATAACCTTATCATTCTCTACTGTAGCAAATCACTAAAATTATTATTGGATATTTCCTACTAAATGCTGTGCATATTTAACACTCCTATCCTTAAATAGAATCATTAAACAAGCAGATATATGCAAACAATGCAAACATAAGAGCAATCTGTCTAAATAGAATAGTTTGTAAAGAATGCAAGATGAATCATACTTCCCTAACTCAAACAATTCTGAAAAATTACAACACTGTAGAATTTTTTTATTGATCAACGTCTAAAAAATTCAAGATTTTATCATATTCTGACTTTCCATAAGAATTCAAACAATGATAGAAAACTTTATGTTTTCAAAACAGAAACATATACACTTGCAAAATAAGTATGGTAAAGGCTATACTTGACCTTTTTATTGAACTAAAAGATACAAAATCTTATTCTAAATAACATAAAGCAAATCCTAATAAAATAAAATGATGCTCCAAGCAAAACTCATATCATGTGATGAATAAAAATATAGCTCCAAGTAAGGTTATCGATAATGTTAGAGAGATAGAGGGGATGCCTTCCAGGGAATCCCCATGCTTAGTTGATTGGATATTCCTTGAATATTACCTTGGGGGTGCCTTGGGCATCCCCAAGCTTAGGGTCTTGCCACACCTTATTCTCCTCATATCGATATCTCACCCAAAACTAGAAAACTTAAATCATATCAAACTTAACGGAACTTCGTGAGATGTGTTAGTGAAACAAAGCAAATAACCACTTTTAAGTACTGTTGTAAACTCATTCTAATTTTATATTCATGTTATATCTACCGAATTTTAACTTCTCTATGGTTGATACCCTCTGATACTACTCATAGATTCATCAAAATAAGCAAACAATACATGAAAAAACGGAATCTGTTTAAAACAGAATAGTCTGTAGTAACCAGGAAATTTTGTATACTTCCGTAATTTCAAAAGTTCTAAAAAATTAGGAAAACCTGGGTAATTTGTATATCAATCTTGTGTGATAAATTTAGATCAAATCACGCTTCTGTGATTTTTGAAAATTGTTTTACTGGGCGCAAAAGTTTCTGTTTTTTAGCAAGATCAAATCAACAATCTTCCAAGCTATCCCAAAGGTCTTACTTGTCACAAACACTAAATTAAAACATGAAAACACATCTAACTAGAGGCTAGATGATAAATTTATTGGAAAATAGGAAGAAAAAAAGTAGAAACAAAACAACATTGGGTTGCCTCGCAACAATCGCTATTGTTTAACGCTGTTTTAGCTAGGCATGATGATTTCAATGATGCTCACATAAAAGATAAGAATTGAAACATAATGGGAGCATCATGAAGCATGCCACTAGCAAATTTAAGTCTAACCCACTTCCTATGCATAGGGATTTTGTGAGCAAACAATTTATGAAAACAAGAATCAACTAGCATAGGAAGGCAAAACAATCATAACTTCAAGATTTTCAACATAAAGAGAGGAAACTTGATATTATTGAAATTCCTAGAAACATATATTCCTCCCTCATAATAATTTTCAGTAGCATCATGAATGAATTCAACAATATAACAAACAAATAAAGCGTTCTTTCCATGATCTACACGCATAGAAATTTTACTACTCTCCACATAAGAAAATTTATTCTCATGAATAGTAGTGGGAGCATCATATGAAACTTGAATACTACAAATTGTTTCCACATTAAAAGAGTAATGTTCAGTAAAAGGATATTCATAGTCATGACAATTTTTATAAATGTAATCATCAGTACTTTTTATAACATAAGTGTCATCACAATAATCATCATAATTAGTAACTTTGTTCTCATCATAATCAATTGAAACCTCTTCCAAGATAGTGGAATCATTACTAAATAAAGTCATGACCTCTCCAAATCCACTTTTGTCATTATAATAAGATTCAACACCCTACATAATAGTGGGATCACTACTACATAAAGTTGACACTCTTTCAAACCGACTTTCATCAATATAATCATCATAAATATGAGGCATGCTATCATAATAATAAATTTGCTCATCAAAACTTTGGGAAACAAAAAATATCATCTTCATCAAACATAGCATCCCCAAGCTTGTGGCTTTGCATATCATTAGCATCATTGATATTCAAAGAATTCATACTAGCAACATTGCAATCGTGCTCATCATTCAACGATTTAGAGCCAAACATTTTATTGATTTCTTCTAACATTTGAGCACAATTTTTCTTTCCATAATTTTCATAAAACACATTAAAAAGATGAAGCATATGAGGCAAGCTCAATTCCATTTTTTGTAGTTTTCTTGTATAGACTAAATTAGTAATAAAATAAGAAACTAAAATATTCAATTGCAAGATCTAAAGATATACCTTCAAGCACTCACATCCCCGGCAACGGCGCCAGAAAAGAGCTTGATGCACTACAAAAAATACACTTCTGTGATGATACGTGTTTGTCATAGTAGGTCGTGTTTTTTGTCATGCATGTACATCCATGACGATTTTATGACAGAATCAAGATAGTCATACATGTGCTGTGTAGAAGTGTTCCATGACATTACCAAAATTATCATCACGGAAGTGTCCACTTCCATGATGATAAATCGCGTGTCACAAAAGTGCTTTCGTCAAGGGTGACCGACACGTGGAATACACCATAATGGAACGCCGTTAAGCTATCGGGTCCAGTTTTGGATCCGATAACCCGTTAACAGCCCGAACCAATGGGGATTTTCCACATCTAAAATCATCATTGGCCACAGGAAACACGTGTTGCCTCACCGTTGGGACAGATGTCATCCACTCATTGGACAGGAGGCGCCTATGATAGGTCGACACGTGGCACGGCCCAACAGTGGCCCATTCTGGTGAAAAAGGTCAGCCCAGTAAAAATTAGTAAGCCGACCCATGCTCTTCATGGTCCAGTACAAGCCCGCGATCTCTTTCGGCCTGCTAAAGGCCTACAGTATAGTTGGGCCATATGTAGCCCAAACTTAGTGATGGCATATGAAATAAATTGGGCCCATCTGTAGCCCGCTTCGATGTCGGCCTGTTAACGACCCAGGAGGTAAGAGGCAGGCCGACCATTAACTTTCGGCCTAGTAACGGCCCATTAACTTAATGGGCCCACTAAAGTTCGTACATGTCTTTAGGCCAAATTAGATAATTTGAGCCCATTACGACGAGCAATTATGCACAGGACCAAAACCGATCAAGCAAAGGTACGGCATACAGGGAATAACGTTGCACATCCAGCATATATTATAGGAAATTACATCCACTGGGCAATCAAAGATTGATGCCAGTGCAAATAAATGAGCAGAACCTAACCATCTACAATGTCACAATCTGCAACCTCAGCATAGATGATGCCCACAAGCATGTGGGCAAGTTCTTGCTGCTTTGCTACACTGTCTCTAAAAACATTGATCAGTTGTTGTGTCGCACGACTCTGCACTCTAAATCAAACACCATTTCCATCATTACTTCAGCCATTAATTGGTTCACAAACATACATTTATTCTGTTGCATTCGAGACAGAGGACCCTGAACAGATTCAGATGGCGATTTTGGCAGGCGTGTATTATTGATAGTGAGAGTGTCTCGACCACTGCATCATAACAAAAATTACGATGGGAACCAAACAGATTAATCATGAGTTATTGCCATATTACCTGGCCTAGATTTACTGGAAAGAAACAATGGGGTTGCCTTGCTATTTTCAGAGTTTGTCTTCTTATCTTCAGTAGCCTCCACAAAATTAGCACACTAGCATTGCTATCATTGGCCAAGTCAGATAATAGGAAAGCAACATTGACACAACGAACGTTTGGGAAACTAGCCTACACCAAATTAACACAATATGGCACAACTATCATCAGCCAGGTAAGGTAATACGAAAGCAACATTGACACAATAAATGAATGGGCAACCAGAGAAGCACTACAATTCAGTAGTGTGCGTGATATGAGATAGTACACTCATGCAGCTCAGTATGCAAAACTACCAGGCAGTTTTCCTTACAAAAATCAACATTGGCGCCTTTAACATTTTTCTACAACTAATTTTAGATTGGATAAAGGTTAGATTCATGCCGATTAATAAAATACATGTTGATGTAAAAATATAGTGATATACAAAAGGTACTTACATCAGCATTGGAGCACAGAGAATTCCCGCAAGATATTTTCCTCGAATACGATCCCAATGGAGGAAGTCTTTTATCGTTTAACCTTATTTTCTAAAAGAGAGATGGGTAAGAAACATGTAGAAAATATGATCAGAATGCAATAAAATTTCATGATGCGAGGATAAGAACACGCTTCTTAGAATGGAGTTGACATTCTTTTACTGGACTGGACTGGACTAGTTCTTTGGCCACTGGAATCTGCTTATTATCAGTGGGAGTTGTGTTTCTTTGTGCTGGAGCAATATCTATGAAAAATGGAGTTGGTTTATTATCTCCTAGCGTCTGGATCTTTTGCAAAGACTTGGTTTGTAACCCTTCAGATTCTAACATAGCCGTCTTCCCCTTGCCTGCCTTATATAGAGGAATGGTGATTCAGTTATAAAACATGCTACAGCAGAGATGGAATAGGTACTGAAGAATAGAAAGGCATGACATATTGACATGTATTCCCTCCATCCAGAAATAAATGGATGGGTCTAGGCATATTTCCATTCTAGATACATCCAATTTTATCCATTTCTGCGACATGTAATCTGGACGGAGGGAGTATGATGTAAGAGCTAGGGATACGACAGGACAACACAGTAAAAAAAAACACTGAAAACCCACTGCAGAACCAAAGTATTCAAACCCACTAATATGAGATAGTACACTCATGCAGCTCAGGATGCAAAACTACCAGGCAGTTTTCCTTACAAAAATCAACATTGTGGCCTTTAATCCTACATTTTGCAACAACTAAATTTAGATCAGATAAAGGTTGAATTCACGCCGATCAAGAAAATACATGCTGATGTAAAAATAGTGATATACAACAGGTACTTAAATCTACATTGGAGCACAAAGAATTCCTGCAAGAATCTTTCCTCATAAACAATACCATTGCAGAAATTCTTCTATCTATTAAGCTTATTTTCTAAAAGAGAGATCGGTAAGACACATGTAGAAAATATGATCAGCATGCTATAAAATTTCATGATGCAAGGATACGCACACGCTTCTTAGAATGGATTTGACATATTTTTGCTGGACTGGAGCGGACTAGTTCTTTTGCCATTGGAATCTGCTTATTATCAGTAGGAGTTGGGTTTCTCTGTGCTGGAGCAGTATCTATAAAAACTGGAGTTGGTTTATTATCTCCTGGCATTTGGATCTTTTGGAAAGGCCTTGTTTGTAACCCTTCAGATTCTAACATAGTCGTCTTCCCCTTGCATGCCTTGTATAGAAGAATGGTGCTTTAATTATAAAACATGCTACAGCGGAGAGATGGAATAGGTACTGAAGAATAGAAAGGCATGACATATTGACATGTATTCCCTCCATCCGGAAAAAATGGATGGTTCTAGGCGTATTTCAGTTCTAGATAAATCCTTTTTATCCATTTCCGCAACATGTAATCTGGACAGAGGGAGTATGACGAAAGGACAACACAGCAAAAAAAACACTAGTTGAATGTAAAACTGTATGCTAGCAGAATACGTACAGAAATAACTAAGGCAACATACAAGTGTATGATTGGGAAACTAAGATGGCATTGCAACAGAGCACTAGAACAACACTTCAATGTAAAAAAAACATGGTATGGTAGACAGCTGAAGTACATACTGTTGAATAACAATGCATAAGATATTCAGAAGCATGATGTCCAAATTAAGCAGATGGCATTGCGATAGAGTAGAATGACAGTACTTGAATTTGAAAACATGTTATCATGAATGGAATAGGTACTGAAAAATAGGAAGGCATGACATATTTACATGCATGATCAGCATGCTAAGCACATGGCATTGCAACAGAGTAGATACACTCCAGGACATTATATGCATGTTGTACCCCTATCATAGGCCAAGTTAGAGCAAGGACCTTGTAGGGTGAAGAGGATTCATCATCTTTCTGCAAGTCTTCTGAGGAACTTCCTTTACATGTTCCATCATATTGGGTATCATTGACATCAAGTTTATTGGCCTTTACATTGCTCCTGAGGTTCTTGTGGATATATCAGTGTGTGCAATTATATCTGACATGCATTGAAGACAACTAGTAGTTAGATTTATGTAATGAGTGCCTGTAGGAGACGACATGAATAGTAGGACTGGGGTTAACTAGCAGCAACAGGTCTCATAAACTAAAGGGAGAACACAGAGCAAAGCTACAGAATATGTATCGTTTGTACTCGAGATTAACTAGATGGCACACAAAAGTATTAAAGAACAACATAGGTAATACTAGAAGTGGTATAATACTATAATCACGAGACTGTGCGATAGCATTGGCTGATGGATGATAACTATGGAACAGCGTTACCTAAAGAACAAGTATCTTAGCTGAACTATGGAGCAACGTTAACTCCTGAACAAGACCCGTAAGAGATCAACATGAATATACAGTGAAATGTGATGATCTATTTTCCATGCTTAGATGAATAACAAAGCCATAAATGTTGCACACAAGTAAGATGAGGGTACAACCTATCTGGCTGCCATCCATAGGAGTGAGCATCATGTGCTGACTTGTCGATGGCCCTGCAGTTGTTATGGCTGTCCATGTCGGGCACGCGCACTCGATGCAGGAAACTATTGAGTGGGGACTATAGCTCCCTTCTGGTGTATGCTTCCCTTGTTGGAGCAGCTGTGGTGAGTTTGAAGACGGTGTGTCTGAAGATGCAATAACGCATAATGTTAGGAACGACATATCTCTTTGATCTGAAGAAATACACTAAGAGATCAACATCATGGTACGAGAGTGGTCACACGTCTGTTGACTGAAGACTAAATTGGGGTCACACGATTTTATTTTATTTTGTTACTGTCCGATCTACGCCGGATGGCTAGATGGCCGTCTTGTGCCTCCCGGCTGACACTGTTCGGAATCTTCCCCGAAGAGCCAACGACCAACGACAGAGTGGCCTGCCTCCGCTGTCCGTGGCCCCGGCCAAAACCCCGCTCCCGCCCCACCGCACTGCCGAGGTTGCGCCGCCCCCGAGCCAATCCACAAAGACTCCCCGTCATCCAAATCCGGCGGCGGCAGTACCTTCAACCCACGCAACTCTAAAATATAGACATCTAAGCACTGCTTCCGCGGCGAACTTGCGGCCCCGCAACCTTATGTTAGACACTAGCCAACAGATAGCCTAGGAGCTCCGCCGCCTCGAGGGGTGCTGCTTCCCGTTGGGAATTGATTGGCCCAAAATAAAAATTCAGACAACTGATGCCTAAATAAAGTGATTTGAGATGATGGTGTGACCTATCTGGTGGCATGGTGAAGTAGGCAGGTCCAGCTGCTGAGTTGGTGAGGCCGGCGCGGTTGCGGTGGTGACCAGCGGCAGGGAAACAACGATGCGGGACGGTCGATGGCTACGGGGAAGCAGCACCAGGACTCTGGACGGATCCGAAGTTGGAGCCGCTCCGGCGCCATGAACAACGGCGGGGGTGAATCGGCTCCAGTACGGTTCACGCGGCCATCGTCGAGGCAGCACCAGCAGCACGTGGTAAGTGGCACACGGCCCAGTGCATGACGGCAAATGGACAGCTTCTCCGGCATTAGGGAGGAGGGCGGCTATGAAATTATTGCGGTGGGGGCGCCATGGAGGTGGGGCTGAGGTTTCGCGGCTCGGGAGAAGGGAGCTTCCCGGGGAGAAGGTGATTTGGCTCCCATGAGGTATGAATG